>NC_141549.1:66987812-67314375 GCF_021556685.1 Rattus norvegicus
TCAGAGGTCACCATGCACCCCAGCTGCGGCTCAGAGGTCACCATGCACCCCAGCTGCGGCTCAGAGGTCACCATGCACCCCAGCTGCGGCTCAGAGGTCACCATGCACCCCAGCTGCGGCTCACAGATTACCTAGTAAGTAGGGAGTGCTAAACCTGAGTCCAAGGAAATAAACGGAGGGTAGAACACTAAGGAGCACCCAAGCACTTGAGTCAGTCTGAAGGCAGCTGGGAGCTAAGGGGGCAGCGTAAGTGACATGATCATGTTCTGACCTGGAGCATGGGCTGACAGACTGTTCCGTAAAGGGCCAAGCAGTCAATGGTTTCCAGGGTCGAAACTTCCACTGCAGTGCCCAGCAGTGTAGTCAAAGAAGCCATAGGTGATTTATACGGCCATGCCTGTTCCTGTATTTCAGGGAACATGAGTTACATAAATCCTGTGTAACCTAACATGTTATAAAATACTCTTCTTTTGATTATTTACTTGTAGCTTTTAACTCTAAGCAAAATCTGCAGTGGCCCCTGGGGTGGTAGAATCGCAAGCCGTGTCTTTCAGGAGGCTGCTTACCTAGAGGAGGGATGTGACTGTGGGCACCGAGGAGACCAAGAGACTTGAAAGAGAGGAGTTGTTAGAAAACATAGCGGGTTAGGGAAAATGGAGTGCTTTGTTCTTGAAGGTGTTTTTAGTACTGGATGAGAATGTTGTCTCTCTTTCCATTGGGCAAGGTGAGATCACTTCGAAGGGATTAGATGTTTAAGGACTAAGTTTTAAAAAAAACAAAACAAACAAACAAGAGTTTAGGGATAGCCTAAATTTGAGCTACCTGTGGAATAGTCCAGAAATTAGTTTAAGAATACAAACTTAGTGTACAAAAGTAAGCAAGACACTAACATATCTGCAGCTGCATGTGTGCGGGTGTGTGTGTGTGAGGCCTTGATCCTGTGGGAGAGAAGTTCACATGTGTGATGTGCATGTGCAAGCCAGAGAACAACTGTGGGTGTCATTTCTCTGGATCCGTCCACTTTTTTTTTTTTAATTCTCTCACTGACCTGAGGGAGCTCACCAAGTAGGCTAGGGAGACTGGCTAGTGAAGTCCAGGATTCCTTTTGTCTCTCTCTCCCCCTCAGTGCCAAGGTTAGAAATGAGTACCACGATGCCTAGTTGTTCTTTTTTTTTTTTTTTTAAAGATTTATTCATTTATTATATGTAAGTACACTGTAGCTGTCTTCTGACACACCAGAAGAGGGCATCGGATCCCATTACAGATGGCTGTGAGCCACCATGTGGTTGCTGGGATTTGAACTCAGGACCTCTGGAAGAGCAGTCAGTGCTCTTAACCGCTGAGCCTTTTTTTTTTTTTTTTTTTTTTTTTTTTATGCCTAGTTGTTCTTAAACGTAGATTCTGGATAGCAAACTCAGGTCGTCATATGCTTGCACGTCGGGTACCAGCTAAGCCCTCTTCCCAGACCCTTTATTATCATTATTTTCAATTCATTAAGTGTTCACACATGCAGAAGTCCCTTGGTACTTTGAGGCTTATACAAAGTACAATAGCCCATGGCCTCCCTAAACTCCTCGGGTCTTTCTCTGGTCTTCTGGCTGATGTCTCTGGGGTTTGCGAGCATCTTTCCAAATGCCATTCTTTTACACCACTGGTTTTCAGTGTCTCAATTAAAAAATAGTTGATATTTTATTATATGGTTTGCTTCCCTTTCTTCAGTTAGTTGAACACAGTGTTTGAGTCATTGTTCTTTGCAAGGTCATAACCATACAAATATTACAAATAGTTGTAAGCAAACTATGTCGCTTTGGCTACCGTTTCTTTCTGGGTGATAATAACTGTCCTTTGCCTTGACTTGGCTTTAGTTGTCTTTTTCCTGATTTCCCCCTCTATCCCAGTTCCTTTTGTCTGTTCCCTCCAGCTGCTTTCTTGTCTCTTCTCATCTAAGGAACACTGAAGTTTTGTCATTATATTTTCATTTCTAAAAAGTCTTGTTCACTGCTGTTTCACAGCCTTTCAGATAAAAATCAAATGTAAAAGTTTTTCCTACTTTTTAAATGATGTGTCACTTCATGGATCTGACCCTCATTGTCGATGTTTTCGGTAGGTGCTTTGAAATTTTCTTCTGTGTCCTTGTAATAAGCATGCACAATACATTTTTATCTGCCCTATAAATACATGGGTTTACATAGAACATGTTCATACCTGTGTCATGTGGTTCATTGTTTTCTACCTGCTCCATGGCCCCCACTCTTCCTTCCCCTCTTGCTGGTCTGCTCTCTTCCTCCTCCTGCTCTTGTGCTGTATGGAATCCTTACTCTTCCTCCTTCACTCCTCTTCCCCATTCTGACAGTGCCTTTACACACACACATACACACACACACACACACACACACACACACACACACACACACAGCTGGATCTGCGTATGAGAGAAAATGTGATTTTTATTTCTGACTTTGGTTATTTTGTTTGCATACTCATCTTCAGCCGCATCCATTGTCCTGTGAATGCCATAATTGCATTGTTCAAAGCCCAATGAGATGGCGTTGTCTACATGTATCCATTTTCACTGTCCATTCCACGTTGACGGGCATCCAGGTTGGGTCCAAATCCTGGCTACTGTGTAATCCTGGCATCAATTAGAAAGGATGCACAGGGGTCTTCCTGGGATGCTGACTTAGAGCTCTCTGGAGAAAAATCTCTAAACCTGCATCCTCTGTAGTCGTAATTTTTGAGAAATGTTCACACCGATTTCCATCATGGCTGCTGTAGTTTGCATTCTCACGACCTCTGAATGAGGCTTCCTTTATTCCCTATCTTTGTCTTCATGTTCTGTGTGTTTCCTTGATGACACCCATTTGACTGGAGTGAGATGGGTACCAGAATAGTCTTTAACTTGCATCTCTGATAGGTGATGGTATCGAACATCTTTTTCTAATGATCTGCCGTTTGTATTTGAATCCTTTGAGAATCGTCAGCTCAGCTCAGTTCTGTTCTGAAACGTAGATGGGACTTATTGATTGATTTAAAATTGTTGGCATTTATATATATATATATATATATGTATATATATATATACATATATATATATATATTACGTATTAAGTTACTGTTCATGAGATTTTCCTCCATTTTGCAGGCTTTCTCTCCACACTGGCGACTGCTTCCTTTGCTCTGCTGATGCCTTTTAATTCTCTTCAGCCTCCTGTGTGGTTGCATCTCACCCTGGGGGATCCATGTCTCTGCCTGTACCTTGAAGTGTTTTCCTAGAGTACTTTCAGAATTTTACAAATTTTAGGGCCAGAAATACAGATTTATGTAGTATGTATGTATGTATGTATGTATGTATGTATGTATGTATGTATGTATTATTTCTATATCTATCTATCCATCCACCCATCCCCAGTTTTCCTAGCATTCTTTGCTGGTTTTTCTCCATTGTACATTTTTGAAGCCTTTATGAAAGATCA
This sequence comes from Rattus norvegicus, assembly GCF_021556685.1. Taxonomy (NCBI): domain Eukaryota; kingdom Metazoa; phylum Chordata; class Mammalia; order Rodentia; family Muridae; genus Rattus; species Rattus norvegicus. The sequence continues at coordinate 66,991,286 of NC_141549.1, forward strand.
AGGAACTATCGCTGTGATTTAATTCTGCCATCTTCCCTGATCCACGCGTCTGCTTTTGCGCCGGCGCCTTGTTCTGGTTTGGTTCACTGCATCTTTGGTCTAATTGAGGTCAGTTATTGCAGCGTCTCAGCTTGCATTCTGCTTAGGACAGCTCTGCATTCGCCATCATTTTCACTTCTCTTTAAATTTTAGGAATTTTCTTCTCTTTCTATGAAGAGTATCTTGAATTTTGATGGGGATTTTGTTGAGTCTTAGAGCGGTTTCTGTGATTTAGTTAGCGCCAGCATATTCTGCCCATCCGTGAGTAGTGAGGGTCTTTCTATCTTCTAATGCCTTCAGCTTTTTTCTTCAGAGTTCTAAGTTGCAGAAGGCTTTCACGTCCTTGGTGGGTTTATTCCTAGGTTTTCGAAGCTACGTTTAGTGGGACTTGCCTACCACTGACTTCTCAATCAAGTTTCTTTATTTGAGGTGTAGGGAAGCTACTGACTTTAGTGTATTCATTTCGCAACCTACTTTGTAGCTGAAAAGTGTTTACCAGGTGTGAGGGTTTTCTGTTAGAATCCTTAAAAAAAATAGGATTATATATTGTCTACAAGAAGGAATAATTCTATTTGTGTGCCTTTGTTTATTCTTCTTATTTAACTTCTCCAGCTTAGCCTTTTAGCACCAGATTGAATGAGAGTGGAGAAACTAGGGACCTTCATCTCATTCCTGATTTTAGAGGAAATATTTTCACTTTCCTCTCGCTTATGTTGGCTGTAGGTTTACTGTACGTAGCTTTCATTATATTGAGGTAGGTTCTTTCTATTTGTAGCTTCTTAAAGGCTCTTTTCCATGAAGGCCATCAGACTTTGTCAATGGCTTTTCCTGTGTACATGGAGATATGTATGTTGGGGAGACTGCCCTTGAGTCTTCTGATGTTTTTTATTTATTCTGCTGAAGCATTGCTGTATCCCTAGAGGCTATCCCCCTTGGCCGTGGTGTATGACCTTATGTGTTCCTGGATTTTGTATTTATGCTCATCGTGGATATTGGTCTATAGCCTCTCTGTCTGTCTCTGTTTCTCTGTGTTTGTGTGCATGCATGTCCTTGTCTTTTGCTAGGGTAATGCTAGTGTCACAAAGTGATCGTGGTGCTATTCTTTCTCTGTGCGTTGTATGGAACAGTTTTGAGGAGCATTGCTGTTGCTTGGTTGGTTTTAGATCTGGTGGAATTCAGCAGTGACACCCGCTCCTGGGCTTCTTACTGATAGAAGGCTGTAACCGTTTTTTTTTTTTTTTTTTTTTTTTTTTTTTTTTTCCCATGTGTCTAGGATAAAATCCTAGCAACTTTGGGAAGGCAGAGTGTGTGTTGGCTCTCATTTTGAGGTGCACTCTCTCAAGGCAGCAGGCCCTGAGCACCTGTAGTCTGTAGCAGAGGGAAATGAATATTCATACTCCATTTCTTCCTTGTTTTTGCACAGCATGGGATCCCAGCCTGTGGAACTCCCACCCCAGTTAACCTCATCTTTAATTTCCAAGTAAATAACCACAGCTTACCACCTTGTGACCCTTGGCCCTGTCCCAGTCTCAGTCTGGCCCATCACCAGGCTGTCACTGCTTCAGTCGTGCTGCATGGTTTTTATTAAAATTTCTCTGTGTACATGTCTATGTTAGTGACGCCACTTAGAATTTTACAAGAAAATGTGATAGTAAGATTTTGGTTTAATAAAAGTCACCATGCTATTAGCTTGCCACTGTTAGGATTCCATGAAAACAAGGTAAAAGTTCAAGTGGGCCAGTGAGATGACTGAGGGGATGGAGGCACGGTACCCAAGCCTAATGGCCTGAGCTCGCTGCCCGGTGCCCATGCACAGTGGAAGGAGAGAGCTGGCTCCCTCAGTTTCTCCTCACAACTATATACATGCACCATGACATGTGTGCACACTAAATAACAAGTCCAAATGTGAATTCAAGGAGATTTATAATTTTCTTGATTAACTTTGTATTTCTTTGAACTGCAAGTCAACTTAATATATGTGATAGGATTTCATAAATGTGGAAATGAACTCTTACTTTTTACTGTAATTACTGAATTCTTGGAACAGAAATTTGCAAACATTTCAGGAATACTAATCACATTTTACTTTCCTATTTTCAAGAGGAGGAGATTTAAGTCTGACATATTTTGTCTTACACAGATTTCATCATACTGTTTATAAATAGCCCAGCAGCGAGAAATGCTTCTCGTGAGAGACCTAGCTTATCTCCCAGTACATTTCCTTTCCGATACTTCGAGACATTCTCTACAAGTTTTGAAAAGTCCAAAACAAAATTGTGTCTTTTGTCATATATTTGTTTGATCTTGAAAAAAAAAATCTGAATAGGTTTATTAGTTCTTTGCTGATGTTGCCTACCAACAAGAATCAGGGATTTCACAGCAAGAAGACTGTGCCCATTGGTTGGGAAGGTATTTTCTTCTCTGTGGATAAACCATATTTTGTTTCCAAGCACGCAGCTGAGAGGGAAGATTGGTAGATGCTCCCTTTCAGCCACTCTAAAAGAACTAAATGGCACTTTTAACTGTAGCATTACAATACGATTACCTGATCCAAAGTGTTCACTGTCTAGGCTGTTGCATTTGAAGTGCAGATTGTCTTACTTGCGTTGCAAAGAGTAAGCGCTAGCTTTGGACAGATTCTTATTTGGGGTATGAAATAAAAAGTAACCAAGGAAGGAAGGAAAGTATATTTATTTTCTTTTAAATATTTTAGCGTCGTGATGCAGTCACCGGGAACATCGTACAGCTCCTGGGAACCTGTCATTTCGGCCCAAGAGGTCGACACCCGGGTAAGGCTTTTGTGCAGTGGTGGTGAGCTTATGAAAAGATAGCTAGGACTTTAAGGCAGCTGCACCCATGTCATCGTAAGGGAGCAGCGGTGCCTGGAGTACAAGGAAGGGGCAGTTGCTTGCCAAGTGCATTTTAAGAAGCAGTGCTTGTCCTTGTTTTTCGCTAGACTGTGCTGTATGCCAGGTTGGTGGAGGCACGGCAGAAGCACGCTAATGAGGTGGATGTACCTCCAGCTGTGCTAGCAACCAACAAGGTTCTGCTGGACATGGCCAAGATGAGGTAGGCTGCCTACACTCCGAGTCCCTGTGACGCAGTAGATTTCGGAAACATCGTTAGCTAACAGTGCGGCCACGGCTTCCGCCTGGGATGGACTATCATGTCTCCTATGCTGCTGTGCTGTCTCAGATACCCTCTGTGGTCTTTCCAAAGTCCACTGATCTAATCAATGACTACTCTTATACATTAAGTATGCTCTCTGAATAGTAAGGTGTCATCTCACAATACTTACTTACTTATTTATTTATTTAACGAAATAGTTGAATAACACAAGGGAACCTGCACACAAGTGAACCACATTCAGTTTTATAAAACCACCTCCATTAGCCGCTCACCCTCTGAACCCGATGTCACCTGAACACCTCTTCCTCTTCTCTCCTGTTTCTAAGTTTTTAGTTGTACTCTGATGTTCTTAGTGACCTGCTTAAAACCTTGTTCTTGCTTCCTTTCCTATTATATTCTGTCTTTCTTCCTCTTATTTATGTAATTTCAACTCTTGACTTAGGCATTCTTGTGTCTATCCATTGCGGCTTCCTCCATATAGTGTTATCTCAGATCTTTCCAGAACTCCCTAATGCAGACGCCTCCTAGCTGGCGCCTCCCTCCCATCTGGTAACTAATAACAAACTGATTATACAGCCGTGGCTTCTTTGGCTTAGAATTCAAGCCCTTCTATTTATTGACTTAAACCTTCATTTTCATTTCAGTACAGAATCTGGAGTGGTTTCTGTGACCTGAATTTCTTACCATCTCTGGGCAATGCCCTTTTAGCTTTCATATATGTAGTTTCTGCTTTGAATTCCTTGTTTCTGCACAGTTTATCTCAAGAAACCCTCACAGTCTAGCTTAATTACCGTTTCCTCCTTGATGTCTCCCACTGGGTTAGTCAGCCAAATAATCCCTCTCTCTTGAACTTACCAAGGGTTTTCGGGTGAATTCGAAAGATGCTTTTATGATGACTATTCCTTTATTTTCTTTTCTGTGAAGTTAATTGTAAACATGTATCATATATTAGAATCTGAACTCTGTGAATAGCAGAACCAGTTTCCCACCTTGTTACGGCTTTGTTATCACCCAGCATGTGTCTCAGAAGAACAAGATGGTTTAGTAAGCACATAGAACTTATTTCCAAAGTTTCGTTTATTTGTTTCTTTAAAACTATTTCTGTCACCACATTTCACTTAATAGGAATTGCTTAAATGCAGGGTTTCTAAGGATTTTTAACACATAGTAGTTTACTGTTACTATAGCTTTTGTTAAATAAATAAATATTATACGATGATACTTTACTATTCAGAGAGCGTACTTAATGTACAAGAGTAATCATCGATTAGATTGATGGATTTTGGAAAGACCACATCATATAGTCTTCGATATTGGACATACTGAAAAAAGTTGAGCGCTATGACTCATGGATATTTTTAGCTTTAAAAGAGCAGCATAGACGTTGTATCATAATTAGGGCATTCAAAATGTAAGTGTTCTAACTAGCATCATTGACTTAAAGGAGACTCAAATAAACCCACTGAGGTAAAGGCCTAGTGAGCCAGTTTACTGTCACCAGAGCCATTTTACAGGAAAGAAAGATGAATGAGACTTCCTTCTGAGTTTCTCAGCCTTCCTTATGTCCCATTTAGAGCCTCAGTTTCCATGTCAGTTCCAAGTGGACACTGGGTGTTAGCATGTCTTTCTGATAACGGCCTCTTCACCAGTTAGAACTGAGTTTTGTGGTGATAGCAGCCGGTCTTTATTTGTTAATAGTTTACATAGCAAGTCTATCAGTGGACGAAAGGAGAAAGGAATCACGAGGCGTGGCCTTTTGTGGGAAGCACTGGTTCTGATCGTAGAAAAGCACAGTTATAGAGTACAGCGAAGACTGAACCCGAGCTGTATTCTCAGAGTGACGCTGTCTCAATGGCTTCCTCTTAATTCTCTCTTGTGTTTGTAAACGACAGACCGACTACTGTTGAAAACGTGAAACAGATTGACGGTGTCTCCGAAGGCAAAGCTGCTCTGTTGGCCCCTCTGACGGAAGTCATCAAACATTTCTGTCAAGTAAATAGTGTTCAGGTAATACTCTGGTTTGCATAAACTCTTAGAGAGTAGTAACACGTCTGACCATCTCAGAGGCAACACTTTCTCTCTTCATTTGCATTTGTACTTGGGCACTAGAAAACGGACTCAGAGTGTTTTCCAGTAACTGGCTGTAATAACGTGTTGGCTACATACTTCTTAAAATGAACCGATGCAGGGTCTCCCTTTGTAGGCCAGGCTTCCCTGGAATTGACCTTAGAGCCCATGTGGCCTTGAACTTGGATTCCAGTTTGAGGAGCGTGGGCAGGAGCTGTGAGGCCTGGGAGTTCCTACCTTTATTGGAAATGTTAAAGTAGCTGTTGAGATACCCCGTCTTTAATGGAAGTGTTATCTGAGGTTTGGGTATGTGTTGTAGTTTGACTGACAGGTTCTTAATTCTCCACTATGGTGGTTAGAAGTTGAAGCTGTTAGTTTTAGGAGCCCAGCCCCTTCGTTTTCCTTTGATTCTGCATGTGCCCTAATCAGCACCCCCCCCTGCAATTAGGAATCCTCTGATTCGACAGCTTTCCCTCTACTCTCTGCACTCCTCGCCCTGTTCCTCATTTCAGCTGATGATTTGCTGTTCTAACATAAAGACCACTTCCGTAGAGCTGTTTGTTTTACTTTTTTCTTCAAACTCCATGTGTAAACCCCACTGTGAGATGAGACCATCGGTGGCTGTGAAGACTGCTGGCCACAGAGTCAGGGACTCGGGGCTCTGTGGTTTCCCTGTGAATGTGACATTATCTTCCATTTCCCTGGGTCTCCTTTTGCTTCTCTGAACCACAGAAGTGATGACTTCCGTCCCGGGTCAGAGAAGTGGTGACATGTGTTAGAGAAATTAAGCAGCCATGGCGGTTGTGTGGGTTTGTTTCTCCCCAGCAGGCCCACTGGGTCCTCTTCAGAGTGCTCTTCCCTGATCTACGCAGGATGTGTACCATATCCTCTTCTGAAACAGAATACCTTAGGCAACCTTAAAATTTTCTTTCCTAACTTTATACAAGCAGCCATTGTGTGAAATTTATCACATTTCATTTCATAGCAGATATTTTGAAAGTGAGATTGTGGTGTCTTGATGATTATCCAAGGAACACCACACTGGCAGTAACTGAGGGAGCATGCTCTCTGTGAGCGCTTAGAGATCTTCCTTCATGAGTAAGCGCTGCTGTCTAAACGTGAGTGGATTCCTTCACCCAGCTCCTCTCCAAGAGAGGAGACAAAAGGCAAATGCCCCAAAGGGCAAGTGTCCAAACAACCTTCTTGAGTCTCCTGGAGAGAGGAAATGACTTGTGCAGTTTGCCTGCACAATTGAAAACATTTATTAAATAGTCACTATATTTAATAAGCTTTAACATATTTGCTTCAAATATATTTATATTTTTTATTGAGCTTCCTAAATGACAAGATAAAGAAACGAAGTGTCCTCAAAGCGAAGCCCATAGTTACTTTCTCACATATCTTCGTCTAACAGATAGCAATGATCTTACCAAGATGAAACCAGGTTTCTTCATTAGGACACGGGGCCCTTACATTAATAAGCTCTTTCCCCCTTGTTTTGTTATAACTAAGTATGCTGATTTAACCTGACCTTTGTATCTGGCTAAAAGACCAGTTTTCATTCATTTATTTTAAAGCTTAAAAAAATTCCATTCTTTTATAAATTATGTTTTATTTTCTAACATTCCCCTGTTCTTTCTTTTGGGGTTTCATAAGGAACTATACCTAAGAACGTTTTTAAAGTTTATCTTTTACGTATTTTATGTACTTATTTTTCAATAAGTGTATGTGTATGCATGTGTGTGTGTATGCGTGTGTGTATGTGGTGTGGGTGTGAGTGTGTGTGTGTATGTGGTGTGTGTGTGAGTATGTGGTATGGGTGTGAGTGTGTGTGTGAGTATGTGTGTGTATGCGTGTGTGTGTATGTGTGTGTGTATGTGGTGTGGGTGTGAGTGTGTGTGTGTATGTGGTGTGTGTGTGAGTGTGTGTGTATGTGTGTGTGTATGTGGTGTGGGTGTGAGTATGTGTGTGTATGTGTGTGTATGTGGTGTGTGAGTGTGTGTGTGTATGTGGTGTGTGTGTGAGTGTGTGTATGTGTATGCGTGTGTGTGTGTATGTGTGTGAGTATGTGTATGTGTGTGTGTATGTGTGTGTGTATGTGGTGTGGGTGTGAGTGTGTGTATGTGTATGTGTGTGTGTGTGTATGTGTGTGTGAGTATGTGTATGTGTGTGTGTATGTGTGTGTGTATGTGTGTGTGTATGTGGTGTGGGTGTGAGTGTGTGTATGTGTATGCGTGTGTGTGTATGTGTGTGTGAGTATGTGTATGTGTGTGTGTATGTGTGTGTGTATGTGGTGTGGGTGTGAGTGTGTGTGTGTATGCGTGTGTGTGTATGTGTGTGTGTATGTGGTGTGGGTGTGAGTGTGTGTGCATGTGTATGCGTGTGTGTATGTGGTGTGGGTGTGAGTGTGTGTGTATGTGTATGCGTGTGTGTGTATGTGAGTGTGTATGTGTATGCATGTGTGTGTGTATGTGGTGTGTGTGTGTGTGTGTGTGTGTGTGTGTGTAGGTGTGTGTAGGATCCGCCTGATGTGGCGCTGGACATAAAACTCAAGTCCTCTAGAAAAGCAGCACATGCTCTTACCCACTGAGTCATCTGCTCAGCCCCATGTTTAAGGCTTTACACGATGCCTGAGGGCCAGAGCTCTAGTTGGGATGTGTGTTTTACAGTTAATGATACAACAAACATATCTTAACATAAATGCATACATATGCATACACATACATATATACATATATAGTTATGTACATATACAGATATAGTGAGGAGATGTCTCTTTATGATCTGTGTGGCTAATCTATGATTATAGTCTGTAGGCCTGTATACTGATTCTGTTCAGTGTTCACTTTCAGGGAAGTAGGATTAGCTTAGAGACATTAGTTAGAACATTGTGTGTGTGTGTGTGTGTGTGTGTTTCCTTTTGGATTCTACTGAACCTAAGAGACGATGAGAAAGTTTGTTGCGTCTTCTTAAGTTATTTAACCTTTTAAATCAACATGTGGGACATTCCCCTTCTTTGGCATTCGCCATGAAAACTCTCTGTTATTTAGAGATTTGGTGTCTCGCTTTCCTGCAACGCCTCACAGCCATGCGTTGATCGCTGTGTGGATGGTGTTATTATACCTGTCATTATCTTACTCTGACTTGTGCTACATTTAAAATTCTGCAGACAGACCTCTTCGCCAGTACCAAACCTCAGGAGGACGAGGAGAAAAGTCAGGAGATGGAGAACAAAGCCTGCTCACTCCCCCAGTCTGCGGCCGTCACATATGCTCTATTCCAGGAAAAGAAAATGTCCTTAGTAAGTGCCACCTGGAGGTGACAATGCTCTTGTGTTTCCCCAGATTTTCAGGGTTGAAGCTGTGACTTGGGGTTTCTTACTTCTTGTCATGCAGTAAGTCTCGTCTTTAATTTTCAGACACAATGGGCATTCTCTGTTTCCGGTAAACCTGTCTCTGTCAGGTAATAACTGCAGATCTAGTGTGACCCTGATCATCTTAGCAGGGACTGTCACAGGGAACACAACTGTGGCTCAGGGAGAATGTAGCAGAAGGACTTAAAAACCAGGATGAAACCATTAGTGTACATTATTAGGAAAGACAAAAACAAAATGTGATCCAAGAATACCAAATGTAGAGAAACCATTCTTTACACCATTCATCATGAAACATGGGAAGCTTTGTATTATGGAGTGTGTGTAATTTGTCGTCCACCATACCTTCAGTTTGGCACACTTATCAAGTATGTGGGAGCCCCTGGGCTCTATCCCAAGCACTGCCAGAGAAGAGAAATTCAGTCAGCTAAACAGAAATAAAGCACAACACTGTGGAAACATGCTGTTATATACGTGCAATGTATTCACTGTTTCTGGAAGTTATTCAAATATCTGAAAATGATGTGGTAGGAATTTACTTTTTACTCCAGGATCTCCCAGCATTCGCTGCTCTCTTTTCCCTCCAAAACTATGTTGGACATGCTTTTAGAAATCTTATTACTATGAAAAATGGCCAAAGGTAATATTTTTTCCTGGTTCTAAGCTAAGTCTTTAAGGCTGTTGGATTTTTACTCTATGAGATGGAGAGCATCTCACTAGAGTAGAGCACCATGAGACCTCTGCTTTGCATTCCTGGCCTCTCTGACATTAAAGTGATTTGGATCAGCTCATGTGGGCCAGGGCCTGCTTCTCCTGTCTTCCCTGAATCAGGACACTTTATTGAGCTTATAGTCGGATGGAAAGATGAACACACAGTCCTTTACTTAAAATGTCTACATGGTCAAGCTCCTCACTTACAATAAGCCATTTCACTACCTGTTTTTAAAACAAAAGATGTAGTGAGTAGGAATTCAAGCTGCATCCCATGTAAGCGATCAGGAGCGTGCTTAGGTTGAATAGACCTCATGTGTTTATTTCACCATGCATATACAGTGCCTGAATGTGATCACCAAGAAATTTGGAATGGGCTCCAACTTTTGTAATCAAGCATATTATAGGGCTCAATAATAATAATAAGTAAAATATATTCCATTCTATTATCAGTGGCATGTTGAATGAAATGTCTTCATCTCTGTCTTATGGCACTATGTAGTAGTGTTTGATTTTGCAAAGTAATTGCTGATTATCTATACCTCCCTGGAGTCCTGGGCGGGTCTAGCTAGTTAACCACAGAATTAAACACATCTGAGGACTAATTAGTGATTGGCAAGAATACAATTAGTTGGAAGTAATTTGATGCCTAGTATCAAATAACCCTGATATTATACACACATGGTCCATACTTTTTAATGGTAGCAATTTAACATCTCTTCTAGAAGATGAAAATACTGCCCTAGATGGTCTGTGAATCAGTCATTCACAAATGCAGTCTAAAGTCAGACTTTTGACTATATTGACAGAAATATCACAAATGATCATGTTAGTGGCATTGAATGCCTGTGCTTTTTGTTTTAAAAGGGCTTTTACCTGATGCATATTGTAAATGTATTTGGAGTCACATCTGCTCCAAAATCTTTATAAAAATGCTTTTTTAAACTGATCATCGTTATCTTAAGTTCTGTAGTATGATAAGGGGGAGCAAACATTCTTGATAAATTGTAGTTACTGCTTTATGAAGGGCACTTATTGAAAATACTTATTATTATTAGAGTCTTCCCAGGACTCTTCTAAAGAGTTCTTCTGGAGTCTTGCATCATCCCTGAACACTTAGGAGTTGTCTTCTTGGAAATTAATGTAGCCAAGATACCTTGTCCAATTGTAAGAGCATTACAGCACAGCTCCGTCTGTTTCCAAGGAGTATAGAGCATTAAAGCACAGCTCCGTCTATTTCCAAGGAGTATAGAGCATTAAAGCACAGCTCCATCTATTTCCAAGGGTACAGCAGATATCAGCCTCGGCATAAAGGCTGACATCCAGTGAGTACAGAAGGAAGAGATGCGGATCGAATCTTTGCCTGAAGTTGCGTGATTTTGTTTTAATGTATAGGGTCGAATCTGTGGAGGTCTATCTAATAGTTTTTAAGAAACATTTAAAATGAAAATTGTATTCAGGGTTTATTCATTGCTTATTTATCAGTGAATATTTACTCCCTGAGGATGTCAGGTGTTTTCTTTCTGTGAGGTTCAGTAGGAAGAATAAACTCACTGTGTTTTGTTTGTTTGTTTTTGTTTTATTTTTGCTCTTCTTTCTGCAGCACAGCATAGCTGAGAATAGACTTCTGCCTCTCACAGCGGTCGGCATGCACTTAGCCCAGGCGGTGAAAGCCGGCCACCCCCTGGATATGGAGCGAGCTGGCCTGACCCCAGAGACTCGGAAGATTATTATGGATGTTATCCGAAACCCTCCCATCAACTCAGGTGATGAGCACAGCCCTTCTCTGCAGCCTAACGACCTGAGTCAGCTCAGTAAACAAGGGACTCACTCGGTTTCACATTAAAAGCACCGACCCTTAAGCTGTAGTGTAATTTTACTTTGATAACTTTTTTTTTAATTTTAGAAAAAAAAATCCTTCTTCAGCAGAAGGTGTACTGAGAGAGTCTTTCTTTTCAGATGGTCATTTCCCCACCCATCCCCAAATCAGGGTGTGTCTAAAGCTGCTTACTCCCAGCTGCTGAAGGACGCCTCACTTCCCCCTAACTGCCTCTGAGTCCCTGCCATTGATTTCTCTCTGTCACTGACCCAGTAGAAGAGTTTCTTCTCCATGGCCCAACAGTTAAAAAGGGCTGGCTGTTCTTCCAGAAGACTGGGGTTTCCGGCACCCACATGGTGGCCCACAACTTACTCCAACCCCAGTTCCAGGGACTCTGACAGCCCCTCTGACCACTGGTTGGGACCAGGCACACACATGACGCATAGACACACGTGTAGGCAAAACTCTCATTCAGAAAGGCCTTGGTTCTTGGTTCTTGTCCCACTGAGGAACCCCAACTCTGCCATGGAACTCAGTCCCCAAGCGAAGTTAATGCACAAATATAAGGTCAGTGTGTTACAAATATAAGGTCAGTGTGTTACATATATAAGGTCAGTGTGTTACAAATATAAGGTCAGTGTGTTACAACACTAAATCTGATTTTTAAAATAAATTCTGTCTGTTGGACTAAAGCAATGGTCATTTTATAAACAAACAAACAAACAAACCTTTTCTGCAAAGCCGAGTGAATTCTTACTTTTTCTTACTCGAAGCTCTTTCCCATCCAAGAATCTATAGGGCTAAAGACTCAGTAAGAGAGTTCTGGGAACTGAGTCAGTGTGGGTCTGCCAAGGTTAAATTTAAGTTTCTACATTTTAAGACCCAAGGGCCAGATCTTAGGCTTTGTGGTAAAATATCCAAAGTAACTCAGTTACGAGTCATCTTACAAGACAGTCGGTCTCCTTACAGCAGAAGCCAGTCTGTTAGACTTGAAGAAGCAGGACAGATTTACTGTGCAGGATTGGATTCAAGATGTAGCCTTTGTTTACCAATTTAGTGGGGGCTAAAACTGAAATTTAATTTAGAAATGCATTATCTCTTAGGACTCAAGTACATGCTTTAATAAGATGGTTGGGTGGGGCTGGGGATTTAGCTCAGTGGTAGAGCGCTTACCTAGGAAGTGCAAGGCCCTGGGTTTGGTCCCCAGCTCCGAAAAAAAGAACCAAAAAAAAAAAAAAAAAAAAAAAAAAAGATGGTTGGGTAAATGTTATACAGCATAGCTTCCTGTTTAAAAAAAAAATTAACAATCGTGTTTGCTGCTGATTGGCTGCCTTCCTGAAACCATGAACTGACAGTTAGCCTAGACAGGTAGATGCAGAGACTTAGGCAGTAGACACACTAGTGAGCCAGTCTTAGCTCTGACAGTTTGTGGTTTGGGACCCGCACCATTTGAGGTCTCAACTTCTTCATATATGGAATAGAAATAGTATTTGTGTCTTTTCCAGGCTCATGAGAAATACATTGGATGTTAGAGAGAGAGCCTTGGTACATGGCAAATAATAAGTAGTGTTATTAGTGAGGGATGGTGACCATTGGAGTGAATGGTAATATCTAAGAACACTTAAAAATACCCTTTAAATATCATCTTTTATATTCCATCTTTTTCATAGTTAATTAAGAATATATAAAGTTGGAGCTAGAGAAATGGCTCAGTGTATCAGTGCTATTTTTACAGAGGACCCAGTTTGGGTTCCCAGCACCCACAGAGTGACTCTCAAATGTCTGTGACTTCAGTTCTAGGGGATATGATGCTCTGCTCTGGCCTATGCAGGCATCAGGCACACACATAGTACACATACATGCAGGCAAAGCAGCAATATATATAAAATACAAACAAATAAATATTGAGAAAAGAATATATGAAGTTAGGAAGTCAGTGTATACAAAGGAAGATTTAAAAAACTGTATAATCACTCCTCATTGTTGTTTCCTGTCTCCACAGGAATATAAAAATCTGTGAATGTCCAAGTCTCTTCTATCAAATGTAACACACACATACTTGTAACACATATCCTATATACTTTAAATTACATTATATTACATATAATATGCAGCTACTATGCTATAAATGCTTTGTTAGTAGTTGTTACAATGTATTGTTTGAGAAATAATGAGAATGTGTGGACATGTTTAGTTCAGATGCTGGTTTTTGTTTTCTTACTGTGTAGTCTAGGCTGTCCTTGAATTCACCATCTCCTGACTCAGTCTGCTGAGTGCTGGGATTATAGGCATGTACCACCATACCCAGCCTGGTTGGTGGAACCTGTGGCTTTGGTGAAGAGACAACAGATAACAATGCTAAGTTGTATTTTACAGAAGCATGTGATAGAATTCTGCAGACTCTAGTGATCTTTTCTGTGTTTATATACTAAATAATTGATCAATATCCTTTAATAACGAAAAAGGACTGTTCTAACTTCAATTCATTGTTGCCACATATCTACTGAAACTGTCTGATTTGGCTATGGGAAAGAGTTGAGTTGCTATTAATTTAGTTTGGAAGTTATGTGATTTTTAAAGTTATAGAACTTTTGATTAAAAAGCAAAAATAGAAACCCTTATTTCCACTCCTACCCTGTTTTCCATAGGGATTGGGGCCTAGAGAGTTGTAAAAATAGTTTTAGTACCTTTTCTAAGATTGATGATTTAGCAAGTTTTAATCTTTACTATGCCATTTTAAATCATACTGCCAAATAAATTAACTTAAAAGTTATAAAAATAAAATTAACTTAAAATTTATCTTAAAAGTAAACTTAAAAGTTGTCAAAAGTAAAATGTAACATAATTTATTAAGTCTTATTTGACTAAGGTAAATTAATTTTATTTTCTTTATTATTTTCTAATATCTTTAAATATTGTCTGCCATAACTAATGACTTCTATAGTCAGAACTTAGTGATTTTGATTTCTGATGCTAATTAATTTTTAAATCAATTTTTTGTTTCTGGGAATATATACAAGTACTGTTTGCATCGTTTCCCCTCCCACTCCTCTATCAATTCATTGCTGTTTGCTGTATCCCACTTAAACTCATGACCACACACACCACACACATACACACACACACACACACACACACACACAGAGATAACAGAAACACACAGACACACAGACACACACACCATACACACCACAGACATTCACACACACACAGACACACACATACACACACGCACACACACCATATGCACCACAGACATACACACACAGATAACAGAAACACACACACAGACACACACATACACATACATGCACACCATAAACACACACACACACACACACACACACACACACACACCACAGACTCAGAATCTACTCAATCCATTTAGTGTTCTCTAGTTGCTTCAAGTCCAAGTAGAGGAAGAGGATTGTGACAGTCATGAGGTCTTCACTCTGGTTTCTTTGATGATGCATTCATGGTCTGTTAGCTCATGTGTGCATCTGAGACTTGGGGTTTGGGTCCTTGGTTTTCTTTGAGAAGGCACTATTTGTGGTCCTATGGAGAAAACCGCACTATAAGTTACCATAGGAGTGATAAAATGTGTACTACATTGGTAGTCTGAATGTTGTTTTTACTTAGCTGTAGTCTTATCACATAATTCAGCATTTTCATGGCGTTTGTTTGAAATACAAATTTTCATAATTCCAATTTGACATTTATTTTGTATTTTTATAAAATTTTGTAATATATTTTGTATTTTTATAATATAATATTAAACATATTATATTAACTACTCAAAAATAGAGTAAGTGAGTTGAACTTTTTTGTGCAGTCTTATTACTCTAGATTTTTCACTCTGTAACTTTACGATTTTATAATTCTGTGTTTCTTTATTAGTTTTTCTATGTTTATATAATTTAAAACTTCTTTTAGTACATTGAGAGTTCTTAACTAGGCTTAATAAGTTAAGTAAGATATTTAATGAGGTACCTAGATAATACTCTGAGTAATTTCTCCTATCGTTTATGTGCATGGAACTGGAAAATTAAGGGTGGCTTCTGAGGGACCTTCGGCACAGGGGTAACATGATCTCTTTTAGGGCACAGAAGGAGAACAGCTAGTGCTGTCACTTAATTTTCCAGAGTATGTTTAGTACTGACTTACTCAGGGCTGCGGAGTGGAAATAAGAACATCTTAAACTACTAGTGACCTATGTTAACCACACATCTGCACTAAAAAAGCTATGTAGATACAATTACTTTTCATAGTCGTTTAATGTGTTCTATATACTGAAATATCATTTTAATATTTCTATTAAAGTTCTTAACCAGCTCTTTTATACCTTTTCTGTACTAAGCCTTCTAAGTTAGACGTTTTATGTTTGTAACATGTCTTCTGATACTAATAGCCAATACACTGGTGCACGCTTGGGAACTGAAGCCGAGACCATTTATTATCATGGTCGTTACTATCTACTCAGTGATTTCAAGGCCAATTGGGCTACATGAGAACCGTCAAAAAAGTTAATGACCAAATAGTAACATCAAAAAATAGTGATATATAATTAACTTTCATAAGCCTTGAAGGTGGACAGAGTAGATTGGCATAAAATCAGTTTTAATTTAGTAACTTGAATTACTTAATTTCAGATGTTCAGTAGGGTGTGGTAGGCTAATGGTTATGGTACTAGATAGAGAAGAGCTTAGAAATAATTTATCAGAAATACATCAGTCTACAGTGAATCTAACCTGTGGGCCACCAAGCCTACTTTCAGCAATGCAGAGATATGGAAGTGTAATATAATGTTCATTAGAACATTCTTATAAGGAAATTGAAGACAGTGGGCACTCAGATTTCCGCCTGCTATGTGTCCAGAGCAGAGGACTCCTCAGGGCAGTAAGAGCTGTGGGACTTCCGCGACAATTAAAGCAGTGCATTGTCCCAGAACAATGTGAATCGGGCATAAGATAATCTCATTGACGATTGTTGGTAAATACTTAGTACATAGTTCTTTCTAAGACTATGCTTGGCACCAGTCTTACATTTTAAACCTGGAACATACGTAGGTAGCCAACTGGACTCCTTTTTGTTAGCTTTCACTTTTATTTTTCCATTTTGGATGAGTGCCTGAGGATCAACCCATAGTCTTTGGGAGAAAAGACACTATAAGCCCGAAAATATCAACAAATTAAATGCATGTTTCCAAGGTGTCATTAGAACATCTCCTGGCTTCTGATCACTGCGCTGAGTGTCAGCAGTGCTGGGCGAGCTTTGTAAACCCAGTGAAGACGAGTAAGGGGGTTCTAGTTACTCAGTTTTATTGTGCTTGACACTGAAGGTGATGTGGAAAGGACACGCTTCAGTGGAGAGTGGTGGCCTATCTGTAGGGGACACTGCACCGTGTACAGAAGATGTGAGTAGCCGACACAGCGTGAGTGAGTTGTGTGACCTCTAAACGTACACGTTCCATCATTCTGAAAGCAAGGCTCTGGTAGAACTCTGTCCCAGAGCGTTCTGTCCTGTGGATTTGGCGGGGTTTACTTTGGGCACTTTTTGTCGTCACTTTTTCATGAGAACAATGTTGTGATGAACATAGTCTCCCAGAAAATTTACCTCACGCTAAGCATTTTAGGTAACTGATGTGCTTTGTTATGGAACATATTATTGATATAATTGTCTTAGAATCTTCTTTATAAGTATCAATTGCTTCTATTTTAAGAGCTGTTTTTAAGCTGGGTGGTGGCGCACACCTTTAATCCCAGCACTTGGGAGGCAGAGGCAGGCAGATCTCTGTGAGTTCAAGGACAGCCAGGGCCACACAGAGAAACCCTTGTGTCAGCAAATGTGTGCAAGGACAGCCAGGGCCACACAGAGAAACCCTTGTGTCAGCAAATATGTGTGTGTGTGTGTGTGTGTGTGTGTGTGTGTGTGTGTGTGTGTGTGTGTATAAGTGCATGCTTACACATGAATGCAGGTCTCCACAGAAGCCAGAAGAGGGCATTAAATTCCATGGAGCTAGAATTATAGATGGTTATGGACTTCTTGTTGTGGGAACTAAACTTGAATCCTTTGTAAAAGCAATGTGAGCTCTTAACTATCTCTCCAGCCCCAAGAATAAATGATTTTAAAAAATTAATTGGTAACCACTATTTAGAAATTGAAGCACAATTTTTCTTTCTTTCTTTCTTTTTTTTAAAGGATTTTGTGTGATTCTTGTCATTCTCAGGGAATGAAAAACATCTTAAAGAATTTTACCCATTAATTTTATCTCATTTCTCTTCAGGATGTTACCACTCGAAAGACAAGAATGGGGGGGGGGAGCACAATCTTTTCTTGAATGCAGTATTTTATCCTTTTCACCTCGTAATTTTCTAAAATACAAAACCTTTGTTTGTCTTGCCTTCTTACCTTTTACAGATATGTATAAAGTTAAACTCATCAGAATGTTGGTTCCTGAAAACATTGACACGTACCTCATCCACATGATGATTGAGATCCTAGAGAGCGGGTCCCACGGCAGGACCCAGCCTTCCTGTGATTCCAACAGGAAGAGGTGTCTCCCCAGCCCCGCAGAGAGTTGCGGCAGCTTTAAGAAGAGCAAGGAGATGGTCACTGAGACCAAGGTATGGATTTGCATACATGATTGCCGAGTGTCACGTGTGCCCTTCGCACGCTCAGCGGGCGAATGTTGATCTGCTGTCATATATAAATCTGCGTGTGCTGTTCTGCTTCTCAAGGGTGACACGAGAAAAGCTGCTTTTAAAAAGATAAGAAAAGAAATAGAATTTATCACGTAGAATTCCAGCTTGGATTTTACCTGTGTTGACTGTGTGCTCTGGAGAAATACACCTTATCCCAGATGAGCTTAATGGAGTTAGCTTTGTGTGTTGTGGCAATGTGTGTGCGGTTCATGGAAGCGAAGCCAAGTTTATTATCAGCGCCTCCCACTGGCTGGTCCTTCCTTCGTTCTCATGCCCTGGTGTACAGATTGCACTGAACATGTGGGTAGTTATGAGCACTACACAGGAAGTCTTTTCCATAATTAGGAAAAGTAAGCACCCAATGTTACTTTAGATAATATTTAAAAAGCTTTAGAGGTTACTGTTCTTATCATGTGCACTGAAGAATCATTCTCTGAAGTGACTATAAATTTGCAAGTTTGACGTCTAATACCTGCAGGGTCACATGATTCGCTGATAGTAATCGATGAGCTTTTAACAACTCAGTACAATTACATTAGGTCTCCGTGGTAAGTCAGCTTGATGTGGCAGCTTGTAGTTGCTAACACTGTGCGTGTGCTAGAGGTGAGGCTCTGTGCTTTAGCACTGCAGAGACCCTTAGAGGGGTTTCAGGATCTTACTCTTCTCAACATTCGCTGTTTAAAAAGAGAATGGACCTTTCTTTTTAACTGAACTGGAGTTATATTAGTTAGCTTTGGGTATTACCTTGTGTCTTAGAGAACCCAGTGACTTAATGACTTGGGAATGTTGAGAATTTTCACAGTTTGTTAGCTGTAAAAGGGATATTAGCGAATGTCTATCTCTGGTAGAATTAATGGGATTTAGCGTCCTTAGGAACTGTCTTAGCACCCTGTAACTGTCGCAGAGCTCCTGAGATGTTTGAACTTGCTTCTCCTTCCTGTAAATAGGGAAAGGCTCTTCTCTCCTATGCCAGTCTGCTGTCTGAGAAACTTCTAGTCTGTTGTTCATTTTCATGTAAAATTGGTTTTCCTGCCCTTGCAAAACTAGGCATGGCTCAGGGTGGCCCTGTTGATTCCCGTATGAGTCCATATGATGCAGTTTTGGCTAGTGCTTAAAATATGAATCATAACCCACTGCTTTTTTTTTTTAAGGCTTTCTCTTCTGATTGTCTCTATTGCATCTGTCCAGCCTGATTTTTTTTCTTTTTTGTTTCCATTTATTTTCTTTCTTTCTTTCTTTCTTTCTTTCTTTTTTTCTTTCTTTCTTTCTTTTTTTCTTTCTTTCTTTCTTTCTTTTTTTCTTTTTTTTTTCCAGAGCTGGGGACCGAACCCAGGGCCTTGCGCTTGTTAGGCAAGCGCTCTACCACTGAGCTAAATCCCCAACCCCTTGTTTCCATTTATTAAAAATAGATTTTTTTCTCTTAGTATGTCCTTGTTACAGTTTTTCCTCCCTCTATGCCTCTCACGTCCTTCCCGCATCCCCTCCCATCTCCATCTGTTCCCTTTCTGACTCCTTTAGAAGTCAGAAAACCTTTGAAGGAATAATAATAAAAAATAAAATATAAGATAAAAACAAAAGCTATTACATCAGCGTTGGATAGGCCAGAAGGAAATCAGCCCAAGAGAAGGCACAAGACCCACCCGCCTTGCACGCTCAGGAGCCATGACGTATTCCCCAGGGACCTGGCGCAAACCGTGCAGGCCTTGCACATGCTGCATCAGTCTCTGGGAGTTCGCAGGAGCGGTAGGCATGTTTCCTCGGCCTCTGAGATCCCTTCTGACTCCCACACTTTTTCTGCCTCCTCTTTGGTGGGGTTCCCTGAGCCTGAGGGGAGGAATTGATGCAGACTTCTCTCTTAGGATCGAGTGACCCAATGTCTCAGAGACTTTGCCTTATGTCTCACGTAGGTCTTTGCATTTGTCTCCTTCTCCTGCAAGAGGAAGCTTCTCTGACGGTGGGTGAGGACAGCACTGCTCTATGAGTATAGCAGAATATCATGAGGAGTCTTATGCTACTTTAAAAAAAAGAGCTGTAGTATTCGGTTTTGCTGTAGGTCCCTGGGCCATTGGCTCTCCAAACAATGTTGGGTGTGAGCTTCATCTTGTGGAGAGGGCCTTAAGTCAAGTCAGATGTTGGTTGGTTACACCCACAAGCTATGTGCCACCATTACCCTCATATATCTTGCAGGCAGGGAAGCATTGATCACAGTTTACAGCTGGGTTGGTGTCCCCATGTCTTTTTTGGTAGTGTGTACAGTATCTACCAAACATGCTAGATATAAATGTGAAGAGTCTGTGTGGGCATCAACTTGACTTCTTTATGTTCTTTATCTTCTTTATGAATTTTACGATTTCATGATTTTTTAAATGACTGAGTACTACTCCATTGTATAAACGTACCATATCTTCTTTATCCATTCTTCTGTTGAGGAACGTCTAGGTTGTTTCTAACTCCTGGCTATTATGACTGGCGTAGCAGTGAACATGGTCGAGCAAGTGTCTCTGTGGTAGGGTGAAGTGTCCATTGGGTACATACTCAAGAGTGGTATAGATAAATCTTCAATTGGGTTGATTCCCATTTTTTCTGGATGTAGGACTTCACATGTTAGTAGCTATAAATTAATGATTATAGGAATAAATCAAGATTGTGTGTATGTATGTGTGGTATGCATGCACACATGTGCTCATGTGTGCATGTGTGCTTGTTAGTATCAAGAACAGCTCCTCCACCTTATTCTTCGAGGCAAGGACTCAGTCAAGCTTACAGCTCACCAGCTCAGCTACCGTGAGTAGCCTGCTCGCTCCGGGATCCCTGTGTTTGCCTGTGAGGCTGGAATTAGAGGTGCCCCACCACGCCACTCAGTATTGATGTGGGTTCTGGGGAAGCAAACTCTGGTTCTCTTGCCTTCTTAGCAAGCATTTTAATCACTGTCCCATCTCTCCAGCCCCTAAGGATATACATTTTTTTTTATAACGTTCAAGCATATTTTGAAGTTTACAGGTTAGCAAGCTTGAGTACACAACATGGAAGGAACAATAAAAAAAGATTCTCCTTCAACAGGCTAGCGAGAGGAGAAAAGACGCTTGATGTCTCTGACTTCCACATACGCATTGTAGTACATGTAGCATGTATACACTTGTGCACACCCACACACGCACATACACATGCGGTAATAAAAATGATAATAAATTGTCTTTAAATTGGAAGGTAATGGGATGATAAGTAAACGATTAAGGACTTTGCATTTACTTATTAATTATATTTTCACGTCAAAATGAATTCTATGAATATTTCTATTTCATTTCATTTGGTTGGGGAGAATAGTCATTCAGGGTGTCTGTGTCATTTTTACAGCTCTTATGCTTTTTCCATTGTATAACTATCTTTTGTCTCTGTTTTCTATAGGCACCATCTGAGATGTCCCAGAGAAAATTACCTGAATGGTTTGTCAAAGGAAATGTGCCCTTGGCTGCTACTGGCAGCTCATCAATGGCCAAGACAAAAAAGAAAGGTCTTTTTAGTTAAGATGGCAGCTACCGAACAGTTTGTGTGTGCCACAACATCATTCCTATAAAGAATAAAAAATAAGTATTTTACCTTCCAAATGACTTAAAGTCCAAAGTGAAACTCACCGAAACGTTGGACCGCTGGCATCTTTAATCGTCCGTCTGCAGTGGAGATAAAGTATCCGGACCTTCTAAGACCCTGAGTGCAGTATAGAGTGTGAAGTCGGTCTCCTTTCAGGTTGCTTCCCGAGCCACCGTCATGCTGCAGTCTCTCTCTTCTTGCAACAGTGCCCGTGGGAAAGGGAGGATGTGTCACTTTGACACCCATAACAGATTAGTAGTTGCATAGTGACAGATATGAAGACGTCTTTAATTGACAAGATGGCGTCCTGTTAATTTAAGACAGCAGATTCGTTTTACAGATGGTCTTTGCTTTCTCACACAGATGCCTGTACGTTCACTGTCAGGCAATCTCAGTGCACGGCCCAGTCAGTGACACATCAGCTTCCTTTTAAATGGGAGAAAGTGTGGAAAGGATTCCAGTTATAGGGACAACTGAATGCTGTGCATTTTCTACAGAATTTTTATTATTTCTCCAGTAAAAGTGTCTTCTGTACTGAGCATTAAATATACTTAATTTTCATTTATTTAATTATTGTAAGTGCCTTCAATATTTGGAGATGCCAAATGTCTTATGTTTCACACAGAATTAAAAAAGTGAAAATTCAACTCTGTTCTTGGTAAACTATTGTTATGTAAATTTAAGCAGTTTACCATATAGCTTATAAATACATTCTAAGCCTTGGATTGACTTTTTTGTAAATAGAAATAGACTGTTATTAATACAGAAAAAAATACACCTGAATTCGGGTAGCTTACAAAAAAAAAGTCACTCAGGATTCCATCAGGAAATAATGAAAGCCATCTTTTGTAATCGGTCTGACTTTCTGTTACTCCTTTTCTCAATTTGAATCTTATCATAAGACATTCAAACTATACTTACAACATAAGAACTCCACGTTCTCGTTTTTCCGCTGTTCCCAGAAGGTAGCTTTAGGTTTGTCACACATAATCTCCAGAAATCTTCTCTTTCTCTGTGCCTTAAAATGTGTCCCGACAATCCATGAGGTGGTCTCGTCTATGGCAAAGCGTCCGCTGCTTAGAGTACTTGAGGATCATGCTATGGTGGTCATCTGCAGGAAAACATCTGCTTCATTATCTGAGTTATGAGTTGAGTCAGGTGGGTTTTTTCCTCATGGAATTGAAAAGCAAACCGTGGTGGCAACAGTTATGCTCCTTTTTCAGACCTGGTTATTTGGCAGACATTTTCTCAGGATTGAATGCCATTAGCCTATTGCTTTAAGGAAAACGACTTACCAATAGTTATTGCCAGTAACAAAATTGAAATTTCTACTAAAACTTACAGTTCCTGCGAGTGTGTGTCCTTCACTGGGAAACTGGGCGGCCATACTTGACCTGAGGACTTTTCTAATGAGAGAACTAAGACATGATATAATGTAGTATATATAGTAAGGTGGTCAAGAAGGAAGAGTTGATGGCTGTCCTTTCAGATTACACACTGAAAATAATCATTAAGAAAGAGCCACTGTTTTCGTTTCAAAGATTCAAAGTGGGGGTTGGGGATTTAGCTCAGTGGTAGAGTGCTTGCCTAGCAAGCGCAAGGCCCTGGGTTCAGTCCCCAGCTCCGAAAAAAAAAGAAAAAAGAAAAAAAAAAAGATTCAAAGTTTCAAAGATTCTGTACCATTATTTGAAAAGCTATTTTCAAATAGCTTTTCCTAACATCACACACACACACACACACACACAGACTGAATACAGTAGACTGGACTCCTAAACTCATCTACACAATGAGAGCATTTACAGAAATGAAATGGGACCATCCTTGTCAAATTTTTAAGGAAAATGTGATTTTTAAATGAACAACATTTGTGCTAAAGTGTAAATGGTTTACTACAGCTGTTTTTAAATGAATCAATACATTTTTGGAAAAAAGTCTCAGGTGTGATTATGTATCTGCATAACTGCACATATAACCACAGACCGTAGAGTAGAAAGCAATTGTGTGACATTGAAGGAGTTGGGGAGGGGACCCGAATGACATGGATGCTAAGAAGGGAGGGGGCAGGGAGCGGGATGCAAAGTGAATATGTAAAGAAAATAAAATTAAATAAAATAATAAAAAAGAAAAGAAATGGGAAAAACAAGGCAGGCACATTAACCACAGAGGGAACGTTGCGCACACACACACACACACACACACACACACAGAGAGAGAGAGAGAGAGAGAGAGAGAGAGAGAGAGAGAAGGTAGAGGGATAACCAACATTGAAGATGTTTGAAAAGCCAGAGGGAAACATTACTTAAGTCTTTATGTTAACTTAAACACACACACACACACACACACACACACACACACACATACACTTATGTGGACTTGGTTTGGTTCGATTTCAGACAGGGTCTCACTATAGCCTTGTTTGGCCTAGTGCTCATTATATAGAACAGGCTGTTCTCTCTCTCTTCTCTCTCTCTCTCTGTCTCTCTCTGTCTCTCTCTGTCTCTCTCTCTCTGTCTCTCTCTGTCTCTCTCTGTCTCTCTGTCTCTGTCTCTGTCTCTCTCTCTCTCTCTCTCTCTCTCTCTCTCTCTCTGTCTGTCTCTCTTGTATATAGACAAATAGGTAATAATTCCTGATTTGATTCAAATAATTTTAGGAAGAACGTTTTTAGAGATGGTCTCAGTTGCTAGAAAGATGTAATAACGTTAGAATCAAGAATAGAATGTCCCTAATCATCATAATAGTGAGTAAAGGCTGCATAAGAAGTACAACGAGCCTTCATGATCACACTAAAAAGAGAAATAGACTTGGGACAATTTTGTGTTCAAGGATAAAGTCACAGGTGTGCACTATGATAAGGCAAGGCCATCAAAAACTGTTACTTTGAACTTTTGATGAGTATATTTTAATGAAACACTGCTTTGAACTTAATATCAACATCCTTCTGTAACTCCCATTTTATGTAACATTTTATCTCTGAGGTAACTTTCTAAAGAATTTTTTTTATCTAAGAAGGTATAAAAGACCAGAGTAAAGAAATAAAATTGTTGGTTAAATGGTTTGCGTTGGGAAGTTCTGCCCCATCCATCCATCCATCCATCCATCCATCCATCCATCCATCCATCCATCCATCCAAATGTATATCTGTTTGTCTATATGTCTGTGTGTAGATATATGTGTATATGTGTAAGCATGCATGAATACTTGTGGAGTTGATTGTGACAGACGGTCTGGCCTGGCCAGAGTGTAGGTATATGATTGGTTGAACGTAAATGTGTCTGTGCATATTTGCCTGTATAAAGCATCTTAATTCTTTTCCTTTCCTTTCTCTCTGGTTCTCAAAGAGTTAACCAGCTTAGCCTGAGAGGCTCCTTGCTGATTCACCAGAGGAAGGAGCTCCCACAGTAAATTCGTTCATTTAATCCCCTGCTGTTTTACATTGAGGTGCTAAACACCAGAGACTTGCAGTTTCTGGCCTCAGAGGAACTCAGGCCGGCCAGCTACCACTGCAAACTAACTTAGACATAAGACAGGTAAATGTTTTATTATAGAAAAGACAGCCCTAGGGGTTGGGGATTTAGCTCAGTGGTAGAACGCTTGCCTAGGAAGCGCAAGGTCCTGGGTTCAGTCCCCAGCTCCGAAAAAAAGAACCAAAAAAAAAAAAAAAAAAAAAAAGAAAAGACAGCCCTAAATATCTCACAAGGCCAAGTCTTGTCCCCACTGATTCTCTTCCCCTCTTCCACTTATCTCAAGAGAGAACCGAGAAAGAACAGCTGGGATGGCCCCTGGCAACTAAAAACTGTGGTTCCCACCATAGCACTGTCTAGTACCCTAAAGACTGTCTCCCATCCCAGCATTACCCCTACACTAAAGCTGTGACCTTAATCCCAGGCCCTGCCACAACAGAACAGCAGTGTCTTCACTGGTTTATTTAACATCGTAGTGCAGTATACGGTCTCTTTTAACTGTTCCAAGTTCAAACAGTACATCCCACTTCCAAGACACTAGAACTTGTGCTTATAATGTTTATGCATGATGTCCCACTAGAAAGTAAATTGAACAAGAGGAGGAGGGATTTTCGTCTATTTTTGTCCATAGCTGTGTCTCTGTTACCAGGGAAGCACCAGGCAGGAAAGCAGACAGTGTCTGAATGAGTAGAAGGATTCACATACACAGGATCTAGCAGAGCTGTTTCAGTTGGGGAGGTGTACGGACCCTTAGCCATCCCTGCAATTCTATCTCGTCAGAGTTCTGTTGCAATGTCTCCGTTAAAGCTGGTCTAAAATCACATGGCCCACAAAGCGTCCCTTTATAACTCTAGCCATCAGCCACACACTCTATAGAGTCCATAGCTCTCACTGGGAGTCCTTACAATGTGTATACATAAACAGTTTAACAATAGATTTGGGCACAGTGGATTATGTAGTTGATTCCAGTACTCCAGTGGATTGAGAAGGATCAAGAGCGGTATGTAGTAACTGGACTGCGGTGGGAGCCTGTCTCAAACAGATAAGCAAATAGTTTGTCCCTGTACTACTTGCTTTCTCCCTTGTAACTGTAGAAGCATCTACAGAAAAGACAGTCAGTAGCTGGGTGTGCAGAGTAAGGCAGCCTATGTCACAAACATCACTTCCAGGCACTCCTGGGACATCACCATGGTCCTGCTCCTGTGCTTAGCCAGGAGTCTGTGTCAGCAGCCTGAAGTGGATTCTTGTTTCAAGGCAGCTTTATTGAGGACCTACTATGTGCAGAGCATAGTTTTGGAAGCCAGGGGCACAGTAGTGACCAAAGGAAAAGCAATATGGTTCCCCTTAGAAAGAGTAAGGAGAAGATGGGAGTGGGTAGTTCACACTGGGTGAGGGGAGACCCTGCTGAGTTGGGAGGATTAATTGACAGCTTCTGAGTGCAGCCTTGAGCACAATAGCCCACCACAAGCCTTTTTTATTAAAATCACAGTATAAAAGAGGGAACAGGCTTGGAGCATTTTGGAGAATAGAATATGCTTTCTAATAATGAACAGTAGTGATTGTTATCCTCTCTATAGGAAAACTGCAGGAGAAAACAATCAGGTTGCCTAATGGCTTGATGTAAATGGGGCAGCTAGACAATTTTGACATTTAGGGGCACTCAGTAGATGTCTCGGGGTACCAATATAATGCTTTTTGTTTAACAACAGCAACAACAATAAAAAAAATCCAGAGGGATGGACATTGCAGAAGGAGTTAGAAAAATAATTAGAATGATCGACTGTTTTCACGAAATGTTCTGGTTGGCGAGTGGCTATCCATTCAAGCTCAGTCTGAAGTATTAACTACGTTTAATCCTTCCAAGGCTTATCATGGCTGGTTAGGGGTTGGGATTTTAAACTAAGCCAGAGTGTTGAACATGAAGGAAGACAGATTTTTTTCCCCCTGGGGCTCTTCAAGCCTTGGAGAGAAGGGTTTGAAAAGCACCCCCCACCCCAAGCACTCTTCATCCTGGTAGGGGTAACTTATTATTTTTATTGACTCATTTCAGTTTTATATTCTTTTAAGCATCCTTTAAAGATGTGCGAGCCCCGGGCAATAATTTCATTTGCTTTGGTTATTTTCACAGTGGCAAAACGGACTAGCATTTTACCACACTGGTTCAAGACTACCATCTGCTGGTTGAAATTGGCAATTTCAGGTACTATGTGGTATGTAGGAAAAGCAGGACTATCTTTAGGTTTTGCTTTGGGTTGATTGACTAATCAATGCGATCACTTATCTAGTATGAAACTTAAAATCAAGAGGGAATGGTGTCCGTGATGGGCAATGAGGACTCAGAGTTTTAAGTTTATAAGCTGCCTTAGACAGTTCAACAGACACCCACTGAGGAACAAACATGACAACTGGCACAAAGAAAACAAACTTGTGTCTGGTACTTGTGGTGGGTCGTATGGCTATGAATAGAGAAACATGGAAACCCTTAAAATCTTGACTGATTAGGCACGAATGGAAAAAAATGTATACACAAAACAGACAGTGTTCAGGGCTCCTGACAGAGAGTGCTAACCCCACCTGCTCAGGAGCTTGGCCGGCTTCCCAAAGATGAGGTCTCTCCTGTCTGAGGAGATAAGGACTAACCAGATGTAAAATAGGAAGATACTTCAGGTGGAGGGAACCATCCGCCAGCACGCAGAATGGAGTTGGGAGTGATAAGATGGTCCATCCCCCCCGCCCCCACCCTCCCCCCACCCCCCCATACTCCCTCCACCCCGGAGAGTAAAGTACAAGGTGGGTTGTGCCTTGTTGGAAACCAGCAAGCAACCCACCAGGACAGGGGCCTGTCTGGCCTGGAATGGCTTGCTGTGGGACACAGGGTTGGACATAGAGGTAGTTTTCAAAGACTGATGGACTCTGGCCTTTAAACTCTCTAGCTGTGCTGAAGACTGAAGCTGATGGCTTCTAAAAAAAAAAAAAAAAAAAAAAAAAAAGTTCTTGCTTATTCTGAAGTTCAAAACCTCATTGCTTGAGCGATTAGCATCTGTAGCCTAACAGTGGTGGGAGCGGGGATTAAGTAAAGGATTGATGGCTAAAGGCTTTTTTTCTCTCTTGCTCAAGAGCCTTGCCTCCCACTTGTCAGGCCAGGAGGGAGGTTTGGAGCAAATAAACTTTTATTGAATGGGGAGAAGAAAGCACTCTCAGAAGGAAAAAGTTTTATTTACACAAGCAAATATGCATAAACTTACGTACATTCATATACAAATTTACACACACACACACACACACACACTCATACGGCTTCATGCATTCCTGTTGGGTCCAGCTATTGACTTATTTTATAATTTCATATTTACAGAAGACTGCCTGCTCTTTTTGCTCGCTCTGAGACGTAGCTTCTGTCCCTCTTTCTCTGCATTCTGTGTATCCTCTCTCCTTCTGCCCTTAGCTTATTGTCCTCTTTATTTCTAAGGGAAAGTAAAAGGTGGACAACCTATCAGACTACATGCTTTCTAAATTTCTAAGTTGCTCTACTCTGCTGTCCTTTAGCTTGCTCTCCTCCTGCTCTGATGTAACATACAATGTAATAATTTCTAATTTTCTTTTTTTTTGTATTTTTCTTCTAGGGGAATAGACATGGTTTTTTTCCAGGCATTCCCCCCCCCCCAATAAAACAGAGCATAAACTGAATAAGTTTATAACAGATGTGTTTACACATATTTCCATTAAGAATAATTATCTGGCTAAACATTAATTTTCTGTCACTGGCTCCTTAGATTCAAAGAAAGTTAAATATCATAATTTTTGTATCTAAGTTGACACAGGTTTTGTATAGATAAACTTAGTCAATATTTTATCTCTGCCCTCGCACCTACAATAAATCATTCTTTCCCTTTTATGATCTTTGGTTTGTTATTTTTCAATTTCTTGGAATGTGTTCTAAGTTGTAGAGTCTTCTTTCTATCTCAGAAGCAGTTAATTCTTGATACTTGAAGACTGGCAGAGTTCTAATTGCAGTTTTCATATCAGGGCTTTAATGGCAGTCCTATTATAAAGAGCTTGATAATTACTAGTATAATTCTAGAAATTCTTATTGGATCATTATTAAGAATTAAGAAATCATCTGTCTATATAGCATCACTACAAGACAGCCCAGCTTTGTTCATCTGCAGAAATCTGCCCAAAAGGATGGGCTAACACCCAGGGATTACAAAATATTAATTTTACAAGGACAGGAAGGGCATATCAACACAAGAAGCAATCCTGGGAATGAAATCTCCTTGGGACCCTGCCTTATAGAGCTCACCCATCACAGACCATGCAAAAGGAGTGGGCCACCTCCAGGAAGGCCACCTGCTAGCCTATCCTAGATGGCTCCTAACACCACCAGAGATGCTGAGTCCTGAGACTGGTTCCAACCACTCATTTACTTATTTTCTTTTTCCTTTACTGTTTTGATGCTTTCTTTTATTCACTGGAAGCAGCCCTATGTTGTGTCCCCCCATAAGTCTCTGGCATTTGAATCCTTGGTGCCCAGTTGGTGGCTGGGAGACCTGGGAGATGTGGTCTTGATGGAGGATGTGTGTCACTGGAGACAGACTTTGAAGTTTTAAAAGACTTATGGCATTTTGATTGCTCTTTTTATTCTGGTTTGTGGTTCAAGATGTGACCTCTCAGCTGCCTACTCTCTCCACCAATGCCATGGTATGTTATCCTTTTGGACCCTTAAGCCCCCATTAAGCCCTTCATTCTATAAGTTACGTTTATGTTGGTAATGATGTTTTATCCAGCCACAGAAAAGTAACCACTATTCCCTTTTTGCCCAGACTTCAGGTCTACTAACTACAAGCCTCTCTCTGTCCTTCAAATCGTGGTTCCGGTTGGATGAGATTGCTTACATTGCCTGTGGCCAAACTTGATAACCTAAGTTCAATTCCTGGAGCCCACGTGGAGGAAGGAGAAAGGAGGGAATTGACTTCTAGTTTATCCCAGGACCACACATAAGTATGGTCTGTGTGCTATTCTCCTCCCCTCTAAAAATAAAATGGAAAAACAAAAAAACTTAAAGCACAGTTTGGCAAGGAAAATTGTATCATCATCTTCATAGAGTGAAGGTTACTGTATTAAATACCCCCTGATGGAAAACTTTACAGGAAGAAATACTTGTCTTGTAGTTTCAGAGGTTTTAGCCCACGGTCTTTAGTCAGCTCACTTCGTTCTGTTTCTGTGACCTACTTTCATTTCTGCTGCTGTGATAAAAAATACCCCCACAAAAGTAACTTAGAGGAAACAGTTTGGTTCATAGTTCCAGGTTATAGTCCTATCATTGGAGGAGAGTCAACATGGCAGGACCCTGCAACATCACACTACATCCATGATTGAAAGCAGTGAACACTTGCAGCCTGCTTGCTGGCCTGCCTACTTGCACTCAGCCTGATTTCTCTACTTTTAGTTTAGGAGACCCTTCTTAGGGAGTGGTGCCGCCTACAGTGGGCTGACTCTTAAGTCATGATATTTGAAGGAAAATACTAAACAAAATAAGTTATACTTTAAGAAAAATGTTGTGTATGTAATCTAAACTTAAGTGGTGTATGTGCACACACACACACATGCACACGCCGATCATTCTGAAAATCAGAGAAAGATTCTAAGGTACAGGGGATGGGGAAAAAGAGGGTAATCAAAATACCAGAAGGAAGGACTATTTGAGGGAAGCCATTTAGTATTTTGAGGTAAGAAGAATGTGGAATAAATTGGGAAGAGAATGAAAAACATGATGTGAGAGTATGCAAATGTCATAATGAAAACTTCTACCTTGTAAGGGTCCAGCACAGAGAGTGGGAGGGGGACATGAGCTATACTCCTAACCAAGCAGCTACCTGCAATTGGTATCTGCTGGCAAAAGAAAAATAGCATTCTCCGGGGGGGGGGGTGTCTCACTGAGTACATTAGCCACGCTTCAGGCACGCCAGCAGTAGATGGCCAACATAAAATGAACTCCATGGTGTTTTTATAGACTTTGGGCCTCATAGAGTTTTGTTTGAGCATTTTATGTCTTGTTGATATTTTGCTTGTATATTTTGATTTCCAGTTTTATGGGTATTTTGAGTGTGTGTGTAAATATGAGTCTCTTGTTTGTTGTTAACTGTGTTTTAGACAGAGAAACAAGCGACATGGAGTTGGGTGGGTAGGGAAGTGGGAACATTTTGCAAAGAGTTGTGTGATCAGAATATATGGTATGAAATTTTTTTTGGTCAATGAAAAAAAGACAGACAGACTGAATGTCCTAAGGGTCAGTGGATCAAACCATCACTGATGTCATGATTCCTTAAAAATGATGGCAGCATCATTTTGCTTGTTGACTTTGTTGATGAAAATAATCACATATTCTACTAGTTTTATATTGCTTTCCTTTTTTACATATAACAAAAATACACATAAAATTAATTTTAAAAAGGAAAGAAAAACCCCCTGTGCACTACTGTGAAGAGCTACATAATTCCACAAGAGGGGGAGGAGGAGGAGGAAAAAGAGGAAAAGGAAGACGAGGAGGAAGAAAGGAGGAGGAGAAAATTAACTGACCCTTTTGTACTTCTGGAGTAGTAGTTTTTCTATTCTTGTGCAAAATAATCTTGATAACCTCAGACTAGGATAATGCTGAATCAGTATTTGAATTTCATATTATGAAATTCTTCAGTGGTTGGCTTTTTGTGTGTATACCAACACACACACACAACACACACACATATATACACACAGAGACTCACACACATAGACACACACGCACATACACACAGACTCACACACATAGACACACACACATACACAGAGACTCACACACATAGACACACACAGACACACACACATACAGACTCACACACATAGACACACATACAGATACATACACAGACACACAGACATACACAGACACACACACACACAGACACACACACATATACACAGAGAGACTCACACACAGAGACACACACAGACACACACACACATACACACAGACACAAAGACACCCATCCCAGACTTCGGGGAGATCCATGTCATTGATGCTAGTGTCTGTGTCTATTAAGACTCAAGAATTGGATTTCGACTTTACAGAGAACTTACTGTAGGGAGACTTTTGCAGGGAAAAACCAGAATGAGATAGAGATAATTATTGATTTGTGGGAAATAGAAAGTGAGTGCTTCTGGGTCTAAGGCTACCCCTGGCTTACCAATAATTGATTTTGTTTCTGAGAATATCAAGGGAATTTAAGGCCGTATGCAGTTATGGATTTTTTTTTGTTTGTGGTCCCTCCTTCTCCCTGTTCTACTTAGTGTGCCTTCTCTGCATCCACAGATCACCTCAAAGCTTTAGAAGGCTCCGAGCTTCAGGTAAATTATTATCGTCCCCACACTCATGGTGAAGGGGGTGCTGCTCGCTCTGGACTGGGTTCCTTGAGTTGCAGTTGTTTACAGAGCAGCAGGAATCTAAATCTAACTCCACACTTTGGGCTGTCTAATTGCATTTACTTCTCCGCCCTCATGTGGAAATCTTCCTTTGACCCTTACTGACAAAGTCCCGTGGCCATCCACAGTTCCTAGGTGCTTCTTTTTTTTCCCCCCACAGTCCACAGAGGCTTTTTATTTATGCTTTACATTTAAAAAAAGAATCCCAGGATTTTCCCTCCTGTATGTTTTCATCTTGCCTCTTCATGGTCTATGATGCCAGCCGAGGTTGTCAGAACAATGAAACCAAACTGCTATGATGGCAGCAGATTGTTCTGCCACTTCTCTAGGTCTTTGAGTTGAACATCAAATCTAGGGCTTATAACTCCACACTTGTTCAGCCTTCCTCTGAAGTTCACAACAATCTTCCCTGCTCTGTGATCATCAATGGTCTCGAACTCATCAATGAATTCCTGCTTCGTCCTCACAGTTAGGAACTGAACGATGACTTTGGAACACGGCCTGAGGACCTGGCGTTTGCCTCTCTTCTCAGCGTTGTTGCTGCCCTTGAGAGCATCTGCCAGAACATTCATTCACGCCATGGTGACGGCGAGAGAGGATGGCAGAGAGAGTCTTAGGTGCTTCTTCCTTGCTGTCCCCACCACAGAGAATGAAGCCCAAAGCCTCAGACAGAATGAGAGCTGCGCTCATATCGTTTAGCTGTATGATTATTTCTAGTCTCCACATCTACTGCTTTGAAGGAGGAAGTTCATTTATGGAGAGAGCAGTCATTAAGCATCATCCTCCTTAGATACAATCCATCTCCAGGCTGCTCGTCCCCAGTTGTGATAATTGTAATTCCAGGCTAACCTTAAATTACGAGTCATTGAAGAGGGCCCTCCCTCCCTCCCTCTTTCCTTTCCTCCCTCTCTCCTTCCGTCCCTCTTTCTGTTTCTTTCAGTTTTGTAACATTAGGGATTGTAACCAGAGCCTTGTACATGCTAGGCCAGTGTCTCAGAAATATTGCTGGGCTAAGACATCATGATCAAAAGCAACCTACAGAGGAGAGGGTTTATTTGGCTTCAGATTACAGTGTATCATCAGAGGAGCATGGTAGGAACTCAAGGTAGAAATTCACAGGCAAGGGCCGAATCAGAGACTGTGGAGGAATGCTTATTATTGGTTTGCTGTTCATGGCTGCCTCAGCCTGCTTTTCTATATCACCTCCTTGAGAGTGTCACTGCCCAATCTCCTTTATGAACCGGAGCCCGTTATCTGTGGTTGTTTAGAGCCTGCTGTCAGACGTTAGACGTAAAGCAGGAACTTCAGTGTGGAGACAGGTGTTTTCCGGATGTTGCTGTGGCTCTGTTCTTTTCATTCTTCAAACGTTGGTGCTTGCTGTTTTATAACCCAGTCCAAAGGTTAGGCCTCGTTTCTCCAACTCTCTACTTTGGGACTTGTCTCCTTACAGAATGAGTTTTCTAGATTGAAAACAGGAAGTACCAGAGGAGAACACAGGAAGTAACCAGAAGAAGAACAGGAAATACCTAAGTAAAGAATGTTGAAGAAGGGACCAGATAGAAACCAGAGAACATCTTTGGCCCAGAGAGATAGCTCAGCAGTTAGGAGCAAACACTGCTCTTCCAGAGGTCTTGAGTTCAATTCCCAGCACCCACATGGTAGCTCAACCATCTGTAATGGGATCTGATGCCCTCTTCTAGTGTGTCTGAAAACAGCTACAGTGTACTCATATACATAAATAGAGTAAATACTTTTTAAAAAAAGATATCAAGTTTCTGCCTTGAGTATATCTTGCATGTCTATGAACTTGCTGGAAAAGATGATTTTGACCACTGCACCAGTTTTGGAGAATTAGCCAGAGTCTGGGGGATGTGAACAATGGTTCAAGCCTATGATCCTGTCAGTGGAATTTCTAAGCAATCAGCTAACTGGCTCACCAGGAAGTAGGTTTTGTAACTACCAAATGCAGTCTACATAAGAATAAACTCACCCCTTACTAGTAAGATTCTGGTTTTTCTTTAAGAATAATTGTCCCCAGTATTGTGTTGAAGTTTACTGGCCTTTCTTACTGTTTGTCAGTGCTGGGTCATTCGGCTGGACCTCACTGAGTCTTAGTGTCTTCTTTGTTTATCAAACAATTGAACAAATGTGGTTGCATTCTTTTATTGTACAGTCTCTTGAAGGCAAAATGATACTGTAAATTTGTCTCAAATTTGTCCCTTTATATGACAACACCAACCCTCTCCTACCTCTCTGTAATAAAATAATAATAATAATAACAATAATAATAATAATAATGGCACTATTAGCTTGTTGTATTGGATGAGCACTCCTGGAAAATCAGGAACTCTCCCAATGACTTCTTTGCCCCTTACAATAATCTCAGCTTTTATAATCCACTTTACTTCTTCTACATGAAGGCCTAAGTCATGTGTTGCCCTCCTTGACACACATGTGTTTGAATGGAGAGTCCATTGTCACTCGAAAGAATTTAAAAGCCACGTGAACATGCCTACAGGTTCCTTCAGGAATGTCTGCATTCATGTGTCAGGCTTTATCTGCATGCCCCCGAGGCAAGAGGTCCACTCCTGACTGTTCCAGTGCTTTCCAAAGTGCTTAGGCTCTTACCTCTAGAACTGTGTTTGTAGGCTATACCCAGCTTTGAGGCTTTATCCATCCTTTATCCTGATTTCCTCTGAGAGTCCTAGGTTCTTCCCCACAAGCAAAATGGCTCCAACCCTTCCCCTTGGCAAACGTACTTCCTGGCCAGGTTCAGAGGTGGACTTAGTGTTCCACCTCTAGGAGAATAAAGGCATCATCCCTAGGAGAAAGGCATTTTTTTCTACTTGTGAGGAATTTTGATGAATTAAGTTACTTCTGTCTCTGTAATTCTGACTCACAGCACGTTTTCAGTATTGCTTGAGAGATGTGGTGTCCTTGGAACTTCATAATCCTCAGAGCGCTCTTTATTTACTCCTTCTGTTTGGGACAGATATTGCATTTCAGGTGTCTCTGTATTTTCCACGGAGTCTGCTCTCCTTCTGATGTGTACTTCATTTTATTCCGAGCGCTCCTCCTGGCCCCAGAATGACTGCCGGGGGACACCACACATTGCACAATAGAACAAGTTATATAAACTCTGTATTGAATTTCATTTCAAGGCCCTGCTAGAGTGGAGGAGTTGCTGCACTGGAGACACTCATGACTGTGGAAATCCAGGGTCCTGGAACATTGGTGGAGCTGCTCTTTCCCTCTGTAAGATATTTAGTGGTAGCCGGAACTGCCTAAGTGATGCTGGTTTTCTTGTTTGTGACAATAGCCATTGTACTGTAATCGAACTTTAAAGTGAACAAAATCGTGCCTTACTTAGACTAGGACAGGTTTATTCCCATCTGTGACCGATAAGATAATGACATTAAAAAGAGAAGGGTCAGTAAAAGGCTTGAGAGATGGCTGAGCAGTGAAGAGAACGTGTTGCAAGGGACCTGAGTTTCATTCCTAGCACCTTCCTGGTGGGTAACAACTTGAGTTCAAGTCTGATGCCCTCTTCTGGCCTCTGCAGGTACTGCATGTGCATGGCGCATGCGCCCACACCAACACACGCAAATATTCACACCCATAAAATAAAAAATAAAATATTTTCTTCTAAAGGAAGAGCACACTTCTAAAAAAATGAAAACGACGCAGAGTGGGGGAGGTGGGTTGTCTATAGGAGGAGGTGGAGAAGCAGTAAGGGGAGAATATGACCCGTATGAATTGTCTAACAGTCATAAGATATATTATCAGAAATGGCATAAGAAAAATTGATATGTATATCGACTACAACTATAGGAGATCAAGCAGATACAAATTGGAAAGGAAGAAGTCAAAGAGTTTCCCAACTCTGCCTTAGCATTCGGAGAGACTGATTTTTGTGAGCCAGTGTGGGGCCAGGAGAATGTGAACGTTTTGTTCAAAGGCCCATGAAAAGAGTGCAAAAGTACAATTTCGAAAGTAGCGCGTGCAGTGAGGAACACGCTTGGCTTTTAAGGGGATCATTCAATGTGCAGATAGGAGGATTGGCTAATGAAGGTATTTTAACAAATCTAGCGACGAAACTGTTTACTCCCCCCACCCAGAGAGAGGTGTTTTGGTTCCTTCGGGCGTGGGGTAGCTTGACATGTCCTCCACAGGCTCACGGTTTGAACGCTTGCTTGGCCCTTTCCACATTTTATGGTTTTTGCAGGCCATGGAGCCTTTGGCATGTGGGCCTTCACTGACGGAAACAGGTCACGAGGGCAGGCCTTGAGAGACGGGACCTATTCCTTGTTCCAGCTTGTGTTCTATGCTTCCTGTTTGCCACCATGTGAGTAGCCACGCTGCCACCTTCACAGACAGTCTCCCTGCTGAGAGGACACCTCTCCGAAACTGTGAAGCAAACGAAACCTTTCCCCCTTAAATTGTTTCCACCAGGAAATCTGTCACAACCGAGCGAAACGTAATTGGCAGAGACAGTGGTACCAGAGATACGGGATGGCGACTGTTGTAAAAACCTGACGTGGTTTTGGGCCTTCAGAACTGGTTGTCAAGACGAGCTCTTGCAGAGTTTGGAGCTGGGGCCCAAATGCTCTAGAATGCTGTAAGGAGAGAATGATGGGACATTCCAGACATGCGGACAGTGAAGACTGCTTATGAAGTTCTAGGGAGGAGCAAAAAGTCCATTTGGCAATGAAGCCAGAGACCATTTGCATTGCTCCCCGCTAGGTATTTGGTCACAGCAAAAAAGAAAAGAAACGAATGCAGATACCAAAAGTGAGCACATTGAGCAGGCTACTACAAAACGTGCTTCTTAGAAAACACCAACCAGGAGGATGTGGGAGGAGTTAATTACGGAGGAGACAGGTTTTCAGTTGGCTTCATTACTGATGACTTTAAAATAGCTTATAAAAATAAAGAGCAAGACAACCAAGACTTTTTTTTTTAACATTTCTTTAAAAAATTTTTTTTATTGGATATTTTTTATTTACATTTCAAATGTTATTCCCTTTCCCGGTTTCCTGGCCATAAGCACCCATCCCATCCCCCTCTCCCTTCTTCAATAAGGGTGTTCCCCTCCCCAATCACCCACCCTTCCTTGTCCCCCCCAACATCCCCTACCCTGGACCAGGGGCTTCTCTTCTCAATGGTGCCCAACAAGGCCATCCTTTGCTACATATGCAGCTGGAGCCATGGGTCAGTCCATGTATAGTCTTTGGGTGGTGATAACCAAGACTTTATGAAGACATTAGAAGCGGGTATATGTAGAGAGTGATTATGAAACCTGGCAAGGGGAATCTCGGATAAAACTATATCCTAAATTGCACATGGCTGGAGTAGAGATTAATTGATCCTTGCAGAAAATGCAGTATGTTGCCATGGTAATAATGTTTGTAATGACATCACCCGCACATGAGTCCCATTATTTCGGACAGTACTAAAAGGTAGACTGAACTTCCCAGCCTCAGTTCTAGGAAGGTCAGGGGGCACCAGTTAGTGGACTATCCTAGAAGTGAAATGACACGGTCAACTTGAGGTTTGATCACGTGGACGTCTCTTGCCTTGTGTGGCCCTTCCCTCCCCTTCTGCACAGATATTGGCAGCCATTTTCTTCCAGCAGTATGATTCCCCTCAATGCCTGCAGACTTTGGACTTTTCACAAGAGAAATTAACCCATTTGTTACAGGCATATTGGAATGTATCTTTGCAGCACGGCCTAGCCTTTCCTGATTAATATGAACTCTACTGTGAGCAGATGTGTACAACTTTTAGAACAAGGAGGGAAATTAGCATTTTGAATTGGTAGCACTAGCTTAGTCAATGACATTATATTTATCTTCTGTGGAAATGCATTCTCCCTTCACCTCGGACCAATTCCCTTCAGATCTGGAATTCATGACAAATTTCTACTCTCTTCCTGTGGTTTTGGCCAATCCTATGTAATATTTATAATTCACTTTAAATGTAAAAGAGCTTTCAACACCCTCCGCTTACACATCAATCTTTCCTTTAATTTTCGTCTGTTTCTTTGACAGCCCCTCAAGGTCCAATGAAACCTGCTCCTTTAACTTCCGCCGTGATCTTTCCTTTTTTCTTTGAGAAATATCGAACACTGTCTCTTGTATGGTTCTTATCCTGGGTTCATAGGTCATCAGAACCAAAAAGTGAATGAGAAAAAGAGAAGCTGTGACTGGTTAACTTCACAGGGGGCTGGCTAGAGCCGTGGGCTGTGCTGGGTCATTAGCTGGAGGGGATGGACAGGCCGGCTCTGAGAGCATCTGGTAGCATGTTCCGCATTGGGAAAATGCTTACCAGCTACTAAAGTGAGGTATTTTCTGTTTTAGGAAAATATTTCAGAATCAGGCGGTTTATAATAAATCAATGCTGGATTTCTCGATAGGACATTTTAAAGGACATTGCATAGGTGTTTATTAAAGAGCTTCCAAATCAAGCTATTTAAAACAATTGGGTGTAAGCTATTCTGTTGGGGCTAAAAGTCATACACCCGTGACAACAAGCTCCCTGACTGTGAGTAAAGATGACTGTTTTATCATCCACCCATTGAATCACTACTAGAAACCAAGCTTTGGGTCAGTATTGAGTAGCAGAATTGTGACATTACTTTCTCATAAAACCAGAATGGAAGCTATTTAAAGGTTTCAACTTCGGGAAGGCACATACACTTTATCAGATTACCGAGGTGGGAATAGCCAAGTAGCAGATTTAGAAGACTTTGAGTTTTTCTCCCCATGGGTTAAACCTAAACTTTAATTTTATTGTTTCACTTTTATTAAAAAAATATCTCGAAGCTTCTCCAACTCCAAAACAAATGGATGATGAATCCCAAGAGTCTATGAGGTACATATAGTGTAGCTGAGGAGGTCGTAGGCTTCCCACGTGAGCAGGAAGAAGATGGACAAACTGAAGTATTACTTGCGCTGTGATTCTACACCTTAGCCGTCACTGAGAAAACAGACTCACAATACATTTTATTTTGCACTGCATGTTTGGAGTCAACATCTCGGGCCTTAACGCACTACTCACGAGACAACTGTCTTTGTTCCTTTTCTCCCCATGTTTATGAACGTGTTTGTGCCGATGTCTTATAATATATGAAACAGAAACTCACAAAAGCTAAGCTTATTGTTTAATTTTCAGGAATTACAGGCTACTGTTTTAATAACAGCAATGCTGTTTGTATTAGGTAAACTGTTATGTCATAAAGTATTAATTATTAGGAGCCACTGTTATAATGCTTAAAATTCTTGAGGGAAATCCTTTTTGAGTGCTCTGTCATAATTATCAAGTTAAAATAGTAGAACAGGGACTGTAATGATAAGACTATTTCCTTTTAGCTTCTGTTTTTGACTCAACCGTTTTCTTTCTATTTTTGACTCTTAGCCGTTTTCTTTCACAGAGGCTAGAAGAGAGAATTGAATTGCAGACAGTTGTGAGCTCACCTTTGAGTGCTGGGAACCGAGCCCAGACTCTTTGCAAGACCACCACGTGCTCTTACATTTTTAATTGTGTTTATGCCCCTCCCTTTTCTGTACGTCTTGATTGCACCTGGCTAATTACTGTTTTGTGGTTGTGATAAAATACCTTGACCCAAGCAGCTTGGTGGAGAAAGGGATCATTTCGCGTGAGAGTCCCCGAGGGGAACAGTCCGTCACTGAGGGGAGGACGGCAGCAGGCAAGGAAGACACAGCAGCAGGAGCAGAAGGGTGACTGTTCCCACTGCATTCCAAATCAGAAATCAGGGAAAGTGAACAGGAAGTTGGGTCTGGCTGTAGAGCTTTAAGGGCAGACCCAGTAACCCACATCCTCCATTCAGGCCCCGCCCCTTTCCAGGGACCACTACCAGCTAGGGACCACTACCAGCTAGGGACCACGTGCTCAAACATGTGACTTGATGCAGGATGCCTGATGTTTAAACCACAGCATGCGCCACGCCAACTTCCATTTTGGAAACGGTGACGCTGTTGTACCTCTCACTCCTCCACATGTATAATGTCTTACTGCACTTCTTTCAGTATATGTTTGATAAGCCAATATTTATGTTTCTTATAACCACATAAATGTTATCCACAGGGGTTGGGGATTTAGCTCAGTGGTAGAGCGCTTGCCTAGCAAGCGCAAGGCCCTGGGTTCGGTACCCAGCTCCGAAAAAAAAGAAAAAAGAAAAAAAAATGTTATCCACAGTTGAAGTGTGTGTGGAGTATATTGTACTTTTTAATTTTCTCCCGTGGGTTAAATACAGCATTTGATTTCAATTTTATAACTTTTTTACTTACCTAT
Source organism: Rattus norvegicus (assembly GCF_021556685.1). Lineage (NCBI taxonomy): Eukaryota > Metazoa > Chordata > Mammalia > Rodentia > Muridae > Rattus > Rattus norvegicus. The sequence continues at coordinate 67,031,945 of NC_141549.1, forward strand.
TTGATCTAGTCTCAAACCAAATCCTTCAGAAATAGAAACTTCCCCACCACACATTCAAATATACTGGGTTACCTCCTCCCCTGCCTTTCTTTCTTTTCTCCCTCCCTTCCTTTTCCTTTTTTCCTCCCTTCCTCCCTTCTTCCCACAATTCTTCCCTCCCCCCCTTGTGTCCCTCCCGTCCCATCCTTTATTCTCTCTCTCTCTCTCTCTCTCTCTCTCTCTCTCTCTCTCTCTCTCTCTCTCTCTCTGTGAGTCCTTCCCCTTTTCATGACACTCTTTCTTGTCCTGGGTTCTCCCATCCCTATATGGACCACCGGTGTAGAAGATTTAGAGTTGATTGTATTGGTTCCCATTTAGCGTCCTTCTGGACATGCCCTTGGCCTCGTTCCTGCACTGGTTACTGGTTCAGGCCCTTGTCTTTCTTCATTTGCTTCCACATTTGGACAAGCACAACCCCCAGAAGCTTCTTTGTACAAAGGATTCGTGGCAGAGTTCGTTTTGTGGATTCTTCATGTTTGATTTTCATTCCTTTTCTACCCTTGAATGACTTCCAACTGCCCATCCATCCTTTCCTGCTACCACAGTGATACATCAGACAGTGTGGCTCGGAAAACAGGCACTTGCCTGGTGGATGTGGAGGCTGGAAGTGCCAGATCAAGGTAGCTTGACTCAGTTTCTGCTAAGTGTTGTCTTCCTGGATTGAACATGGCCGTCTTTACACTATGTGCTCTCAGAGTCTCTCCTTGGTGCATAGGGGTGGGAGACGCAGTCTAGTGGGCTCTCTGATGTCTCTTTTTATACTGGACACTAATGTTAAATTATAGATTTACATATATGACCTTATTTAATCTTGCTTCCTTAGGGGCCCTATGTCTAGATATAGCTGCATTGGAGAATAGGGCTCCAGCATAAATTAATATCTATCTATCTATCTATCTATCTATCTATCTATCTATCTATCTATCATCTATCTATCTATCATCTATCTATCTATCTATAATCTATCTATCTATCTATCTATCTATCTACCTATCTACCTATCTATCTACCTATCTACCTATCTACCTATCTATCTATAATCTATCTATAATCTATCTATCATCTATTTATCTATCTATCATCTATCTATTATCTATTATTTATAGTTATCATTATCTATCTTGGAAAACTTTAAGTATAATTACATATATTTTTTTCTAAATTAGAAGTAGTTTTTCCTTACAAATTTGATGGCAACTCTACATTTGCTTGGGTCACCTAATGTTCCTAAGAAGTTCAAGCACGTCTTAATTAGAAATCCTTTGTATCAATTTATTTTGTCTTCTAGAAGCTTTGAATAACTTTTCCTATGCTCACAGTTGATACACTTGAATGCACTTTTTACTTCAATGTGTTGCTTAGTCAGTGGATATTTTAAACAGAAATCAGCCTCTCTCTCTCTCTCTCTCTCTCTCTCTCTCTCAACAATTCCTTACTTTCTTACCTAGATTTGATCATTTAATCTTCCCATTGAATTTTATCTCCAAGAGTCCATTTCTCTGTTCTTCTCCTTCCACCTTCTCCATTGAATGTTGTTGTCACTGCACACACTTCTGAGGCGAGCAGGACACTGGAGATAGACCATTTCCCCTCTAAGAGTGATCACTCCCTGTTACGTTTACTAAGAACAAGAACAATGTAAGTGCATACTGATATAATGAGGTTGTACGTTTGCTCCATCAAAGACAGCACATTGGAGTTGATTTGGGGGATGGTGTTTTCCCCACAGCAATAGTAACCTTAACTCAAACAAAGTTGGAGGACAGCTTTACTAGAGTCTAAGAGAAACAACAGGGCTGGGAATGTTGACAGTGACGGAAGTTGGTGTATTGGTTTAGGCGACCGTGGCAAGTCAGGGCATGGAAATGAGTTACGAAGAGGTTGGTTTCCTGTTATGTTGCTAACAGTGTACCTCCTGTGTGACAGTACTCTATATTCGTGACCAGGGATCACTGACTCAGAGAAAGCTGGCATTGCTATTTCTCAGGTGGTGCCTGGGAAGGAGATGGGTGGAGGGCACCCCTTTGTTCCTTGTGTTCCCCCTCTCAATGAGGTTTTAGGTGAGACAATGTTTCCAGAATTTTGGGGAACCCCTTCATGGTCACCAGAGGATAGTGGGGAATTTGGGGTCCTATTTAAGGATTGTTAGTCTCATTAATAAGAGAGTTTTTTAGGATGAACTCAAACAGAAGCTTGAGGACAATTTTATTAGAGTTCAAAAGAGAACTCTCTTTCCATCAGTAAAGCTGTAGATCTCAGCAGCTACCTGGAGGAGGAGAATGGGAGACAGAAGGCAAACTGACACCATTTCACTTGCCAGCATGGAGGTCTACCATGTGACAAGTGCTCACATACAGACACACAGACACACACAGAGGACAGAACAACACAAAGTGGTTGTAACTTTCTGAGGACTTAGAAGGGTGGGGAGACTCAGCTAAATCTCATGCATGGCTACGTATCCTGTAGGAACTTTGGTAGGGGGAGGGATTTCTGGGAAAGAAAGTACAGCATTTTATTAAAGGAATAATTATTTCATCTATTTCTTTAGCATAGCATAAAGTGAGCCTTCCTTCCTAGGGGTGGTCCTTACTTCCTGAGAGTTAAATTTTTGGGAATTGGCCTACCCAATTGGAATGTTAGGTCTCCACCCAGGGCAGACATTTCATTTGTTTTAACCAGGAGTTTTCCCTTACTGGGCGTTTTCCTTACAGGTTTCAAAGATTGAAAATGTTATAAATGTTAGGTCTTAAAGAACAAGTTGAGGGCAAGAAACTGGGATGGTGCCTTGTTTCTCACTGGAGTGAGAAGTTCAATGATAGATGTTAGACGAGAGAGAGAGAGAGAGAGAGAGAGAGAGAGAGAGAGAGAGAGAGAGAGAGAGATTGATTGTAGGGTGAGTTGAGAATATGCCCAGCTGTCCTACCCTGCGCTGGGACATCCTGCTTGCAGTGAAGGAGGTGGCCTTATAGAGAGGTAGGAGAAAAGCATTGGGAGCACAGACGAGAAATCCCAGCTACAGAAGGCGAATTTAGGCTCCTGAGTTCCAAGCTATTCTCTGTAAAGCAGCTAGAAGAGGAGACAATACTAATTTGTCTTTAGACATACCCCAGCAATAAGAAAAGCTAGAAGAACCATGGATCGTTAGGTCCAAAGTGGTTTCCCAAAATGGCAGTGCTAGAGAAGATGTCCTGAAGAGAAGGACTCTGGTTGGATAAACAGAAGTCTAAAATGGCGGGTTTCTGTTTGCTAGGGCTTTATCTTAATCCTCCCCCAAAGCAAGAGCATCTCCTTCCTAGCTGATCTGAACAGCCAGTAACAGCTCAAAGAGCCCCTTCTTCTGATGACTGTGTATAAAATCTGCTTCCTCCCCTGTCCCATATAGCAGTTTGATTCCACTAAACCTTTCTTCCTACCTATAGAGTGGTCCAGTCCCATGGTGTCACTGTGCCCTCACATCCATGGATGTAAGATGGCGAAAGCCAAAATTCTACTTCTGTTCAGGATTTGAAAGCTAAAGGGGGGGCTGGGGATTTAGCTCAGTGGTAGAGCGCTTACCTAGGAAGCGCAAGGCCCTGGGTTCGGTCCCCAGCTCCGAAAAAAAGAACCAAAAAAAAAAAAAAAAAAAAAAAAGAAAGCTAAAGGGGAAAGGATGCTTTGGGAGAAAAAGATAGGGGGCTACTTTGGTGACACTTTGACCTTGGGTTGACCAGATGGCTGTTTCTTAACTGTTTCTTAGGCAGTGTCTGGGGATCCCTTGCTGCTTCCCACAATGACCACAGTCGTAGGTTCACACTGTGACTCACACTGATAAAGACAGGGAAGAGCTGGTCTTTGCTCTCTCTGAGGGTTGTAATTAGCCTGGTATTTTCTGCCTTTTGTCATGGTAAACGGTGCCTGCCAGAGTTTTGCCTTTGCTGAAGCTGTGAAATGAATGACTAATTCCGGTTCCCAGGAAGAAATTTAAACTTTCTTGAGGACTTACAGTGATCCTGGCTCTGAGTGAAATCCAACTTTATTTCCAAATCACTCACTCTTTTCAGCAGGTTCCCACTTCCTGGGGGAAAAGCAGCCCTGTGCTTGTTTAAGTCTCGTTTCTTGGGAGGTTGTGCATGGATTTCTCCTGTTCGCCAGGACTCTTAAGTGGCTGGTCTAACATTCTTCCAAGTCTTGGTAGGTAGCCAGCTTCTGCGTTGATCAAACTCACCCATTGTTCAACAGCCTGCTTGCCTCAGTCCAGTCTTCCAGCACTCAGTCCCCAAGTAAAGTCCACAAAGAATGGAAGGAAAGGAGAGCCTGTCTATCTACAAACCAAACTCCTTCTTCAATGCATCTCTCCGGATCACCAAAGGGTCATTTCCAAGGGCTTTGGGATGTTTTTCAGTTTCTGAATTGATTTGTTAGCAAAGCCTCTACCAGATGTAATGCTCCCCCCGGGCCATCTGCTTTTGGGTTTTGGTGTGAATGTCACCTTGAAGAGTTAGGCTTTATGGGCTGTAACAACGTGTGTTTTGAGGTCACCTCCAGCTACCCTGTTCAGAGCTGCTGCAGCAGTAGCAATAACAAAGGCTTGTCCCTCATGACGGTGATCTAAAATAGCTCAAAATAACACCCACTGTTCGAAAAGCCTATGCTGGACAAAATTTCCAAGGAGCGTTTTTAAAAGAGACTACAGAAAGTAGCAAGATCGACTTTTCTCACCTTTTGTAGCAACAGGTGGTGTTAGCATTTCTTCTAGGCTCCGCCCCAGTTACTTGGCAACAGCTAGGTATGCCTGACTCACTATAAAGGGGGCTGCTAGCCTCTCCTCACTCTTCTCTCTCTTACTCTCTTCCCTCTACGTCCCTTTATTCCCCATTCCCCTCCCCCACCTCTCTCCACATGCTCATGGTGGGCCTCTACTATTCCTCTGTCTCTGTCTCTGTCTCTCTCTCTCCTACCCCTTCAACTCTCCTCCCTAATCCTTAAATAAACTCTATTCTATACTATACTACGTCGTGTGGCTGGTACCTCAGAGTGTGTCTCAGCTATGGGTGCATGCGATTGTGTGTTTGTGTCTGTTGTGTGCTGTGAGTAGACTCCAGTAACAGCTTCTGGACTTTGTCCATGTAGAATCTTGTGATGCAGTTAACTTGCTTTTCCCCACTTAGTGACGATGTGCTTACTACTCTCATAAGGAATTACGGGTGGGTGTGGGTTAAATGTGCCATTAACCCTGCATTACAGAGTCAGTCCCTGTTCTTTCCCTGACATCAATAGCTGTGATGTCTGAACTGACAGTGTACTGCGTATGTCCAGGACTCACAGTCTGAAATGCAGTAATAACCAGTCCTTCATCAGAGAATTTTTATCAAGGCAAGCGGTGCTGGGAAGTCCAAAGTATCAGCGTGGCTTGAGGTGATATGACAATATGAATGCATTGATTTGTGGAACATAGAGAGACGATCTGGCTGTATGAAGTTACGCCCTGTGGGCTGAACTGTGGAGGGACAGGATGGGACCAAAGAGAACTGATCCAATGAAGAGAATTGGTCCCAAGAGTGCAAGCAGTTATGAAAGAGTTACTGTCTTGCTGTTTGTGTTTGGGTCTGGAACAGCTACCAAAGGACCGGCTGCTAAATGCTTTGCACTGATTTTAGTGTCGTTAGAAGATGGTGGAATTCTTAAAGGGGTGGAGTCTGGTGGGACATCATTGGGGCATTCCGTCAAGGAAACTGTGGGACACTGGCCTCTTGTTCTTTCCTTGTTTGCATCCAGGAGCAAGATGCTTAAGGTAGGTAGCTTATTATGTTCTAAGCTTCCCACATAACCAAGTATACAACAGGTCCAGTAGACCATGCAACACAATATTCAAAACTATAAGCCCAAATAAATCTTTAAAAAAAGTTGATTATTGCGTAGTGTGGTAGCACTTGCTTATAACTGCAGCAGTGTGGAGGGTGAGTCAGGAGAATTATGAATTTGTGCCTATCCTGGATTACATAGTGTGAGACTGCCACTCATAAAAAAAGGAAAATAATTCATCACACACACACACACACACACACACACACACACACACACACACACACACACATCAAAATTGGATCTTGAGCTGACCATGGAAGTCTATCAATCTCAGCACTTGAGAGGCTGAGGCAGGAGGATCAAGACTTTAAGATGAGACTTGGCTACATAGTGATTTTGAAGCCAGGTTGGAATGGATGAGACATTGTCTTAAAAACCAAACTAAATCCTCATATAAACAAACAGCCCAACCAACCAACCAACCAACCAACCAACCAACCAACCAACCAACCAAATATCAAATAAGCTTCCAAACAAAACAGCACCCCTAATTTTTCCACACAAAAGCTAGTTCTTACATAGCCCCCTATGTCTTTATCAATTTCCGTTACAAATGTCTTTTAAACATATTTTGTACAAAGCGTTATAAAGTCAAAAATCACTAGAGGTCATTGAAGTTTTCTGATTATCTCATCCTTAAAGCTGAGGTGAAAGGTAAGTTGATTTGGACAACTCTAGACCTCAAAATTTGCAAGGAAATTGAAGGGCCCTGTCTAAGTGCTCTGCTGGGGAGAAGAAACACCATGACCAAGGCAAGTTTTATAAAAGAAAGCATTTCACTGGGGGCTTGCTTACAGTTTCAGTGGCTTAGTTCACTATCACCGTGGCAGGGAGTGTGGTGGCAGGCATGGTGCTGGTGAAGTAGTTAAAAACTATATCCTGATCTTCAGGTAGGCAGATAGATAGATAGATAGATAGATAGATAGATAGATAGATAGATAGATAGATAGATAGATAGATGATTGATTGGGGGGCACATAGAGAAAGACAGACAGGGACTGGGTCTGGCTTGGGTTTTTAAAACCCTCAAAGCCCACTCACCCAGTTGCACACTTTCTCCAACAAGGCCACACCTACTCCAAAATGTCTACCCCCCTTTATCCTTCTCAAGTAGTGCCACTCCTTGATGACCAAGCATTCTAGTGTATGAGCCCATGGGGCCCACTTTTTCCAAACCACCACAGGCACATATGTGGAATATCGATGCCTCTAACAGATTTGTTCCAAGACTCAAGGAAGAGCAGAAGGATTTAAAAATTAGGCTTTAGGCTTGACCTTAGACTATAAACAGTTGAGATGTACAGAACAAGGGAAGAATTGTCTCACAGGGAAAGGTTAGGATCTTAGGGCTCAGTTAGACAATACATCTATTGGTATTCTCTTAGGAATGAGACTTGGAAGGTATCCTAGTTTGTTTTCTATTGCTGTAATTTCCAGAGGACAGGGTTTATTTCAGTTTACAGTTGTAGTCTGTCCTGAAGAGAGACCAAGGCAGGTGGAACTCAAGGGAGGAACTTGGATACAGGAACTGAGACAGAGGTCATGGAGGAGCACCACTTACCGGTTTATTCTCCATAACTGTTCAGCCTGTTTCCTTAGACAACTCAGGACCACCTCCCCAGGGTTGGCACCGCCCACAGTGGGCTATGCCACTCATCAATCAAGACTCTGCTAGAAAGACTTGTCTGTAGGCCAATCATATGGAGGCATTTTCTCAGTTGAGAGTCTCTCTTCCCAAATGGCTATAACTCCTGTCAAGTTGACCCCCCAAAAAAACCCCCAAAAAACCAAAAAACCAAACCAAACCAAACCAAACAAACAAACAAAAAACAGTCAGGAAAACCTTATGACTGATAGTAGATTATTGTGAGAACGGCCAGTTTACACATGTCATTATTATTTGTTTGATTTTTGAAGAAGCTAGGTAAAAGGGTATCAGGAATAGAAGGTCAGAAGGAAAGTGAACATTAGAGCCTTTATACACTATAGGATAGATGTTGGGGTTGAGTGTAGGGTAAGCCCAAAGGACTGGAACGTATCCCTCTAAAAATTCCCTTCTTTTGCTATAAGACAGAAATAAGTCCATCTAGGAGGGTGTACAAAATACTTAGTATTTTTCTTGGCAAAGACAATCCGTAGTCACACATTTGCTTCTTCATCTGTTTCTCTTTAGGCAAGGTCTCCCCTTGAAGACAGGCTTGTGCTCAGGATCACCCATATACTGGGACTGTAGATGTGTGCCTGCTTGCTTGATTACGGTTGGCCTTTTGGTGCTTTATTTCTGTCACGATTCAGACCGATTTTAAATGCAAGGTTTTGAACAGGTAATTTATTTGGAGTACCTTTAAGGATGGCTGGCCCTGGGGTTAGGGATTTAGCTCAGTAGTAAAGCCCTGGGTTTGTCCAGAAAAACAACAAAACAAAACAAAACAAACAAACAAAAAGGCCCCTGGCCCTTTGTATTTTCTACACACGTCCTGGATGGTACCCTTTTCTTATGTGGGATGAATCGTGGCTGGTGTCAGCAGAGCCTAGGGTGGGTTACTTAACTTGGTTCATAATGGCCAGCTTATTCTTGGAATTTCACGCTGTGGCTACTGAAGGAGGGGCTGGACTTCATCTAGTATTCATGGGAAACTCTTGATCTAAAACTAAGGAATGTGAGAGTTTTGGAGGGGTTTGACAGTTTGGGATCAGCCATTCAGCCGTGTTGTAGAGGAGGATTTTATTTCTGGAGTCTGATTTTTCCCCTGGGCAGTTCCTATTCATACGCTGGCAGTTTGGTGATTTTTTATATTGCCGCTGAAGGATTTGGGGAATGGAAAATGTCCTTTGTGTTCCTTGCACATTTTTTTTTCCAAGGTATATTACACTGTATGGCTGGGCATAATTTGAGCTGGAAAAGAGATGGGAGTGAATGTTGGCTCAGGGTATAGTTTGATCTTGAAGTTATTCTAGTAAATGTTCAGTTTCAGCTCTTTCGGAGCCTTTAGGCATAAAAATCTTATCCACACGAGCCCAAGAAGTATATAGAAGATACAATAATAAATATAGATGTGGCTGTCGTGAAAAAGGCAGCCAGACTTCCTGGCACTCCAGATCTCTTCCCGTGAGAGAGGCGGCCATAGCTTTTGCTCACAGCACACCTACTCGTTAGGGCTCTGAGGTAACATCAAAGGGCTTGTATGTCTTAGTTTGATTTCTATTGCTGTGATAAACACCGTGGCCAAGAGCAAACTGGGGAAGAAAATGTTTCTTTGTCTTACCTATTCCAGATCACAGTCCACTGAGGGGAGCCAAGGAAGGAACCTGGAGGCAAGAACTGAAGCAGAGGCCATGGAGGAGCGCTGCCTATTGCCTGCTCCTCACGCCATTCTCAGCCTGCTTTCTTCCTTTTTTCTTTTTTTAAGATTTTATTTCATGTATCTGAGTACACTGTCGCTGTCTTCAGACACACCAGAAGAGGGCATTGGATGCCATTACAGATGGCCATGAGCCACCATGTGGGTGCTGGGAATTGAACTCAGGACCTCTGGAAAAGCAGTCAGTGCTCTTAACCACTAAGCCATTTCTCCAGCCCCTCAGCCTACTTTCTAACGGCCCAGGACCACCTGCCCAGATGTGGCACTGTCCACAGTAAACTTGGCCTTCCTACTCCATTCAATCAAGAAAATACTCCTAAGACTTGCCTATAGGCCAGTCTTATGGGGCATTTCCTTGTAAATAAGAATTCCTTTGTCTAGGTGACCCTAACTTATGTCAAGTTGACAAAAAAAAATCTAACCACTACAACGTATATAAATAAAGAAGTTTTTTTTTTTTGATATGCATCGTAAAGGGAAGCCATATTTATTCTTGCTGTTATAGAGAGACTTTCTCCCCATATTTGTTCCTTTTAGGGGGGGACTAATATGTAGACTGTGCCCAGCTTTATTGTCAGGAAGGTTTAGTTTGCTAGGAAGGTTTAGACATGGAATGGTTTTTGTGTCCCTGCTTCCACATTCCACCCTATTAGACTCTGTGTGTCTCAGCGTTGGGCTAGTAGTAGGTTTCCCGTGTCTCTATGGCTCTCCAACATCTCAGTGTTCACGTAACAGGTATTTGAGTCAGGTCAGATCTCTGCCATGACCTTCATGGGTTATATTATAGCTGATAATTTAGCCAGGTGTGGTGGTACATGTCTCTAATTTCAGCCCTTGGGAGCTGAGGAAGAAGGATTACAAGTTTGGGACCAGCCTGGGTTACATAACGAGAACCCACCTCATAAAAAATATTGATAGTTTGGTTCTGTGTCATGAGACTTTCTATAAAAATAGTGCAGGGCTAGGTGGGGACCCTGGCTTTGTCTTTTACGGTTCTCCCTCTAACCCCACCCTAAAGAACGTACGGCTCGACAGGATGCTACTTTTGTTCTTAAAGCAGGGCCTGAGCAGGTGCCAGAAGAGGAGGTAACAGAAGACTGAGACGTAGCCCACACTCCCCAAGTCATTTGCTCTCTGCCCGATAGTTATTCTCTAAAGAATTAGAAAACAGAGGACGGTCAGCTTTAGTGACCCCACTCTTATGGATCTGGGTATAAGATGGGGACAGGCATATACCTTCCTATTGGATAAGGATCAGTTCTCATTCTTAGCATTTCCATGGCAGACAAACTGCTCTGTTGGTCCTGTTCAAAGTTGGTGGAAGGATGTTTCTGCCATTCACCCGTCCAATGAAAACACCGCCCTAATGGGAGGAGGTCCGAAGAAACAGTTCTTACGTAAACTGATTGTTGCTTAATGACAACTTGAGAAGCCATCAGTCACTTGGGTGGTAGATTTTCACTGATGTCTCAGAGTTCTGATTTTCCTCATGGTCATGTGTTTGTATTTATTAAAACATGCCAAAACCAGAGGGTGAAAAGATGCCCATACCCTGTTTTTTGACCAAGAAATTACTCATATATATTTCATTACTTATTATGAGGAAAAGTCACCTGCGGCAAGCATGGTGAATGGAGTTCAGTCTCCTGTAACCACAGAAATGTTGAAGGAGACAGCTGACTGACTCCACAGTGTCCTCTGACCTGCACACGTGTGCTGTGGGATCTCCCTCCCTCCCTCTCCCGCTTCACGCACGCACGCACGCACGCACGCACACAGATAGGGAGACAGAGATAGGGAGAGATGGAGAGACAGAGATAGAGAGAGAGAGGCAGAAACAGAGACGTAAAGATAGAACATATGAGAGTGTCAGAGAGCAAAAGAGACAGAGAGGATACGTTTTAAAAATGTGTGTAAGAGAACATGGAGTAGAGTGGAGGATTGCAGATGGGAAACGAGGTGGACAGAAAAATAAATTAGGGCTGTAGTGGCTGGGCCGCAGTGAGGGACAGAAATACTGGCGTCACCCTCCAGTGGTGATGTGGGATGGACTTAAGGTTGTTGGACTTGTGTACTGCGGCCTCCCATGTCTGGACCATGTGTCTGACTAGAAGATGGAGCACGTTGCCGGGGGAAACTAGAACCAGAGATGAAAGTTTTATGGGGGAGATGAGTTTGGGAGCGTATGTGCCCTGTGTGTTTTTAAGGACCAGGGCCCGGCTGCGTGAGAGGAAGATGCTCAGCCGGTCCCACAGTGGGGATGGTGGTGGAGGGTGGCAGGTGGGGAGTTTTGAGAGACCTTGGTGCCTCCAGGCATCGGCAGAAAAGGAAGCTAACGTGGTCCATCCAGCCTTTTCCTACAGTTCTACCTGCTGTCCCACCATTCACCTGTCTTCTCCATTCTCCCCAACTGAGAAAGCTGAAGGGAAGCATATTGTGGGAATAAAGTTTTCTGGAAATAAATTCTCGGCCTGGAAGAAAAAGTTGGAATTAACAACTGCGTCCTGTTCCGTGTCTGAAGTTCCTATGTTAACCACTAGATGGCAGGCCCTGTTCACAGAAATACACAAACCAAGCCACGGAATTTTTATTAATTTTTCTTTCTTTTCTAACAGAGGGAGGAGATGTTATGGATGTCAAAGATTCTGTTTAGAAGTGAGGGAAGCTTTAAGGAGTTACCTTCTTATTGAACAATTAATTTGGGTATAACATTTTTGATATATACTGTATGTATATATATCAAAACGTACCCACTGACTTTTTAGCCCTCATTCCTTTAATATTCTTGCGTTGAGACAGTAATCTCTAACTATTAATTAAACAAGTGCCAAATAACGGGAGCGGTCCAATTCTTTACTTCAGCAAGACAAGTTGTTTTTTCTTTTGAGGGCCCATATAGCTAATGAAAGTTTTGGAAGGAGGAGTGAAGTGGACAGAAGGGGTCTGGAGGGCAGGCTCTAGACTCAGGGCTCAGACTGTTGTCAACATTAGACCAGAGCCAGTGTGTTCCTGGGCATTGCTCCCCCTATTTACATTTGGGATTCTTCATCATAATGTGACATTACTAATTCTTACATACAGCTATAGTGCTAATCAAAGGATACATGTGTCCCGTGCCCAGGTTTTACTAGGCACATGTGCAGGGGAAGGCGATGGCGATATGGAAGTGTGCAGAAAGGCTGCCATTTACAACGGCTGATGTTTTAGGTGGCCACTGGGAATGCTTAGAATCTCAAAGGCAATTGAAAACACAAACAAATCCTGGAAATACCGCAGTTCAGAAATCAGGGCATAACAAAGTGTGGTGCTGTGTGTAGGGGCTGACAACACAGTGTGGCTCACATTTTTCAGTGTTACTTCAGTGCTAAGTATTGGGGAACTGAAGAAGTCTGAAGAAAGAAAAAAAATTATTATTTCTAGTTGCCTTCAAAGCAACAAACAAACAAAACAAGCCACCAAACCAACCAACCAACCAACCACCCGTGTCTATTACGTGAATTAGAAATATCTACTTAAGACCAGGTGGTGGGAGGGCAAGCCTTCAATCCCAGCAGTTGGGAGGCAGAGACAGGTAGAGTTCAAGGCCAGCCTGGTGCACCTGCAAGGGATTATCATTATTGAGTTAATGGATGTGGGAAGACCCACGTTCATTGTGGGTGGCACCATTCCAGGAACTGGTCTCCTGGATTGAATAAAACCCTGAAAGCCACGGAGGAGTAGAATTCATCGCTCTTTGTTTCCTGACTGTGGATGCGACGCGAGTATACACTCCTGTCATCATGGCTCTCCGTTCTCATGACGGACTGTACCTTGCAATTATGTGCGATGAACTCTCTCCTCCACATCACTGTCATCAGGGCATTCTATCACAGTAACAGGAACCGGAAGTAACATGCCACGTTCAAACACCAACTGCACAGCGCCCTCTAGCGGGCTGTGGGGAGTCTCTCCTTTAGTTGACTTAAATAGTGATCATATCTAAAAGCACTCACAAAACCAGCTAGAATAATGTTTGACCAAATATCTGGGCCCTGTGGCCCAACCTAGGTGACAAAATTAATCACCACATTGGTGAAACCACCTATATTTATATTTATATTTAATTTATGGTATTTATAAGGAAAAACAAGTTAAGTTTTATTTATGTTTGTTTTCTAAGAGTTTCAATTTTTATCTCTTACTTGGAATAGTTAGCCAGGGAAAATTTGTTGTAACGATTTAAATATTTATGGCTAAATCTATTGCCCTATCTGTTTTATGTTTTAGTAAAGCATCCTAAGGTCTGTCTCAATTCCCCTCCCGTCTTATGCGTCTGTCGATGAGATCACAGTTTTGTTTGAATGTGGGTTTATTGAATTTTCACCCTTGGAAGGTGAAACTTACGTTTGTAGAGTTTGGCTTAGGGTCTAAGCTTCACTGTTCAGTTTCAAAATTCTGTTTGATCTGAACTAGTTTCCAGTTACACTGTCTTCCCTCTTGTCTCGTTAAGCTGACTCTGTCAGCCATACTCGTTCAAACTTTGTTTTTGGAAATTTCAATATGTGGGGCTTTCATCGATGTGGCTTCCCAGTGATTTTTTTTTTATTACAATTTACAGACAATTCTTCTTGATGCCTTGTTGTTTTAGATAGGATGTTACATGTGGTACATAGAAAATGGAATGGGAGGTTGAAACTCTGGACGATGGCATTTTTTTTTCTAGTAATAACTAATTTTTTTTTTCTGGGAGACAGGTTGAAGGCGAGTGCCCTCAATCCTATCCGATCCTGGCATGCATCAGCAGTCAGCATGGGTCTGTGCTGGGATTACCTTTAATTTGTTGACTCTCTCAGAGGAGCAGGGGAGCCTTCTGTATAGCCAAGTTCCTTCCCGAGACTAGCTGGTCACGGTTTCACTTCCAAATCAACTATTTCAGACGAGGGGACTGTCCACACCCAGGGGTTGTGAATCTGATTTGCCTCACCTAGTTAGCTGGGGTGAAGGTAGAGGGGCCATCTTGACTAAGTTAAACCAGTTGTTTTCCTTCTGTGAACATGGATGTGGTCTACTTTAACAAACTCACAATACAAAGAACTTCCTGGGGGTTGGAATGGAATGGTGGTAGGATTGACTGAGCCCCAGAGGCCTTTGGAAGTAGAATGGGGATGTCTTTCTGAGACAGATACAAAGATCTAGAAACAGAAGGAGGAGGGTCTCGAGGCAAAGGGGCTCTTTTGCTGAGTAGGTGTAAAAACTCCAGGGATAGGATGCTGACTGTGAAGGACATTCAAACCCAAACCTGGGAGACCAGCTCTCGGCTTACTTTACACTGACTTCCATACACACTGGGGCAAGGCCCATCGTCTCCACACTAACGTCCCAGCACAGGAAGCGAGGAGGGCTAAGTCTGACCTCTCAGACCCTGCGCACTTCATGTGCTTCTGTTTGCCGAGGACCCAGTCGTATCCAACTGAGCAGAATAGCTTGTTATCTGATACTCTTCATGAGATTATTCAAGAAGGTTTTAAATATTTTCAGTTTTATTCTTTTGTAGACGGGGAGTTAATATTCACGTGTACTACTATTCTCAGTTCAAAATTTTTTGGAAAAAGCAGCAATCACTGTAACCTCTTTAATAGAAACAACTGCATATTTCACTGTTTTATGAGTCATTTTAGTCTCTGCCTCCCCCTTCCCATTTGCACGTGCGTGCGTGCGTGTGTGTGTGTAAGTGTGTGGAGACCATAAGAAGGTGTCAGATCCCTTAGATCTGACTATGCACCTGATAACAGGGGTCTAGGAATCCACCTCAGATTCTCTGGTAGAGTAAAATGTCTCCAAACCACAGAGGCTATGACTCCATTGCACACAAACCTCATCTTTTAGAAGAGAAACACCACGAGGAGCTTCGTGCTGGTAACATGTAATGTGACCAGTTTTCCTAGGAATCTGAAATTATAAAGAGAATTGAAATAACAAGTAAAGAATTTTTATGTATATCATAAAATTATGGGTCATTAGGACTTAGTTGATGTTTGGAGGGGTCTGAGAAATCTAATAGTTCCCAAATTTCATAGACTATGGCACATCTAAATTCTTACATATAATTAAACAGTTGACCTCAAAATAGACAGATTTTGTTGTTGGGTGTCACCCAATCACAGGAACTCTTTGAATCTGGGTCAGAGTTAGAGGGAGAAAATGATTGAAATGAGAACTTCTTAGTTATTGTCTTGAAGGTGAAAGAGATGTGAGCGTCTCTGAGGAGGTGGAAACAACCCATAAGAACCCCGGTGGGAGACAGACTCTTCTGTTCCGCTGTTCGTAGCTGAACTCCCGCAAACCGTATGCGAAGGCTTGGGAAATCAATTCGTTTGCTCAGGGTGCCATTACAAGAACTGGAGATCTCCGTCAGGTACAGGATGCACAAACCCTCCTATCAGGGCTGGGTGAGGCAACCTAGGAGGAAAGAGATCCCAAGAGCAGGTGAAAGGGTCAGAGACGCACCACTCCAATCCCACTTCCGGTGCCTCAATCCTGTGGAAAGATGAGGAGGGAGAATTGTAGGAGCCAGAGAGGCCGGGCTCATAGAGGCTCACAGAAAAACGAAGCAGCAGTCATGGCGCCTGCATGGGTCTGTCCCAGGCCCTCTCCTCTTATGGTATGGCTGTTAGCTCGGTGTTCTTGTGGAACGCCTAACAGTGGGAGTGGGATCGCCCGCGCTTGGGTTTGTTCCTCGTCTTACTGTACCTTGCTATGCTGTATTTGGTTGATATCCCTGGGTGGCCTGCTCTATTCTGAACAGAGGAGTTCGATGGAGGAGGGGAAACTGCTGATGAGATGTATTGTGTGAGAGGAGAATAAAACAACAAACAAACAAACAACGAAACAAAACAAGTCACCATAGGCTAGGTTACTGTTATGGTTTCCATTCTAAATGTTCCCCTAAAGCTCCTCAGCGGACGACATCCTTTCCAGGGCAAAGAAGGTCAGAGCTGGGGCCATTGGAAGGTGCTTGGATCAAGAGGGCTCTGTGCTCATCGCGGATTCCTCTATCGATGGAGCCACAGCTTGATGAGGCACTGGGAGGAGGTGGAAACTTTAGGAGAAAGGATCAAGTTAGAGAAAGTAGGTTACTGGGACATCCCCCCATTCACTCTCATTCTTTTGCCGTTTTCCCATCTCCCTTTCTCTTCTCTCCCACTGTCCTTTCCCCATCTCTGCTTCCTGGTTGATACGAAGTGAACAGTTTTGCCCGACCACAGAGCTCCTTTTATCGTGTTCTGTCTCTGTCTCATTGCCTGGTCTGCATTGGAGCCAAGAGACCTTTGAACCTACCAGTCCAAATACAGTTTCCTTTTTAAATCGATTTATTTGTGACCTGGTAATGTAACCAACTGGGTTTCATCCTAATCAACAAACATCCGACAAGAGCTTCCTTCCCTCAAAATCCTCTTCCTCCTGTTTCTAGACCTTTGTATCTAGGCCTGGATGCATCCCTGTCCTTCTTGCCTCTAAGACTCAGTAAAATCCTACCACCATTTTCTTCCAACTTCATGAAGTTCTTCCTTTGGGTTTATTTATATGCTCTGTGCTTCACCCACCACTTTTATTTGACTCACTTTCAATACTTTTTTTTTTAAAGCTAATTCCTGGCCCTGCCGCAGGAGACTGACTCCGTAGGGGAGGCTGGTGCAGTTAGAGTTACAGAAATGCTGTTGCACACTTCCGTGCCACAGCATGTGCCCTCTCCTGCCTGTTGGTTCTGCAGAGGGGATGGGAAACATCTGCTCATCATTCTATGCATAATAGACCATAGCTTAATTTTGATTACCTCGTTCCCTGAAGACTCCATCGAGATGGTTTATCTTATCATTATCGGGAGAATAGCCGATGTTAGGAACCTTAGAGTCTTACCTCAGCACATTGTCTGGTTTCCCAAGGCTGCCCTTCCAGCACCCAATTCCTTCTGGTTGCTTAGGCCAAGGCCAGCACTAACAAAGAATGGTTATTGGACACGCCTACGTGACCTTGATGACAAAGACTCCTCTATTGGGGGTTGCTAGCTAAAGGTTCTGAGACCTTGGTTTTCAAGTCTATTAATACAAGAGATTTGTATCTCATACCAGGGTCAAGGATGAAAGTTACCAAGGGGCCTTGGCTTGTCTCTCTCTGGCTAGCTGCCCTGTCACTTGATTTGATGGTTCTACAAACTTATGCTTTCTTTGCTCAAGGTGGTTATCGTCCATCCGGGCACAGGGTTGCTCCAAGTTCAATGGTCATTTGTTGAAATCATGCAATTATGAACCTTGGGACTCTTGATGCTGTAGTATTCTTTGGGGCCAGTGATGATCTTCCTTTAAGTGGAAGGGTAACTCCACTGTGGGCTTATGTCCACACTTGAAGCTGCCTTAAATGGATAGCTTCTTTTCTTTTAAAATTTTTGGTATGCACACACACAGTGCACATATGTATAAGGGTGTGTGTGCATGTGTATGCACATCTGTGGAGACCAGAGGCTGGGGTAGTATTACCCTCAGTTACCTTCTACTTTATGTTTCAAGGCAAGGTCTCTCAATAAACATGTAGCTCATGGATTCATCTAGATTTAATGGCCAGCAGGCCCAAAGGCTCCCCATTTCCAACTTCCCAGGACTGGGAATATAGGTATGCATTGCCACACCTCACACCTGTTCCTCCCCCAACCCCTGCATGTGTACACACACACAGACACATACACATAGACACACACACACAGACACACACAGACACACACACAGACACACACAGGCACACACACAGACACACACACAGACAGACACAGACTCACACACACACATAATACAGACAGACAGACAGACACACACACACAAAGTACTAATTTAACACTTAAAAATAGAGTTTGCAATAATCTGGGAGATATAGCTGTAAATGCCGTGTAGAAGTCAGCTGTTTCTCACTACATTTAAAGGTATATGTAATGGACTGACCAAAAACATGATCAGTTCTGCTTAAACCCTCAGCATAGTGTTTTAGACTTTGTTCACATGGCTGCCTTTTAGAGATTAGAGGATTTAAAGCATTAGGTGGATCCCACTGTTGGCAAATTCTATTAGCGATGCTTTGCAACTCCAGGAAATAGAGAATGTACTCCAGGCTCTCTGTTGCTCAGTGGTGCAAACTGGCTACAGTCTCTGCCTCAGCCAGCTCATATCCGCTCTGCTCTGCCTAAGGCAGCCAAAGAGCGTCTTAACCAGAAGAGCAGAAGATGCTGCCTGGTGGGGTAAATGCTTTGGTTGTTCACAATGATGGAGAGAAGGCAGCCTACTCCTGACAACGCATTTGTGTGTGCATGTGCGTGTGCATGTGTGTGTGTATGTGTGAGTCTGTGTGTGTGTATGTATGTGTGTGTTTGTGTATGTGTGGGTGTATGTATCTGTGTGTGCGTGTGTGTGTGTATGTGTGAGTCTGTGTGTATGTGTGTGTATGTGTGTGTTTGTGTATGTGTGGGTGCATGTATCTGTGTGTGCATGTGTGTGCGTGTGCATGTGTGTATGTATGTGTGTGTGCGTGTGTGTGTGCGTGTGTGTGTGTGTGTGTTGTCTTGCTTTGTTTTGTTTTTGAGACAGACTCTATGTAATGCTGGCATTCCTAGAACTCACTATGTAGACCAGGCTGGCACTGAATTCATAGTGACCCACTTACCTCTGCCTCCTGAGAGCTGGGATTAAAGGCGTGCACCACCACACCCAGCCTGACATGCATTCTTGATGGAGCAGTCTTTCTTTATCTACTAGTTTTGAAGAGAATTCTGCCATCTGATTTCACACTAAGATTTATTATTTTAACTTGACATAGGAATTCACCAATGGGTATACAGTGTTTATGCCAAAGATTTCACCAGAAAAGTGTGTGGAATCAAGTCAGATGCACTGTGAGTACTCTTCAGTCCTCCTTTGTCTTTTCTGTAAGTGAACAGTGGAAATAGTTGTTTTTAAAGTTTTCTGGGTTAGAGTTATTGTATTCAGTCTCTGTTCAAATGTTTAGTTAACAGTTGCAATGGGAAAAAAAAGGATTCTATTTATAACAGCAACAAAAAAGTGAAAATGTCTATGACTAACACTCAAATGAAACATGTGAACTCTATGGAAAAATCATAAAATTCAACATATATATATGTGTGTGTGTATCAGTATATATATATGCACAAATTTGTATATATGTATATATATGAATTTGAATAGTATAGATACCTAAATATTTCTGAAGAGAAGCATGATAAATGAAAAATGTGACTTCTTCCTAAATCATTTAATTCCATGCACTAAAGTTAACATTAACATTTAATATGCTGTATATAAAATTGAGATGAACATTAAAATATGTCCATTTATGACCAGGACTCTGGGGGATGGCACAGCTTGCCTATGTACTGCTTGAGGAACCTGTCACTCTTCTCCCACCCCATCCGTTCAGTCTGGCTGTCTTTTCATCACCACACTCCCCCACAGTTCTTCAACCACACTCCACTTTGACCTGTGGGCAAGAAAAACTGCTTGTTTTGTTGGTAGCTTGTATCCTTGTTATTTCAACAAAAATCTCCTATTTATAGCAGGGTGTCATAAAATGCCAGCCATCTAAAACAGAATGCTGTAACTATCTTTGAAAGATCAAGAGTCTATAACTGGGTGTCTTAGTCAGGGTCTCTATTCCTGCACAAAACATCATGACCAAGAATCAAGTTGGGGAGGAAAGGGTTTATTCAGCTTACACCTCCACATTGTTGTTCATCATCAAAGGAAATCAGGACAGGATTTCACACAGGGCACAAACTTGGAGGCGGGAGCTGATGAAGAAGAGGCCCATGGAGGGTACTGCTTACTGGCTTGCTTCCCCTGGCTTGCTCAGCTTGCTTTCTTATAGAACCCAGGACTATCAGCCCAGAGATGGCACCACCCACAATGGGCCCTTCAACCTTAATCATTGATTGAGAAAATACCTTACAGCTGGACCTCATAGAAGCATTTCCTCAAGGGAGGCTCCTTTTTCTGTGATAACTCCAGCTTGTGTCAAGTTGACACACAAAACCAGCCAGTACACCAGGAAAATAAAACATAGTCAGCTGTTCAAATCAGATGCTAAATCAGATGCTCATGAGAAAAAAAATTTCTGTATGCACACACTCTCTCTCTGAGTGTATGTGTGTGTGTGTGTGTGTGTGTGTGTGTGTGTGTGTGTGTGTGAAATGGAGGAGAGGATCTTTTACTATGTAGCCTAGGTTACCTTTAAACTTGGGAGATAAAAGAATTTTTGAAAATCATCCCTAGTGTGATGATGATGACTAAAGTTTAATGGCCT
Organism: Rattus norvegicus; assembly: GCF_021556685.1. Lineage (NCBI taxonomy): Eukaryota > Metazoa > Chordata > Mammalia > Rodentia > Muridae > Rattus > Rattus norvegicus. Next base: position 67,052,530 of record NC_141549.1, read on the forward strand.
GGAAGCTTGGTTGGATTGTGTAGGAGGTAACTAGGAAATGGAGTATGCAGTTGTAGACATGCGCCTTAAGACTGGAGCTTCAGGGGGTTGGGATTTAGCTCAGTGGTAGAGCGCTTGCCTAGCAAGTGCAAGGCCCTGGGTTCGGTCCCCAGCTCCGGAAAAAAAAAGAAAAGAAAAAAAAAAAGACTGGAGCTTCAGGGAGGAATGTGTGAGCAATCTCAGGTTTATGAACTTGATGAGAGCCCGTAGTGGCAGTAGAGAGAGAAGGCGTAAGCTCAGGTTAGTACAGCATAGTCTGTGTATCTAAACAACCTTCCAGAAATTAAAGTTGATTACATGATGTAGCACAGCAGAAAGAAACCTACTGAGAAGATCAGAGAACTGACAGGGTTCAATACTCTATTACGCAGCTAAAATGGGGGAAAACAAGAAGCCTGGAAATAATTATTAGAGAGGCATCAACATTTCCGTTATGAGTCCGTACTGTAGTCAGGGACAGGGCCTGGCTGAGACCTAGGGGCCTTGTATGAAGGCCAATGCACATTTTTTGTCTTTGATTTTCTGAAGTATCCTTATTTCAAGGGAAGGATCCTGGTGACATCTCAGATGCCAACCGCAAACTTTATAGAATACCCAGTTTTCCTTTCATTTTATTTATTCTCATTAGAGTCTTTCTCCACCTAACAGGCTAATGGGAGTTCATGATTCAAGGCTGAGAGACTAGTCATGGTGACTTGACTGGGCTAGTCCAGCTCATACAGATGCATGGGTGGCTGGGAGAAGATGTTGGTACAAGAACAGCACCTTGGAAGAATAGTTTATAAAGAAGAGGAGTGATAGGAAATGGTGTCTTTTGGCTTTTTCCAGTTTCCACTAAGTTGATTGTTAAGATAAAAGGATGAAGAATATTTCAGAGGCTGGGAGTGTGAGGCTTGAATTGAGCCTCTACTGGAACCTCCTGAAATGAGACTCACACGTGGTGATGGAGGCAAAAGCAAGAAGAGTTTAATCATTCTGACATGTCAGGGCCATCCCACTTCAAGGGGAGCCAACCCTGAACAGACTCTACCAGGGAGTTTTATATACCTTGCAAACAATTGGGGCAGAATTCAAACAATTGGGGGGGATTTGCATAATGGTAACTGGGCAGTACTATGCACATTTGGTGGAGAGAAACAACTTTCAGATCGACTCACTGTACCGTTCAGGACTCTCAGTTGGGAGTCTGGTAGCTTTGTGTGACAGTTTGACTTGCAGCTCTTCCAGGAACTAAACAAGCCTTTTTCTTCCTGGAAGGGAGGGATCCTTGTGCTCTGAGGTTTGTGGTGGGAATTTTCCCACTGGCCCCAGATCGGCCCCAATTTTGGCTCTTTTAGGAGCACAAATCATAGACAACATCAAACAGATAGCAAAGCAATTTTGGAAGGTAGGAGCATGGCAGATAGACTGTGACCAGACAGATACTGGTAATGACCGTGCAGACCCACTCAGGATTTGACAATAGCAAGGTCCTTGAAGAAGTACTTCAAGTCATGAGTCTAAAGATATGGAGCCAGGCTCCACCCACTTCCCTCTCAGGGGACAGAAGGCTCTTCTTCAAATTCCAGAGAATTTCAAATGGACTAGGACTGTCTTAAGGGCGTAGAGTATCTGACGTGTTCAATATACACATAGTTTTGAAGAGGATTTGCAAATCTTTTGGAGCTTCTGAGAATTTCTGGTTATAAAAGAAATAGGAAGCATTAGTAATTCCAGGAAGAGTCAGTGTGATGGCTAGTTTTATGTCAACTTGACACAAGTTCACGTCATTTGGGAAGAACTCTCAATTAAGGAGATGCCTTCATAAGATTGTTTAGCAGGCATCTCTGTAGGGCATTTTCTTAATTCATAATTGATGTAGAAGTCCAGTTCATTGTGGGTGGTGTTACCCCTGAGCTGGTAGTCATGGATGCTATAAGAAAGCAGGCTGAGCAAGCCCTGAAGAGCAAACAATTAAGTAGCCCTCCACCATGCCTTCTGCTATAGTTCTTGCATTGAGTTCTTGCTCTGGCTTCCCTGGATGGTGGATTACAACTTACAAGAATAAGTAAACCTTTTCTTCCCTAAGTTACTTTTGGTCAAGGTGTTTTATAACAGTAATAGAAACTCTAACATAGAAATTGGTACCATGTTGTGAGGCATTGCTATGAGAGACCTAGCCACATTTTGGGAAGGATTGTGGACTTTGGAATTTTAAGCTGATTTAGCTATTGAGTGTTGAGAGCTTATTGGGATGTTTTGTGGGAACTTAGAAGATGTTGCTGAGAGCGGAGAAGATTGAGACCTGGCTGTGAATTTTCAGAAGGAAACAAAGTCTCTATCAGGTTCAATTATGTGATATTTTAAGTTAAGAATCTGTGGTTCTGGTCAGCTGGATCTGAAGAATTGGCTGTGACTAACAAGAGACCAGCACTAGTAAATGAAGCTTTGCTTTGATGGGACAATCAAAGTTGGTTCACTGCAGCTGAGAAATTAGAGAGACGACTAAGAGGAGACCAGCATCATTGAGGTGATACCCTCTGGTATTATTTCCTCAGGGTCAACACACGGAAGCTGTAACACAGAGTGGGGCTAAGGCTATACCTAGTATTGGTGGTTAAAGACATGAGAGTGTTGTGGAGAGTAGCTGAGGCTTGGCACTGTGAAAGGTCAGGGGAGGGCATAGGTGAAGGTGCAGCTTCAGTTGTGGTAGAAGGCCCAAGATTGAAGGAGGCATGTAGAGAAGGTGAGGGTTGGCACCATGTGGTAGGGTCAGTATTCCTGAAGAGAACCCAAGAGAGCTATTGGTGAAAGAGCAACTTGTATCAAGAGACCCTAGCATTTTGGAGATGCTAGTATGAGGGGCAACCACCAAGGACAGCAGGAGCTAGGGAGTGGAGCTGCCCTGAGCCTGGCAGACAAGCTGTGTGTGCTATGGTTAGCAGAGCTGGGGATGGGCCTGTGCCAAAGCTCTGAGAGCCTAGGGGTTCATGGGTGAGTCCCAGATATCAAGCACTTAGCTCTTAGATTTTGCCTTGAAATGACTGTGACCATGTTCTCTGCTTACTACCTCTGGGGCAAAAGAGTATTTTACTTATATTTGATTTTACAGGAGCCCCACAGTTGACAGACATTTTGGATTTTTAAAAAGACTTTGGAGTTTTAGACAGACTTGGGACGTTTTAGAGTCTTCAAAAGAGACTGGGTATTTTTTTTTTAAGACTCTTTAGGGGAGGACCTAGGTGAAGGGGTGGCTTCAGTAGCAGTTGAGGCCCAGGATTGAAGGAGTCATGTGGAGAAGGTGAGGGTCGGCACCATGTGGTAGGGTCAGCATTTCTGAAGAAAGCCCAAGAGGGGTTATTGGTCAAAGTACTGTAGGATTCAAAGACTTGTGGAATTTAGAAGTTGTTTTATACTATGATATTGACGTTAACATGCTGTCTTGGGGACAAGTGAGAAAAGAAAGGTTCTTGTTAAGTACTAATATGTTCTTGTGTCAAGCTGACAAGGAGTCAGTTGTACTGACTGGTTTTATGTCATATGACACAAGCTACAGTTATTTGGGAAGAGGGACTCTGAGTTAAAAAAATGTCTCCTTAGGGTGACCTGTAGCCAAGTCTGTAGTACATTTTTTGACATTGGTAACTGATATGGGAGGGCCCAGGCCATCGTAAGTGCCACCACCTGTAGGTTAGTGTTTCCGGGTTCTATAAGAGTGCAGACTGAGCAAACCACTAGAAGGAAGCTAGTAAGCTGGATTCTTCTATGGCTTCTGGATCAGTTCCTGCCCATAGGTTCCTGTATTAATTCCTGCCCTGAATTTCCAGGATGATAGGCTATAAGCTATAAGCTAAAATAAATCCTTTCCTCTTCAAGTTGCTTTTGATCATGGTGTTTTGTCACAGCAATAGAGACCTCAGGTAAGACTGTCAACAAATAATTAAGAAAGAAATGTAATCACAATGCATTCTTTGTGTACTGTTAATGATGGAAATGCCAAAGTTTCTAATTTACAGTCAAATACTATAAATTTATCATATTAATGTATGCCAATTCCTGCCTTAATTCATTGTTTAGCTTACAAGCTCACCATGTTGTTGTAGAATGGGGTGTGGTAGTGGAGCAGAAATGGTTGCTTTCATGATAAACTTTGTATTATTGTTAGATCACTTTAAGTATATTCATATTTTTTATGTGCATTGGTGTTTCATGTGCACATGTGAGAGTGTCAGATCCCCTGGAACTGGAGTTACAGACAGTTGTGAGCTGCCATGTGGGTGCTAGGAATTGAACCCAGGGCCTCTGGAAGAGCAACTGGTGCTCTCAACCTCTGAGCCATCTCTCCAGCCCCTTAATTATTTTCATGTATTGTTTTGATAGCAATAATTATAAACAATTTAAAAAGCGAAAAGCACCAAGATTTTAACAGGAAGAAAAGAAAAACTCACAGAGTAGTCACCTCCCCACACAGTACCTACCTCAGTTTCTACAGCACTTGCATAATTACCATTTTAGCCATGGTTTTAGACTCTGCCCTGTCAAGCCTTGTGGAGCTTAAGAATTTAAAGGTGATAAGGATGAGCTGATCAAGAGGAGGGATAGGGATAAGGATGGATGGTAGGAGAGGATACCAGAAATATGAGATGAGGTCAAGAGAGCATGTGCAGTTAGGGCGGGGATTGTAAGGGAATGTTGTACACGGTCATGTAATAAGCATGCTGAGATCCTAGCGCGTCTTCATGTTCCCCAAAGCCTGTGTTCAGCTCACCTTCCCATTTCTAACTTAGGAAGATGTCATGCCATTTGCTTCCATAGTTCCTCACACCCACCTTTGCTATAGCTCTTACCAGGCCTGCCTTAGTCTTCTTTTGTTTGATTGGCTCCAGAGTTTGGATTGACATTGCGATGAGTATGCTAACAAGATTCTTATTGCAGTATTATTCAAAGTAGCAAGGAGAGGGGATCGACCTAGAGGCCCATCCACAGGAGAATGGATAAGAAGAATGTGGAATATATTTGCACAGTTTTTAACAGTTTTTGCAGCTTGACTTAGGCATAGTTATTGTGTTAATAATTCTCATTCATATATCAGTAGTTGCTTGATATAATAATTTGTAGTACACAAGGGTCATTATTATTTGAAATTAGTCTATGTCCATTTCTAACTGTTCAAATGAAGGCAAATAGGTATATTATAGTTGTAGGGGTATTCTTCTTTCTCTCTCTCTCTCTTCTTTCTTTCTCTTTTTCTTTCTTTCTTTCTTTCTTCCTTTCTTTCTTTCTTTCTTTCATTCTTTCTTTCTTTCTCTCTCATCCATTGGTCAAAATCTCCACTTTGAAAACTTAATTTATAATACTGTGCTACTTGGAAAATTTTAATCATATTTTTGTACCTGTGAACAATAAAAAATCCCTTTCATTATAGAAATTTAGTGTTTTAAATAATGAATTCCACTAACTTGCTAAGTGGACTTTTACCTCCCCATTTATAGTTGGTTGACTATGTCAGACCTGCTGTACTTTTTGTGTACTTTTCTTCTTCTGGCTGTCTTTTTTTTTCACGTAGTGTCTAACATCCTCACTATATTTCTAAACGTGGAAAAAGTGTGTTCTGTTTTACTGTGTGCCTATTTATTTCTTCCATCCTATATTTTGATTTTTAAATAAATCAACTTCATTGAGATGCGTTATCAAAGGAAGATGGATGTGGCAGCATGGTTGGAACTGGAGGCGGTCATTCTGTTTAGGAAGGATCAGTCCGGCAGAGAATGATTAATACTACCTACGGCTCCAGATGCTGTGGTAAGAGTGATGGCTACCGGAAGACTGGGAGCGTTGAGAGGCCGAGGTGGGGAAATGTCGATCCACAGATTCTAAGTCACAGTTAGAGGAGATAAGTTCTGGTGTGTTTGGATGGTGTGTAGTAAGAGGTGATGGCAAATTACCGTCTATTTCATAGAAGCTGGGGGATGGGGTCGTCAGTCCCTTAGCCCAGAAGGAACAAGAACGGTGTAAAAGGAGAGGTACAGGACGTTTGAACATTGCACGGTGTGCACATGTACAGCTCCGTTCCTGATGCCTCGCAAATTCGCAATGCTATGTGTTGATGAAAACACATGGGAGGGCGGCAATGGGGGGAGGGTTGGGAGGGGAACACCCATAAGGAAAGGGAGGGGGGAGGGGGATGTTTGCCCGGAAACCGGGAAAGGGAATAACACTCGAAATGTATATAAGAAATACTCAAGTTAATAAAAAAAAAATAATAAAAAAAAAAGAAAAAAAAAGAAAACACATAATCCACATTAAAAGTGCAGCTACATGGTGTTCAGTACACTTTGACAAATGTATCCATGTACATGCTTTCCAAAGTAGCCAGGATATGGGAGATTTTCATCTGTCTATCCAGCTCTCTGGAGCCTGTCTGCCAGTCTGTAAGTCTTTCCAGCTCTAGGCAGCTTTTGCTTTGATACCCATTAGCACTGACATTTGGTAGCTTTTAGATTTCTATGTGTGTGCACATGTGATGCATACATGTGGTACATGTCCAGGTGTGTGGGAACATGTGTCGTATACAACCATGGGGCTCTTCTGCTGCTCTCCATCTTATTTATTTCAAAAGAGATTTCCTTTTACTTATTTATGTGTGCAAGGATGTCTGTCTGAATGTATGCCACATGTATGTAGGTGTGTCTGGTGGTCAGAAGAGGGCATTGGATTCCCTGGAGGTGGGAATATAGGCAGTTTTGATCCACATAGGTTCTGAGAGCTGAACCCAGGTTCTCTGGAAGAGCAGCAAGGGCTCTTAATGGCAGAGCCATCTCTCCAGCCCACATGGCCAATTTTAGAGATGGTCTCCTTCTCAGACTATACTTGGAATTCACTATTTTCTATGTTGCTGAGCCTGTCCATTAGAGCCCCGGGGCATGCCTGTCTCTACCTTCCTTTGACATCTCCAGTGCTGGGACTACAGAGTGCGTGCTGCCACACTGGGTGCTAAGGCTCAAACACATGCTCTTAAGCTTGCACAGTAAGTGCATTACTCGCAGAGCCATCTCCTCTCTCCGCAGTTATGGACTTCATTTACATTTTCACATACATTGAATTTGTATCCTGTACTCTTGTTTATGGTAATATCTTTGGTTTATGGTAATATCTTTGACTTCATTAACGGTTGTTGCACCTAGTAACTGTTTATTCTTTTGTGTTTCTGAGCAGTGTTCCCTTACGTGGCTACATCAGCTTTTGTTTATTGACTCACCTGCTCATGGACATTTGGACTGTTTCCAGCTATGGGTTATTATATACAGAGCCCATTAGGAACATTTCCGAGCAAGCATTTTTGTACTCGCATATTTTTATTCCCCCCCCCCTTTGGTTTGTTGCTCTGTATGCATGCTACAAAAGTCACAGCTAGAGAGCTTTCAGGTTTTTGAATTTATTGGAACTTCTTTTATGCCTCCGTTTGGTTATGTGCTCTATCGTGGTGAATGTTCTATGTGCCCCTCAAAGGAATATGTTGTGCAGTTGCTAGGGTGGAATGTTTTATAGCTGTCGTTTAATTCGAAGTAGTTGATACCTCCCTATGAATTGTTGGCCTGGAAGTCCCTAGAGACTGCTCCCAATATACAAGCCATTGCTATTGCTCTTGGCTGCCATAGATGCTAAGACTTTATTGCCGAAGACACTGCATACTTTAGAGACAGGACTTGCAGGAATCAGGCTGGTTCTGGCAGCCTCTTTCCTGAGGGCTAGTTATCAGTATTGGAAGATGCCATGCAGGTTACCAAGGAAGAAAAGTAATAAATTGTTCAACCCAGTCATAAAGCCTGAAAGTCACAATGATGACCACCTTGGCAAAAATATCTCCATTTACCCGACAGTGGCACCAACATCTTGGAAGTAACCACCAGTTGGCTAATTGTATTTGTGGACCACTCAACAAGAGGCAACTCATGTCTCGTACTCTAAACTTAGCCACGAACCTGTGGCTGCAGGGGCTATAGATCCTAAAGGAGAACCTGCTTCTGCCGCTCTCCCAAATTAATATACGTTTCTACTGTATTCCAAATATTTATCTTTCTACACAATAATAAATGTGGCTCTAACCCCTCATTAAAGAAGCTCCTCCCCTTTTAAAACAGCAGGTGGAGTCTGCTACAGACATACATAACTTGTCAGGAGGCAGAGAATAAGTGACCAAGAAATGGCCAGTTCCAACTGGTACATTTATAGCATTATCTCAACACCTAAGGCTTAGAGAACATGGGGAAAAGGGTAGCAGAAAGGTGAAAAGAACCGGAGGATCAGGATACCTGCTTCTAGATAGAGTCTTCTAAACACAACAGAGAAGCTGCTCCCTTTGAACTTTCAACAGCACAGTTGTCTTAAGACCAGCATACAGATGGATATAGTTGTTTCCTGAGAGGCACAGCCAGAGTATGTCAAATACAGAGGCTGATGCTAGCAGCAAACTATTGAACTGAGAACAAGGTCCCCATTGGAGGAACTAGAAAAAGGATTGAAAGAGCTGAAGGGGCTTGCAACCCCATAAGAACAACAACAACCAACCAGAGCTTCCAGGGACTAAACCATTACCCAAAGACTACACATGGACTGACCCATGGCTCCAGGTGCATATGTAGCAGAAAATGGCCTTGTTTGGCACCAATGGAAGGAGAAACCCTTGGTCCTGCCAAGGCTGGACACCCCAGTATAGGGGAATGTTGGGGGGAAAGGGGTGTGGATGGGAGGAACACCCTTATAGATGAAGGGGAGAATGAAGAGCTCACCCTTCAATGAAGAGCTTTAGCTAATCACTGTCTCCTGATAGAGATTCATGTTTCTCAATGGACAAGCCTCCTGATAGTTTATATAATTGTAGGTGGTTAGCCTTCTGCACATATACATATAGCCAAGGCTAATTGGACTCAGTGGGTTGAAACCATACATATGTAACAATAATAAAGAAGAGGTCATGAGTTCAAGACAGGGTGGGGGAGATTGGGAGCAGTTGGAGAGGGGGAAGAAATGGTGGAGATGATCTAGGCTTTGTATGAAATTCCCCCCAAAAAAGATTAAAAGAAGAAATTGCAGTCCTGAAGTTCAAAAACCAGAGTGCCTTGCTTGCCACTGGAGGGCTAGAGATCCTGTCTTTACTCTGAACTCGCTTGTGTTTGAGAGCCATTTGAGTCCATTTGGAATAGACCAACTGTTTTGTCAGGGTTTTTCAAACCAAGGAAATGAATATATAGCAAACGTGAACACACACACACACACACACACACACACACACACACACACACACACAAAGCACACACATTTACTAACTTAGCATTACAATGGTAACAGCTGAATCACACGTGAGAAGCTGAGAACCTGGTGTTTACTTGGTTCTTGAGGCTGGTGCTCCAATAGTCACAGTAGTTCCACAATGGCTGTCTCTCACTGGGACATGACAACCTGTAGTTACTCAGGTACTAAGCTGGAGTGCCTTAGTAGTCCCAGTTTGGTGCTGGAAGCCTGGAGGTTTCTTAAAAAGCCACTGGCCCCTAGTTCCCAATGAAAGCTTGGAGATTCTGATTCCTCTGTCAGTGAAGAGATCATCATCATCATCATCGTCATCATCATCATCATCATCATCATCATCACCACTGTCATCACCACCACCATCATCACCACCACCACCATCAACAGCAGCAGCAGCAGCAGCAGCAGCAGCAGCAGCAGCAGCAGCAGCAGCAGCAACAGAAACATCAACAGGAAAAGCCAACTCAGCTGCAAAATGGAAAGCCAAGCAAGCAAAAGGTGAGTGATCAGTCATGCCTTTTGTATTTGTGCCACTACCAGACGGTGCCACCCACAGTCAGAGTGGGTCTTCCCACATCAGTCGAGGCAGCCCGGATACTTCTTCAGGTGAGGATCCCTACTCAGGAAGTTATAATTTGTGGCAAGTTGATGTTAAAACCAACCATAAAACCAATGCAGCTCACCCAAATTCAGCCCTATGATAGGGTCAGGAGACCACAAAAATCCACCAAAGCTGCCTTGGTGACACGATATGAATTAGCTTATCACATTGAAAGGACAGTGTGACATGGCAAATGGACCCCAGGGACCTTACTGAATGAGTCACTGTATTTATGTTTTCCTGCCCTACATCCAGGACCTGCTGTGGAATTCTTGCGGGAGGCCAGGTAAGCATGATGTCACTTTTGCTACCGACCAGGACATCATGTGGTGGGCTGAAGCAATTGAGCTGAGAGATGTGCGATGTCATGTCAAAAATTTGAAAAGCTGTACTTCTGACTCTGCCAAATGCAAAGAAATGGTTGTAGTATCTTTGGTCTTGGGGATAGATGAAAAGTATTTCCCAGAACAGTGTCCACCGCTAGTGATAAGAACTTTGTTGCTTTTAAAACTGATTTGATTTAAACAAAGAGCCACATCTGTAATAGCCTGTCCAATGAACGTCATCACCTAACTGAGTTACCAGTGATTTAATGCTATCGCAGTGCTCCACTTGTCCTCTGGCATTCACCAAGTGGTGATGTATGCCACTTGGCTTCATCAAATGGCTATATGACTGGAATCCTCAGTCTTGTGTCTTTCAAGTTGTTAATGGTAGCATTAAGCCCATACTTTGAAGTAAGGGTGTAAGACTACTTGTGCTGACTAGTTTTGAGCCAACCTGACACAAGCTAGACGTCATCTGAGAGTCAGGAACTTCAACTGAGAAAAACACCTCCATAAGGTTGGAGGGTAGGGTATTTTCTCAATTGGTGATTAATGGGGGAGGGTCCAGCCTACTGAGGGTGGTACCATCCCTGGGGTGGTGGTCTTGGGTTCTATAAGAAAGCAGAGCAAGCCATGAGGAGCAAGCCAGTAAGTAGCACTCCTCCATGGCCTCTGCATCAGCTCATCTCTCCAGGTTCCTGCCCTGTTTGAGTTCCTGTCATGGCTTCCTTCAATAATGGACTACTATGCTTAAATGTAAGCCTTTCCTCCCAACTTGCTTTTTTGGTCATGGTGTTTCATGACTGAAGTAGAAATCCTAATTAAGACTTAAATGCTTAGTTTGATGTTTTGATAAGAGAAGACCAGGGGCTTTGGGTAGGTAGTTCTTAATTCCACAATAGCGTTTATCAAACGGTTCATAAAATTGCTGTGGGGAGCTGAAGAATCCTTAAGTGAATGCGTAGAGAGTAGATGAAGTCCCGAATGAATGTGCACTATTGACACAGGCAATTCGTAGGAATTTGGCAAAGACTTCCCCTGACGTGAGGTTCACAGGATGGTAAAGCCTTCCTCTTGTTGTAGCACTAACTGTTGGCAATATGTGCAACAGCTAGAAGCCTCAGCTCCCTCCTCCTGGTGTTTACAGCCTGGGACTGCTCAAATATAGACGCTCTACCGAGATTCCTCTATTCTATGCTGTACAAAAATGTGGTGAGGTTCTGGGTTACCAAGTAGCTGATTCTGTTCCATTAGAGTGTGCATGACCTGCTTGACCCCAGGTTTTCTGTGTGAGTGTCTGTGGGTCTGTCCTTTCTTCAGTCCCTCACTAGCCTAGTTGGATTTCCAGTCCAAACCAGGAGAGATGTGGTAGATTGGTAGATCCCTGTCTGTTCCAGTCATACACATAGAAATCCAAAAGGTGTCTCCAGAACAGATTTAGCATCCCAGTAGACTGAGCATATTATGGATTTAGACCATAATCCATAATTTTTTATGCTTTGCTTGGTACCTGCTTTCCCTAAACTCTAACTTTGGTCTGAGGATTGGCTAGGTGTGGTCTAGGTTCATGTAGACTTATGTCTGAGCCAGTGTAGAAGGTACAATGTCATAAATATGTCCATTATAATATGTCCACTCACATATATGTGGCTTCTTGATTGGTGGGCATTTTGCTATTCAAAAGTTCCTTTCAGTCAACCAATAGTATTGGTCCAGTTAGAAATGTAGAAAAATAGGCTTCGATTGTTATTTAACATGAGATATAAAAATAGGCTCCAGATAATCATACAGCTTGACATTCAAGGGAAAACAATGTTTTTGGAAAAATGTGAAAGATTTTCATGACATGACAGAGGAAATTAAAAAAAAATGAAAGAGAGCTTTAATATGGGTGAATTTATTGCAACATACACTAGCCATCAGAAAAATGCAGATTGGAATGTCAAATGATGCTAACACACATATTAGAATTGCTACATTGGAAAAGTCCATTTAGGTCAAGTGTTGTCAAGGATAGGGGTAGCAGAATTCTTGTATAATGTTAATGTGAATGTAATTGGTGCATCTACTTTGGAAATTGTTTGAAAGTATTTACTTAAACTGAATATGTACGTGTCCCATGACAGTAATTGGTATATACCCCAAATGCACACAGATTTTTCTCTAAAGACAGGAAAATAACAACAATCATGGGAAATTAGTGAGTTGATAACAGGTCTGAATTCTGAGTGGACCGCTACAGCTCTGTGCACTCATCTCTTGTATTTGAGTCTCTTTTTCTACTGTCATTTCAAAGCTTCAGACATTTCTACTGTTTTCACAACACTTTAAAATATCCCTTCTTGATCTGTCCTTTCAGAGAGTAGCCATGTTTCTTGTCTCGTGGTAGAAATCCAAAACTTTAAATTGAGAAACTGAAAATTTACTGAAGTTGCCTCCTCAATTCTGTCATAGATGATTTTCAAATGCCTGCTCTTCCTTTGACTATTCAGAAGGAGTTTTTTGGGGGCCTTGCTTTACTTTTCCCCAGCACCCCATTTGCTATGTTTTCTTTTATTGTCTGTCAAATTTTCTTAATTCCTTTAAATCTACCATATGGCAACATGATAGATAATATCCGAAGATGGACCCTGCCTTTACCCTGTCCTCGGTTTATGGTTAAATCCCTATAGGAACTAATACATATGAATTTGGTTTTCTTCCAAAAGATACCATAGACCACTCCACTGCTAACCCCTTTGGTACCTTGGACATATATACAGAGCACCCTGCAAGTCTAGGGGTGGGGCAGCTGCACAGTAGAATGTCTAGAGTTTCTGTTTAGTTGTCCTCTGATACGCACAGAGGGCACAGCTAGAAAGTGGAACGCTGATGCCCTCACAGTCATGACATGCTCTACTGCACATAACCTTACTGCTCTACAGGTGGTGGGACCTGGGAAGATAGAGCCCATAAATGAGATGGACTAAGGTCTCCTGCAGCAACTGACTTTATTCAGAGCATCAGACAATTGATACCGAGGATTGAGAAAGGTCAACAGCAAAGTTCTCACCAGTTCAAGCTGCATACAATACCAGGACAGGCCGCATGTGGCAAATCTGTTTTTCCATAGAGGCATATAAATGGATATGTAAACATATAAAGGTAGGAAAACACATTTATGTAAAGGAAAGATGAACATAGTATGTAGAGGACAGGTGATGTGAGCATGTAGAGGTCAGGTGACATAAGCGTGTAGAGGACAGGTGATGTGAGCATGTAGAGGTCAGGTGACATAAGCATATAGAGGACAGGTGTCATAAGTGTGTAGAGGACAGGTGACATAAGTGTGTAGAGGATAGGTGACACAAGCATGTAAATGACAGGTGACACAAGCATGTAGAGGACAGGTGACACAAGCATGTAGAGGACAGGTGACATAAGTGTGTAGAAGACAGGTGACACAGGCATGTAGAGGACAGGTGACATAAGTGTGTAAAGGATAGGTGACACAAGCATGTAGATGACAGGTGACACAAGCATGTAGAGGACAGGTGACACAGGCATGTAGATGACAGGTGACACGAACATGTAGAGGACAGGTGACATGGGCATGTAGAAGTCAGGTGACATAAGCGTGTAGAGGACAGGTGATGTGAGCATGTAGAGGTCAGGTGACATAAGCATATAGAGGACAGGTGTCATAAGTGTGTAGAGGACAGGTGACATAAGTGTGTAGAGGACAGGTGACATAAGTGTGTAGAGGACAGGTGACACAGGCATGTAGAGGACAGGTGACACAAGCATATAGAGGACAGGTGACACAAGCATGTAGAGGACAGGTGACACAGCATGTAGAGGACAGGTAACACAAGCATATAGAGTACAGGTGACACAAGCGTGTAGAGGACAGGTGACACAAGCGTGTAGAGGACAGGTGACACAAGCATATAGAGGACAGGTGACACAGCATGTAGAGGACAGGTGACATAAGTATGTAGAGCACAGGTGACACAAGCGTGTAGAGGACAGGTGACACAAGCGTGTAGAGGACAGGAAAATGTGGGTTATTGGCTGTGTGCATTTCTGGTATGATTGGTTTCAACTCACCTGCTTCAGTGTGTAGAATGCCATCTCATGTTTAGGTAGATATTTAAATTCAGAAAATTGAGAGCATTATTTTGAGATAAAAATTCTGTTTTTTCTTTCACTATATGTCAATGTAATAATAATCTCAAGATTGTTTGGTAATGTGATACTTACATAATTTGAAATACACCTAAAGGTTCTTCAGAAGAAAATTGTAACTATCTCTGCTCCCAGAAGATGATCGATTTAAGTTCTGTTTCATTTAATCTGTGTAATTTCTGTTCACCAAAGTGTAATGTCGCTTCACCACATTTAGGGTCTGATTTTAGGTCTTAGAGGAGGTTTGATGTATATGGTGTTCTGTTTTCCACATTCTTTAAAGAAACTATCATGAGCAGATACGATTACTCGTTTAACTGGCTACTGGACACAACCCCAAAGCCACCTACTATGGTGGCTTGAATAAGAATGGTCCTCATGTATTCATGTGCTTGAAATATTTGGCCCATAGGGAGTGGCACTATTAGGAGGTGTGGCCTTGTTGGATGAAGTGTGTCACTGTGGGTGTCAGACATCTGAGTTCTCAGATGTCTCACTATCTCCTTCCGCTTCCTTCAGATCAAGTTAGCTCTCAGTTCCTTCTCCAGCACCACGTCTGCCTGCATGCCGCCATGTTTTGATGACCATGGACTAAACCTCTGAAACTGTAAGCCAGTCCCAGTTAAATGTTTTCCTTTGTAAGAGCTGCCTTGGTTGTGGTGTCTGTTCACAGCAACAGAACCCTAACTGAGACACCTGGGGAGAATGTCTCAGTGAGTCATTATCTAGATCAGGTTGGCCTGTGGGTTTGAATGGATTGCCTTAGTGAGGGAAGATCAGGAAGTAAAAGTGGGGTCACCACTCCTTGCTTTGGCATTGTGGGTTGTGTAGGAGGAGTGAAAGCTAGTGGAGAGTTAAGCATGCATGGATGCGTTCATTTCTTTTTGTCCCTTACCAAAGATGTGATGTGACCAGCTGACTCGAGCTCCAGATGCTGTGATTTCCCCACAGTGATGGACTATAAAATGGAATTGTGCGCTAAACCAAACCCCTTCTTCCTTAAGTTGCTTTTTAATGGCATATCTTATTACAACAGCAAAACTCGAACCAGGACAGTGACCTGGGGACAGTGGTGAAATAAATGAAGTGTGTCTCTGATGTCACACAGTTTCCACTGTGACTGTCGCCTGTCCTTTCTCTTCCTTCCGTATCTCAGTAAGTCTGGGGTATTATTACAGGACACCTCTCCCAGGATAACTGAGCCATTTCAGTGCTGATATTTGAAGCTTTGTGCTCCGTGGAAACAGGCCTGTTTTCATCTGCAGGTAGAACTTCAGTCGTTTAGAGGCATTCTATTTTCCTTCCTCTCGTTGGGCGCATCTATCCTCTGGGTCCTGGATTTCTACGTCTCAATGTCTTCAATGAGATAAATGGTACTGTGGGTGGGTGACACAGAAGGGTACTGTGATCCGTGTGCTTCTGGCTTTCTCACTTAAAGGTGTAGTCTTATTAGAGACCTTCAGGAAGTAAACACAATAAGCACAATAAACAGTTGATTTCCAATTACCGCTCGGTAAGCTGGAGGTCAGGATTTTAAGTGGAGGGCCATATCATATACATTTTAGGGTTTACTTTTCACAGGGCCTCTGTCTATGATTCTTGGCTCATATTAGCTTTATGTCTCCCATTTGGTCTGGGTTTGAGAATACAACACAGCAAGACAACAGAAACAGAAGTGGCTGGGCTGTTTCTCAGCGCGGGAGGAATCAGTGTGGGGTTTGAAGCCCTTCAGGAAGCTATTCTCTCGCTCTCGTATTTAAATCTTGACTTCTGAATCACTTAAAATTGCTCCAAGGATGTCATTCCCAGCCCCTGGATATGTACTAGAAATGGAGACAAGACATTCTCAAGGTACAACAGATGCCCCCAAACTATACTTAACCACCTTGTCCGATGAGAGTCGATTGCCTCTGAGGGCAAGGTGGACAACCTCTTCTTTCCTACAGATGATGCTTTTGTTGCTTGAGGTGTGGGAAGTGTATTTGGTGATAGCTAGAGATACTCAGCCTATTTTTCAAGCTTGAGCAAACACAGCCTTAAGTTGGGCCACTTATGACTCAGGAATGCTAAACTCCCGCCCTGGAATCTGACCAGCAGTTACATTGTTCTGTGCACCTCCTGATGCTTCCTACATAGATAATTACCAGAGGCTAATTTACAGATGCCAGCAGGAACGGAAATGGAGTGAATGGCTGCCCACAGAGCCAGGAATTGAATTTTATCAGGAGCCACAGAGAAGTATGTTTGTTCTCAAGGAAGGAGAAAAAAAAATTCCAGAGGAGTGACTAGTTAAGAACTCTGACAGCAAAATGAGTTATCCAAGGGACAGTGTTTAAAGCATTGCTTTAGAACAGCACACTCTGGATTAAAATCCACATTTCCTCACTTCATAGGTGATTTTAAAAAGTTGTCTAAAGTCTCAATTCCCCACCAGCGTCATCAAGATAATGGTCGAATACTTTCTGAAGTTGCGATTACCTATATTTAAACACACACCCCTATCCCAGTATCAGGGACCTTAATGATCAATAAAAGCCAGGTTATGTTCTAATGTGTACCCCTATCTAGTGTGTAAGCATTGTCCTTCATTCACCAATCTTGAATATTTTATTTATTAGCCCAAAGTTATGGAAGAGATTTGTGTATTTGCTGGCTTTGCAGAACACAAAATGGAGGTTTGTGAACTTCAGTGAATGGCCCAAGGTTAAGAGATCTGTGGAAGAAAATTTAAAATATATTTTTTTAAAATAGTTTTTATTGTTTGACAATCTCATGAATCTATGTACTGGATCTTAGTCATTTTCACTGCCCCATCCCCTTCCCTGTTCTCCTCCTAGTCCTCCTGGTCCACCTCTTGGTCCTCCTCCTCCTCTTCTTCCTCTTCCTCCTCTTCTTCCTCTTCCTCCTCTTCCTCCTCTCACTGGAGCCCCTCTCAACAGGTCATCGTCTATTTTCATACCTTCTTTTTGTGTGTGGGTCACTGAGTTTAATTAGAGTTTCTTGTCTATGTGCGGATGTCAGGTTGTTTATTGGAGCAAGGCTAACTTATCAATGGCTACACACTGAAGAAAACGACACCCCTTCCCCAGTAAGTATTAATTGCCCATGGTGCATGGTGGGGTGGCTGTGGACCCCTCCCACATCTGGGATGAGGCATTGAAGGAAGTCAGTCTTGTGCAGATAGCCACGGCTGCCCGGGATGCAGTGGTTAGGTCATATCCAGAAGACATCGTTGCTGTGTATCTCTCCATCCTCTGGTCTTTACACTGCTCTTGGATCTTCTATAATATCCCCGGGGCCATGGCAGGGATGGTATGGCTGTGCCACTTAGGACTTCTAAGTGCACCATCATTTATTGGCCACATATCAAGCAGTTCCCAATTCCTCCATTAGCTGCTACCTCCTGAAGCTTCTTTCATGAAGGCTGGACATAGCAGTAACTTATGGTCATGGACATGAGTCGTTAGAAGTCAGTTTACCAGTATGATTATTTGGTAAAATGTTAGTAGTGGCCTCCCTCAGAGACTAGGACCTTCATAACCATGAGTTCTTTGTCAGGCTTTCAGAAATAGGCATGAGTTACCTTTGTGGAGCATGTCTCAAGTCTAATTAAAACGTTGCTGGTTAACCCCACAACAGTCATGGCACTGATGTAGCAGAGGGCACACGTAGTCTGGGAGGTTCACTTGTAACTTGCAGGACTCAGAGCTGGCTGCATAAGCCTGGTGACCATTATTATCTCCTAGCAGCCTGAAGAGCACCTTATAGGACTAGAAAGCCTAACCAGTAGGGAAGAAGCTTCCGGCTCAGTTCCTGTTTGATTTCTTTATGTCCTTTTACAAGTATGCAGTGCCTTAAACAATAGCATCTTTACAATCATGCTTTGGTGGGTGGCCAAGAGCAATGGCAATATCTTGTATTGTCTGGGTGGGTAGGGCTTTTGGGGTCTCCCTAGATGACTTGTTGGAGGTATCCCATATTTGGCACTGGTATTTTTGTTTAATAACCCATGGCTTTGGGGATGAACATTATCCATCCATGGAGGGCTCCTGCATTCACCCGCTCTTCCTCTGTCTTATATTTTCAAATAAGTCTGTAAAACAGTAGGTTAGCATATGACTTTTCCATAGATCATTGGTTTGGTTACCTTCCCCTCCTCCCCGCTCCTCTTCCTTATTCTCCCACCCCCCCTCTCTGCTTAAACTTTTTTATATCTCCCACTATGTGCTCTTCTCTCTCCTCTCCCTTAAGGCTTCTTCCCTTCCTCTCTCACTCTAATGGCCCCTTTCTAGCTTTCAGGTCCTGATGAGCCTTCAATGTTAAATGCTAAACATATGTGGCTAACACCCCCTGTAGTGGTTTGAATGAGCTCGACTTCTCCATGATTAAGGAGTTGAGTGTGTGTTGCCTTCAATAATAGGGACTAACTGTTATTTTTATGGAGAGCCACCAGAGAGCCTTGGCAACAGCTTCTGTTGTTTGGGGTTTCCTGTGATCCCCTTTGCCCAAGAACTCCATTAGGTATGTATAACACACTCCTGGCCCCCGAAGCTGCTTCATTTGGTGATAAGAGATGGCCAGTTGGGTTCTGTCTACCCTGTTATTTGACGAGTCCATTTAAATCAGCTCCATACACAAATGGAGCAACTACTGTATTAGGTTTCCGTACTGCCCTTCAAATGGGATGTCATTTATTTCATTGACCGTGGCCATTCTGATATGTGGAAGATGAAATCTCAAAGTTGTTTTGATTTACATTTCCCCGATGACTGTGGATGTTGAACGGTTCCTTTAAAGGGCTTCTCAGCAATTTGAGACTCCTCCCTTTTGAGAATTCTTGCTTAGATCTCTATCCTATTTTTAAAATTGGGTTATTTATTACATAATTTTATATCTAGTTTTTTTGAGTTTTTATATATTCAGGATTTTATCCCTCTATTGGATGTTGTTAAAATCTTTTCTCATTCTGCAGGTCACTGCTTTGTCCAGTGATGGTATCTGTTGTTGTAGAGAAGGATTCAGCATTGTGAGGTCCCATCTAGTGATTTTGATCTTAGCGCCTGTGCTTTCCATATTCTATTCAGAAATTCTTTTCCTGTGCGAATGAGTTTAAGGCTACCCCCCACTTTCTCGTCTATCGGGTTCAATATATCTGGTCTTATGTTGAGATCCTTGCTCCATTTGGAGTTGAATTTTGTGCAGTGTCAAGTATGACTCTATGTGCACGTTTCTGCAAGCAGCCGTTCACCTTTGTTGAAGATGCTGTCAATGACAAAATTTTTGATAACATTGTTAACTAAAACTAAAAGGCTCACAATTGTGGTTATTGTCAAGACACAGCTCGTTGAACCTGTAAACATCTTTGTGACATGTATGCGATAGATAGTGCAGAATATTCCAGAAACTCACAACATGCTATCATTGGAGAAGATGGCCCATGGAACTTGAACAAAAGTAAAAGTATGTGATAAATCAAAGTTTGTGAATGAATGCCTCTCTTCCCACTGAAGGAAAATTTACTTACATCTAAGAGACATATTTCAAAACCAGAAATTTAGATTTTTCTTCTTAATAAATGAATAATTATCTTTAATGTGAGATATACTATTGCATAAGAGAAAATGCATGAGCACCCTGGATTAGGCAGTCAAGACTGAAATGATAACTTCCTGTTTTAGAGCGCACCACAATTCAGCCATATAGGGTTGCAGTAAAGTAAGCAGGCTCTGCAGTCCAGTTTGCTTGCCTTTAGTCCTTCACTATTTCCTGGGTGACCTTCAAGAGGTGCTTAACCATGTAGACCTCTATTTCAGGTCAGTGGTTCTCAGAAACCAAAAGACATTTGGCAATACTTAGAGGTGTGTGTGTGTGTGTGTGTGTGTGTGTGTGTGTGTGTGTGTGTGTGTAAAATAGTGTGTTCATGTGTACTTATTCATCAGGAGGATTGTTGGGAGAGGAAATATATGGGCATGTAAAGGGTCAACTTAGACATCTCTCTCAGTGGAGCTCACCGTTGTTAGACTAGCTGGCCAGCAATTTCCTTCTGTCTCTATGCCTACCTTCTCTATGTTCCTTCTGTCTCTAGACCCACCTTCACTCCACAGCTGGGGTTATAGAGGTGACACCATTGCACTTGGCTTTTATGTGGGTCCTGGGGATTTCAATTCAGGTTCTCATGCTTGTGTGGCAAACACTTGAGAGGCTAAGACATCTCCCTGGTCCCTTAAGAAACTTGATTGTCATAACAATAGGGTTTCTGTTGGTGTCTAGTGGGTAGACTTGGAATGCATGGGACAGCTTCACAGCAACAGTACGGCCCAAATTGTCAATAACTCTGTCAAAAGCTTGAAGGGACTTTTGTCATTTGTCCTTTCTAACTGATAAAATTGGCTCGAGGTAGTATACATAATGTGAAAAAAAAAGAGGCAATCATTACACTTAAATTAGAGATATTTCTGTGCATCACTAAGACCGAAATGGATATCCACTTTATGCTAGACGGAGTGACAGATTTCATTCATTAAGTGAATTTTCTCGTACTTAATAGTTGTTAAAATAGTTAACATTTGGATATTACTGGTTATCATACCATTATTGGCAGACTGTTTTCTCTGATTACTCTGTAATGTGGCTGAACATTTACTCTTTTCTTTTTTTCTAACTCCTGTGTACTTTAAGAATATGCTCACTGCAAGGACTCATGTGGTTCTCACTGTTCAGCAACTCAAACCTTAAACGTTTCCTACAAAATAGTGCATGTCAAGTAAATAAAAACATCACTGATGGTATTATGTCCAGCAAACAAGCGGGTGTCGTGGAGGGGGTGCTGACTGAAATGAGTACAGGGCAAAGCTGTGAGGCTACAAGCACCTCAACACAGATCCGAGGAAAGGGACATGGGTAGCCATGAGGCAAACTGTGCAACTGTGAGATCCATTGCATCACAACTCCTGCTTCCAGTGGGATGGCTTGTTCTCAGACCCCAGAGCCTGTCTTCAGACCCCAGAGCCTGTCCTCAGACCCCAGTGCCTGTCCTCAGACCCCAGTGCCTGTCCTCAGACCCCAGAGCCTGTCCTCAGACCCCAGAGCCTGTCCTCAGACCCCAGAGCCTGTCCTCAGACCCCAGTGCCTGTTCTCAGACCCCAGTGCCTGTCCTCAGACCCCAGAGCCTGTCCTCAGACCCCAGAGCCTGTCCTCAGACCCCAGTGCCTGTCCTCAGACCCCAGTGCCTGTCCTCAGACCCCAGTGCCTGTCCTCAGACCCCAGAGCCTGTCCTCAGACCCCAGTGCCTGTCCTCAGACCCCAGTGCCTGTCCTCAGACCCCAGAGCCTGTCCTCAGACCCCAGAGCCTGTCCTCAGACCCCAGTGTCTGTCCTCAGACCCCAGTGCCTGTCCTCAGACCCCAGTGCCTGTCCTCAGACCCCAGAGCCTGTCCTCAGACCCCAGTGCCTGTCCTCAGACCCCAGTGCCTGTCCTCAGACCGCAGTGCCTGTCCTCAGACCCCAGTGCCTGTCCTCAGACCCCAGTGCCTGTCCTCAGACTCTCGAGCCTGGGGTCAAGACTGCCAAAGCTGAACGATGATTTCACACGAGCACAGAAAGGCTATTTATCTTAATTAAGATGGATATAGTTTAGGCACAACTATATTAAATTCATATTGTTCTTATATAGATAACAATGTGGCTGATTATACCATACATCCGCTTGACAACTTCTAGTGGTGTCATTTACCATTTGAATTAAGTCAATTCCAACTTTGAGTGTGTGTATGTGTGTGGGTATGTTTTTTCTAACAGACAAACCCATCTCTTGTTCAGCTTCTGCCTCTTCAGAGTCTGCGTGTGCCTCTTTTTATCTTATTTTAAATGTTTAGTTCTCAGGTGTTCCAGTAAGGCCATTTAAATTTCCAAATAGAATCTACATTTTCAAAACAAAACACAAAGCCGTTAGAAGCAGCCCCGAGTATTTTCTCCGTGATGAGTTGTCTCTGTTTATATTGCACAGGGAGGATTCACTGTCTACTGAACCGTAGACTTTCATTCATAGCTTGGGTTTTTCACAGCTTATGCTGGTTTACAGCTGAATGGAGCCACACAAACAATAATAGGAAAACAAATGGAATCGATAAGAATTCAAAATGAAGAAGGCAGAGTGCGCGGCTGAGCTCAGACTCTGTGACTACGACACGACATCTTTGATGATGCTCCTCAATTTCTGCAAAGTGGCTGAGGGGTGATCTCTGTCTTTATGACACCGGGTTCCATAGCTGAATCAGTTTATAACATCATCTCCAAGTGCATTACTCTTATAACAATTAAAACATGAGTCTTTTAGAAGTGAAATAGAATATACCTTCCTAGGATGATACTTGGACCTTGTCTTAGAAAAATGTTTTTAATATTTTATTTATTAATAATTTATTAATGGATCTATAACATCACTTTACATATCCATCGCTGCCCCACAGTTTCTCCTCACACAGTCCCTTCCCCTTCTCCTCTGCAAGGGTGGAAGCCCTCCTGGGTATCCCTCCCCACCCTGGCCCATCAAATCTCCTCAGGGCTAGGCACATCCTCTTCCATAAGAATATTTTTTTTAACACATTGTGTTTTGGAGGCTGTGTTGAAGATTCACTCTGTGATATCAAGAAGTCCATTTTGGCTCAGTTTGAATTTTGATTTTCAACATGGATGGATGCTCTTGGTCCACAAGTCCTCTGGATTTTTAACTGGTTAGATATTAAAACTGTCACTGAATTCTTTCCTTAAATGTAAGGGGAGGTTTATATTTAAATGCCAATACTGTTTGACTTTTATTTCATCTGAATGAAAGTTCAACAGTATGCACAAGATGTTAGACTGTCTTGATAGATTATGGTATTTAAAGAGGTGCAGAACATTCTAGAACAGTATTTTTTACCTCGTGGCTGCAACTCCTCTGGGGATTGAACGACACTTTCACGGGGTCTCATAGCAGATATCTTACATATCATATATTTACATTATGATGTATAACAGTAGCAAAATTACAGTTATGAAGAAGCAACAAATAATTTTATGGTTGGGGGTCACCACAACAACATGCGGAATGGTGTTAAAGGATCATAGACTTAGGAAGATGGAGAACCACTGATGTAGAGGTTAGTAGCTAAGCAAATAAATCTTTCATGTAGTATAGAGATGGATCTAAAACAAGGATGCCAATATTTGCCAGAGAAAATAAGGAATGTCTGAGATAGTATATATGAAAGCCAATTTTGCATTCTAGTCATTAATGATGCTCACCAATTATTCTATTCACCTTCTAGGTACATCCTAGGACCTTAACTTAGGTACGGCTGTGTAATTTGGCTTGGCTAAAAGAAAAAAACAGATGGGGATGATATGCAGAAGGTCAGGAATTTGAATAGGGAACTTTCACCAGCAAGTTCCAGGTACCAGGAAAGCAAGAGGCTCCCAGGATCCAACAGGATGAGATTAGCTGAAATGCCCAACTAAGGGGAGGGAGAACCTATAGAGACCATATCTAGATGTTAGGAAGGCCTCCGGATGGGGGATGGGGTCACCTACCCTTCTCAAAATTTTAAGCCAGAATTGCTCCTGTCTAAAGGGAATACAGGGACAAAGAGTGGTTCAGAAACTGAAGGAAGGGTCATCCAGAGACTGCCCCACCTGGGGATCCATCTCACATGCAGCTACTAAATCCAGTCACTATTGCTGATGCCAAGAAGTTCTTGCTGACAGGATCCTGATATGGATGTCTCCTGAGAGGCTCTGAACCTTACTGATGATACAGATGAGGATGCTTGCAGTTAACTGTTGAGCTGAGCACGGGGACCCCAATGGAGGAGTTAGAAAAAGGACTGAAAGAGCTGAAGGGATTTGCAACCCCATAGGAAGAACAACAATATCAACCAACAAGACCCCCCAGAGCTCCCAAGGACTAAACCAACCAAAGTGTAACCATGGAGGTAACCATGGTTCCAGCTGCATATGTAGCAGAGGATGGCATTGTCTGGCATCAATGGGAGAAGAAGAAGCCCTTGGTCCTGTGAAGGCTCAATTCCCCAGTGTAGGGGAATGCCAGGCCAGTGAGGTGGGAGTGGGTGGGTGGGAGGGGGAGCATCCCTACAGAAGCAGGGGCAGGAGGGATGGGACAAGGGGGAACCAGGAAAGGGGATCATGTAAATACATAAAATATCCAATAAAAATAAAAAAAGAAAGAATAGAAACAGAGAAGTTTTATAGTCAGAAAGCTTTTAGAACTAGAGTGAAATTCTCCAAGTGCCATTTTCCATGTCTCCTGACTGTGAGAGTCTATCAGCCTGCAGCTGTCTGGGATGGTTAATAAAGTGTGTTGAGAAGTCAACCTCTTTCCTTTTAGCCAGGTGACTTTGGGATTGCTGGTTACAATGGCATAAGCAAAACTACATCACTGATGGAGTGGGCTATTGTTACCTTACTCAGATAAAAAAGAATGCCAAAAAATACCATTTATTATTTATTAGAGGTTATGGGGAAATGGGATAAGGAGCAAATGAACACAGAGATATGAGTCTGTATATGACATCATTTGACCAAAACAGAGTCAAATTACTCTTTATAACTTATTTTACTAGCTAGGTTAATAATTGCCCTGAAAAATTAATTATACATTCATTAATTTACAAAAATATAAATATCACAGTCCGTACATTTTGTTCCTAATAAATCTTGAAAACCCTTAGACTACTTGATTAGAAATGTCCAAATACCTAGATTATATTAACATTAGATTTTACAGAATGACTATAGTGGGAATCATAAAAAGGTAAACTAATAAAATTCTAGTTTTAAAGCATGCTGTTTAAGAGTTTTGTACTCTGACTCGTAAATTAGGAAAGATAAAACTCATTTAGGTGCTGGGGAGATGGCAGAGTGTTTAAGAGCTGGCAGGACTCCTGGGTTCCAGTTCCAGGACCCTCACAGCAGCTCACAACTCTTTGTACCTCGTTCTAGGAGATCCAGTGGTGTTTTCTAGCCTCTTTGGGCTCACATGTGATGCCCATGCACATGTGCAGACAAAATATTCATACACATAAAATAAGAATAACTTGAAAAATATGTTTGGACACACAGCTACATTGTACAGTTTGTTATGGACAAAGACCTGTTTTTGGTACTTACTTGTTTGTCTATTAACTTGGTAGTACTGGATGTTTTCCCTAGGGCCTTATGTGTACAAGGCACAAGCTCTATTATTGAACTACATCCCTTATCCTGTCTGTTTCTGACATCTACAGTTTGCTCTGAAATGTTTTGAATACTTACACGCTTAGAATTAAATAAACGTACACATGGCAAGTGTTGTAGCCACATACAAGGTGATCTAGAAATGGCGTGAAACCACAGTGTCAAAGAACAAGGACTTTCCCTTTTGGAAAGAGAGACGGCTAGCTTAAGTCCTGATTCAGAAAGACATCTTGTTGAATGAACTCATTGGAAAAAAAGCTCCTTAAGTCACATAGAACACAATTTTGTTTAATACTGTGACTTCAGAAGCTCAGAGAAACTGTGGGAGCCAAGAAGGTTGAGGGGCGTCACAGTGGAAGTTACCAGTGTAATTGCCTTTCAGCTGTGGCAATGCTCAACTCGAAGAAAAAAGTGCACTCTGTTAACAAGAGCCTTTGAGTCAGTAACATTGGATTGGTGTAAGCTTGAGAGAAATGCCCAGTAGTTAGTAGTCCTGCTATATGGGAAGAGTCACAGTGGTTCTCTGCTAATGTATTCATTCATTCATTCATTCATTCATTCATTCATTCATTCATTCATTCATACATAAATAGTGTTCATTTAGAATAGGCTAGAGTTCTACTGTTACTGGGTGCTTTCTTTCTTTCTTTCTTTCTTAAAATCATTGGCAGAGGAATACTATGTACTTAAGATGAATAACTTGTACTCTGTGTGTGTGTGTGTGTGTGTGTGTGTGTGTGTGTGTGTGAGAGAGAGAGAGAGAGAGAGAGAGAGAGAGAGAGAGACTAACATCACACCAATGGTAACTACCACGCTACTACCAGCTTTCACAGACTTTTATGCATTTTAGATTACACATACAAATGGGATCAAGCAAATATATGCCTTTCTCTGACTTATTTCACTTAACGCAATATCCTTCAGGTTCATCCACGCTGTCAAAAATAACAAGGACACATGCTCCACTATGTTCGTAGCAGCCTTATTTAAAATAGCCAGAAGTGGGAAAGAACGAGATGTCCCTTTAACAGAGGAATGGATACAGAAAATGTGGAACATCTACACAATAGAATATTACTCAGCTATTAAAAACAGTGACTTCATGAAATTCTTAGGCAAATGGATGGAACTGAAAATATCATCCTGAGTGAGGTAACCCAATCACAGAAAAACATACATGGTATGCACTGAAGGAGCTGAAGGGGTTTGCAACCCTAAAAGAAGAACAACAATATCAAACAACCAGACCTTCCCCCACCCAGAGCTCCCAGGGACTAAACCACCAACCAATGAGTGCACATGGAGGGACCCATGGCTCTTGCCCCTAATGTAGCAGAGGATGGCATTGTCTAGCACCAATAGGAAGAGAAGCCCTTGGTCCTGTGAAGGCTCATTTCCCCAATGGAGGGGAATTCCAGGGAGTTGAGGTGGGTGGGTGGGAGTGGGAGCATATTCATAGAAGCCTGGGGATGGGGATCTGGGAAAGGGGAGGAAGGGGATAACATTTGAAATGTAAATACATATCCAAGAAAAATAAAATTTAAAAAATGACCATATTCTTACTATTTGGTTAGTTGTGGAAATTCGTTGTACAGTGCTGAGTGTCATAAAGACATTTTCTTTCAAGTATATCATGTAATTGGAGTCTATGCTCCAATCCCTTGCTTCCTTATAATCTCCTTCTATCATCCAATATCCCTTCAGCGTTCATGTCATTAAGTACTTGGCTTTATATATTGTATATAAATGCATCAAACTATATAAATATACTATCATCTCCATTGTTCATGTCCCCGTGTAACTCTATCTATCCATCTATCCATCCATCTGTCTATCTATCTATCTATCTATCTATCTATCTATCTATCTATCTATCTATCTAACAGTTTGATGTATTTACATACAATATCAAATCCATAAGTGTAGGAAAAGATGTGATTGGTCTTTATGAACTTGGCTTGTTTCACTTAAAATGAGGATCTTTAATTGTATCTATTTGCCAGCAAAGGGCATAATTTCCTGTTTCTTTATGGCTGAATGAAATACCACTGTGCATATGTAACATGTTTTTAATCTGTTCGTCTTTATCACACAGGTCTTATCAATCGCCTCAAGTTCTCAGAACTAGACTTGTTTCATAGGCTCTGTCTCTGTTCCACCTCAACAGCCAGAAGGCCTGTGGACTTCTTCTCTCCCTCTTTAGTTCTCTTTTGTTCTTTGGCTTAAAAAAAACATTTACTGAAGAGTTACACTAGGACATGAGCAATGGAGACAAAAAAAATCTGTGCAAAGATTGCATAAAATGGTTGTAATTGTTGGAAAAAAATTTATAGGGCTAGAAAAATATGAATAAAACCTTAGGCAACAATTGAGAGAGTGGTAGTTAAGAGTGTAAATTGTTCTAAGGTTCTAATCTTATTTAATATTGATTATGTTTGGACTTTGCAGATCTAATCAAGAATATTAAAATCTTTAGAGTAATTAGTGAACAAAAGAGAAGTTTGGTGAAACAATTTCCAAAGTTATAGAAGGAAAAATGTGGGGAAAATATATTAAAACCCTCACTCTAGCCAACGAATAAAAAAATAAAAAGGAGAGAAGGAATTGGTAAGCCAATGAGACGCTGGAAATTCAATAGGAAAATGCTCCGTACAATTGGCCTGCAGGCCCTTTTTCTAGGCTGTGGGTTTATTTCTTGATTGAGGATTGATATGGGAGGGTCTCCCCCACCCCTGGGCAGATAGTCTGAGTTGTTTAGAGAAGCAGACTCATCAAGATAAAGAGAACCAGCCAGTAAGGAATGTCCCTTTATGGTCCCTGCTGCTTCAGCTCGTTTCTGCCTTGGCTTCCCTTACTGATGGATTGGGTTCTGACATAGAAGTCCAACAATCTCTTTCCTCCCCAAGTAGTTTTGAGTCATGGTGTCTTTATCACAACAACAGAAAGCAGACAAAGAACATCGACTAAGTACGTTAAAAAAATTAATGCAAAGCATTTCTAGGGACAAAGAGACTCTTCGGTGTAAAGTTTCAGACCATTAGACGGACATAACACTCTATTTTAACGGTCCTCACACCAGAACTTTAAAATCTACCAAACAAAATTTATGCAGCATAATGAAAAAATGTGCAGTCATCGTGAAATTTTAGCACATTTTTCTATGTGAATGTTAAGCACACATTAGTGAAAGTGTAGATGGCTTGAACTGTATAATTGTTATAACCTTTAAAATGTCAATGGCTCCAGACGATTTCAGTTTACTCTTTGTTTAAATAAATAGTCTAACACAGGTGTTCCTAATTGGTAGGCGGGCATGTGCGGCCTCTGCGCAATATGGTCACACAGAGGCCCAGGACAACAGATGGTCTCAACATACAATTTCCAAGACCATACTGAGCATCAAACATTGGCCAGCAGACCAGGGGAGAAACCGCAAGAGAGCTCATGGAGTCTATATCAGATAGGATGAAAGTGGCTTATTTCACTCTTGTCTAGATTCATTTGTCGGAGCTCAAACATATGGCTACGACCAATCGCAAGGAAGGCTGAGAAACTCAAGCCTGTCTAGGCATAAGATCAACATTTTAAATAGGCAATTTTTTTTTGTGTGTAGACCATTAAAAGAGTTCTGAAATTAAATGAAAAAGAGGGTGCCCCATATAATAGCCACAAGAGTGGAGGAGTGCCAGAAATAATCCTAACTAAAGATGAGTAGTTCCTCAGAAGACTTATGAAAATTTATACATGTAGAAAAAGATACATTATGGTTATAGAATGTATGGTTATACATTATGGTTGCAGATATCACTTCTCCCTCAAATGATCTTTAGGTTCTGAGTAACCGAGGATAAAATATTCCCTATTGGGGTTTCTGTAGAATTTGACAAACGGACTCTAAAATTTGTATGAAAGATCAAAGAATGAAGAAAAGTCAAGATACACCCATAAGAAGATGAATTAGAAGGTGTTGTTGTTGAGGGTTATGGGGCAGCAAGGACTGGCCAGACTATATGCAAGACTTAGTTCGCTGACAAAAATGGGGTGGTACTAGCACAGGGCATATAACACAATGGTACAACAGAATCGAAGTTCCAAACCAGACCCAAGTGTGTTTGGAAATCTGATTTATGACAGAAGCACCACTGAGTATGTTAAGCTGTTCGATGCACCGTGCTGGGACAGTCTCTTGGGACGGAAGAACATGATAAAGACTTGGATACACTTCCATAGAAATTGGCCAAACCCAGACAGGAATCTAAGGCAGAATTCTGAAGGTCAATCTTTAAAATAATTAGAAGTAAATTGAATAGACTTTCTTTGTGGTCACCAAGTTAAAAAAAATGAACTTAATAATACAAGAGAGAGGCCTGGAGAGATGGCTCAGTGGTTAAGAGCACTGACTGCTCTTCCAGAGGTCATGAGTTCAATTCCCAGCAACCACATGGTGGCTCACAACCATCTGTAAGGGATCTGGTGCCCTCTTCTGGCCTGCAGCCACATATGCAGGCAGAATGCTGTACATAAATTAAATAAATAAATCTTAGAACAAAAAATAATACAAGAGAGAAAAAGATTGAAGCATTGTGTGTAAGTTGTATGAAACTGACACTGAAACAAAATTTGTGTTTGTCAAAAGATACCTAGGGGAGTTGAACGCAGAATAAAAATTAAAAAGTAATAAATTTGAAGAAGAAACCGTTTATTTATATGATATTAATAATGTATAGATTCTAGATATCATTATATAAGAAAAGATAAATGATCTGAGGAAAAACGGTCAAAATATCTATATGGGAAACTTATATAAGAGGAAGTATGTACAGGAAATATCTGGTGAGATATTTGTATCAATAGTTAGGAATCAGGATGTTCAAGTTTTACCTCCACCCCCCTCCCCCAATATCGCACAGCATGCTTCCATTGTTCTTCAGTAACACTCCCACCTTCCTGACACATTGTGTGGCATTGCAATCCGGTGAGTGTAATGTGATCTTTAAATCTCAGGTGGCTACAGAGCTGCTTCAGACACCATGCAGGCCAATTTTCTAATTTTACCTTTATCTCAATTGAATGAGTCATGTTTGCCAGTCTGGTGGCAGAAAAAAAGGGAGGAAATTGATCACTTTCCTTTGTTGCAAGACTCATCAGGTTTACAGCTAGAGAGATGTCTTAGCTATTAAAGGCTAGTCTCACAACTAAAAAAAAAAAAGGCATCGGGTTTAATCGCACCTTTTGTGCTATCTGGGTTTTAACAATAGGGAGAGTGATGGAGGTTAAGAGAATAACGTGACTTTGTCTATTGATCCACGCCCCAGGCCTTTGATTGCACATTACTGTTCCCAGAGACTACTTTCCTGTTCTGCCGTTTGTCTTTTTCAATGTGTGGAATGATCAGCTCACGTATAAATACTTGAAGTTTTGACACAAACCGAACACAATGGAGGCACAGCACTTTATTGTCAAGGATAAAATATATCTGACTCAGTGGAAAAAAAAACATTTTAATTTTTGAATATCCAGAGAGTTCATGTTCATTGTGGAGGCTTCTCTCATATGACCCAAGCTCTTGGAATATATAAAGTTCTTTGTCTTTCTAACAATTCCTCATCCCTACACACTGTAGGTACTTTTCTGTTGCTCTCATGAAATCCTCTGACTCGGGGAACTTAAAAGAGTGGATATTTGCTTTGCTCGGGGTCTCTGCGCGTCAGGACCATTTTCCTTTTACCCCACATGCTTAGGATAAAGAAGATGTGGTGGAAAAAACTGAGCAGGGAACAGAGAGCTAGTAAGTATCCAGAGATAATGCGCTCCTCAGAATCTTCCCCAAATAACCAAGCCTATCAGCTAAGCACTACTTTCTAAAGGTTCTGCAACCTTCCCAAACAATGACCATGCGATCAAATATAACCTGTGTAAGTGTAGCAGTTTGAGTGAGAAATGTCCCTTAGGGGCTCATGTGTTTGAACACTTGGTATCCAGCTGGTGGCATTGGTGGAGATTATGATGGGACTATGGGGAAAGGACAGCATTGTTATAGGAAATACGTCTCTGGGACTGGCTTTGAGAGTTTATAGCCTTGCCCTAATTCCTGTTCTTTCTACTTCCTGAGTTCAAGTCAAATGTGCTCAGGCTTCTCCCTGCTCCTGGCCATGCCAGGCTAATAGGGATGGAAGAGGTAGGAAGAATTCACCTTCTTTTGTCCAAGATGTTGTGTCAGGAGAGTAGGCATTGAAGAGAGACATCAGAGTATCATCACCATTGTCATCGTAATCGTCATCTTCATCAAGACAAGAACAAGAGCAAGAACATCAAAATGTCCCTTTGGAGATTAGAGGTCCCTCCCCACCTGCCTTCTTCCTCTAACTAATGGAGGTGCCCAAGAAAAGCTCATGACCTACACATTTGAAATAGATGTACAAAGAAAGGATCATGGGACATGGGTCATGGGTATGGCACAAGGCTTTTAGTCTTTTTCCCTTAAATTTCTATTTCTCACCACGTAAGGCACAGAGGCTGGGGATTTCGGTAGGACCCTGAGTCTCTATCAGTGGATGGGCAACTTGCTAGAGTGTGTGACCTCTGTGCTCATTAGTTATCAGACATTAAGCAGAGGATTGACTCTCAAAGCTTGGAGACAGAAGTTGGAATACCTTTCTTGATTTGTAACCTCTTCTGTGACCTTCAACAAGCCACTCAACCTTCAGGCTGCATAGTTCCATCAAACCAGCCTTGTGGCTTTACCTCTAATGTCAACGGTGACTTTCTTGGGTATACCATGGCTCTATAATCATAAGAGGATTTTAGGTTCAAGAATGTTTGTATCATCTGATAAAATTAAAACAACAAAAAATGCCCCTCAACGATAACAAAACAAAACAAAACAAAAAAACCCCAAAACCCACCTCGAACCAACAATCTATCTCCTAAAATTATCAAGAACATTCTCAGCAGCAACATCCGGCAACACTGAACTGACCCTCTCATAGCAACAGAACACTCCTGCCCTCAACAATGAGAGCCTTCTCTCAGACATTTTAAAAGCACTTTCCTTGGGGCCCAGTGGGTGCTTCTTTTTCTCTTCCTGTTAAGAAAAGTGAAGACCATGCTAGTGGATAAGTCAGTTGTGTCAGAGCTCCTACTGGGTGCATGAGTGTACATAGTATGTGTCATTGAAAGAGGTATTCTGGAACTGTAAAAAAAAAAAAAACAAATTCCAGTTTCTGTATTGTTTTAGGCTTAAACATCTCAAAACATAAGCTGTTTCCTGGTGCCATTAGTTGCATACTAGGAATTTGATTTGCATTCTTTTTTTTTTTTTCATCTTTATTAACTTGGGTGTTTCTTACTTACATTTTGATTGTTATTCCCTTTCCCGGTTTCCAGGCC
Organism: Rattus norvegicus; assembly: GCF_021556685.1. Taxonomy (NCBI): domain Eukaryota; kingdom Metazoa; phylum Chordata; class Mammalia; order Rodentia; family Muridae; genus Rattus; species Rattus norvegicus. Next base: position 67,085,568 of record NC_141549.1, read on the forward strand.
AATATCCCCTTAACCCTTCCCCCTACCCTTCTCTATGGGTGTTCCCCTCCCCATCCTCCCCCCATTACCGCCCTCCCCCCAACAATCACATTCACTGGGGGTTCAGTCTTGGCAGGACCAAGGGCTTAGTCTCTTACTAGGCTATTCATTGCTACCTATGAGGTCAGAGTCCAGGGTCAGTCCATGTATAGTCTTCGGGTAGTGGCTTAGTCCCTGGAAGCTCTGGTTGGTTGGCATTGTTGTACATATGGGGTCTCAACCCCTTCAGCTCTTTCAGTCCCCTTCTCTGATTCCTTCAACAGGGGTCCCGTTCTCAGTTCAGTGGTTTAATGATGGCATTCGCCTATGTATTTGCTGTATTCTGGCTGTGTCTCTCAGGAGAGATCTACATCCAGTTCCTGTCGGCCTGCGCTTTTGTCTTGCATTCTTAAGCTTGAGGATTGAGGGTGTCAATTTGAAGGGGCACGAGTAACATGTATAAGTTAAAACCATGGCTACCAACTGAACTATCGCCGTCATGCGATGACACTGCTGTCACCACACTAGTTTGTGAACACAGCTTTATGAAGGGGAACCAGTGGTTTATTGCACATTCAGGGATGCTGGAAACTCTCTCTGGGGACTTTTTAATAACCTCCACCACTCTCTAATTCAGATGTTTATAATTTGATACCAGCAAAACACATCGCTAGAGGACCCAGCAGCAAAGCCATAAAACCTTTGATTTACACTGTTGGAAGTGAAATTGCTTTCCCATTGTGGGCTGGCATAGAGGAGAGACCTCGTCATTGGTAGGAGAGAAATTTGAGCTTTGTCAGTCCACAGTAGATCAATTTTCATTTATTAATAATATGTCATTATGCAGTACTTGAGTGGGGGATAAATAATTCCTTTTGTAGTGTGGGTATTTCATGGTGTTTTAAAGGGCCTTTGTTAAGTGCTTTCTTGTTTGGTTAGAGGATAAATAACTGGTAAAGAAGCTTGACTTTAAGACTTGAGTGCAAGTTGTGTCTCCTGAAAAAAAATATTTTTGATATGCTCAGAGGGAAAGAGGGTAGTAAGAAAAAATACGGTACTCTTTTCCTGCATTGACTGGGAGGCACCAGTACTCAGAATCTTCTACCCAAGAAGTCTTCGCAGCAAAGCAATTAATTAGTTGTCAGAGTACTGGGAGTGATGACCTTTCTACAGTGACAGAGAAAGATGAAGATGAAATTGGCCTGAAGTTGAAAAAGAGGAAAGAAAAAAAATAAATAATGAGATTCATTAGACAGGCTGAGGTTGTTATTGAAGGTGACTTCTTCCTCCGCTAAGGATTAAAACGTTCTCAGCAATTCCTAGAAATGGTTCGGTTCAGTGATTAATAGAATGGTTCCCAAGTTCTAGGGAATCTTGGAAGGTAGAAGGGACCGCAAAGTAAATGTTTGTGCCTCAAGGTATCAGTCATTAATGCACAGGTATGAAGAGGTGCCATTGGGAGGGGATCGGGTCATGGGGGTGGAGCCTCGCTGATAAGATTAGCACCCTTGTGAAAGAGGCTTTTCATCCATAAGGAGGCCCAGCGGAAAGGTGTTATGAGGTAGACCTTTGAAGGATCCTAGGGGCTTTTGCCAGCCTTACACCCACCTGCCTCAGGTCGAGGCTAGACCAAGTTCCATTCTCCACCCACAGTTCTAGGGAGGAGCAGGGACATTCTTGAAAAACTGCAGAATGTACTGACTGATAGTCACCTGACCTTCTGGTCCCAGATAGAGTTTGTATGCCCATCATTATCTGCCCATGCTTGCTAGCCAATAGAGTCAAAGGTCAATATGCTTAGCCAATAAGTTTAAAGCTGTAACCTTGCTGATGTAACCTGTACCCCTAAAAAGTATAAAAACTGCTTCTTATAGCCATTCAGGGTTGCCTTCTAGTCACTTGCTACGAGGGGCTGATTGAGGGTTCACCCTAATGCACCAGAAAACAATCCTCTTGTGTTTGCATCGAATTCTCACTTGGGGCGGGGTGGGGGTGGGGTGTCTCTGGTAGTTAAGACTCACTTCGAGTCTTACACCCTCACCAGATATCAATTATGCTAGAGGTTTGAGTTTGGATTTTTCTAACTCCCATAGATGTAAGCAGTGAATCTGTTTCCTGTAAGGCACTCCATCCATAGTGTTTTGCTAAAGCAGCCTGAAGGGTATAAGAAAGGGAGAACGGAAGAATTTCTGTGATTAGTTTATGAAACAAAACATGTAGATAGTACATTTAACTCCATAGAGACTGAAAAAAATAGTAAGGCAACCTGAATTTAGACTTTATTTAGCTTATTAGGAATTTATCTCCTTTCTCCAGTGCTGCATGACTTTGCTATTTAGACCAGAATGAGGGGAGCAACATGGGGTAAATATCGTGAAGGAGTCGGTGGCTTCTGGGAAGAAAGACCTGGTTGATTGGAAGTTAGAGCAGTGGCATTCATGCTACCCAGTGGTGATCACACTTTTGTTAAGTGCCAGAAAGTCAACGTTCTGAGCTTTCTAGGATCTACAGTAAGTCCTGGAGTTACTCCACAGAACCATTGAGTGTGACAGGAGTCACAGCCAATAAAAAACGAGTCTCACTAGGAAACACGAGAGTGGCTGTGTTCCTGCAAAGTTTTATTTACAAAACACGGGGATCTGGATGGCTTGGATTAAGAAGCCTTAAGGTTACAACCTTGGTCCTACTGTTGACCTAATGCTACTCAGTCAGTCATTCACTTTCTGCTGACCCCAAGCAGCATTTCCTTTAGATCTCGTGTAGACAATTCATACAGCATAGCATCCATGATGTTTTATCCAACAGGGATTGACAGATAGCGCACATTCCCCAGGGGAAGTGATGCAGAAGGAAGAAGGTCACGGCCAGGTAAGAGCTGACATTTCGTCAAAGGAGATGCATCCCAGAACCTGAAATGTAGCTGTATAGGTCTATGTTGGAAACAGACTTCTGGGGAGTTGTCAGGGCATAACCTATGAGAAGCATGAGGTCTGGCTAAGCTGAGACAGAATGAAGGAAATTAATTCCGTGATAATTTACGGGCTTCAAACGTCAATCTTTTGCTAAGAAATCAGTGATTCTCGACAAAGGTACTTATGCAATATACGGGATCTAGTCTTTATTCTTGAGTATGTTAGAAACTGTAAAATAAGAATAAAATGATTTCAATTAGAACAATGGCTTCTATTATTCTGCCTTTCGCATGTAGCCAAAGCTCACCTGCACAGGCCTGACTCTGAGCGGCGTGCCATGGTGAGTGGATTTTCTAGACAGGAAATTTTAATCCACTCCTGGTTAAAAAGGAAATTCTAATTTTTTTCCAACACAGTCATACATTCTAGCCTAAGTATGAGCCAAACCAGTACCTTTGCATGTTACTAGATTTGTGACAGGTAGCCTCATCTATTAAAAAACATCCTTAAAAATGTACTTCAGGCATGCAATCTCCCAAATTAGAACTTTTTAAAGGGCTCTATTGAAAAGTGCAAGGCTATAGGAAAAAAATCTAGCTTTTGCTAAGAACAGGAATAAAGCTCGTGGAGCATGTCAGTTGCAAGAGAGATGCCAAGATTGCTTTTTGAAAGGCTAAGACTCCCAATCTCATGATGACTGATGTTCAAGGTCATTGGTGTTACTATTTTTATGGTATGATCTTTCCAGTTTCCACAGTTCGGAGTTCAAAAACAGAAATTGTTCTTATTTGAAGGATACATTTGGAACTAGTTTCGAAAACATGTGTGGTCCAAGGGGTAGAACTGAATACCGTGGAAATATGGCAGTGTTCAAGGTCTTTGATTGCTCAGGCATACATGAGAAATCATTCCTTTTATTTACTCAAAATTGAGGGTGGTAGGAAAAGGAATTTGAGGCCAGTGGGGGAAAAAGCACCGATACCTCTTTCTAAAGGTAATAGGGTCTCCAGTCAATTACAAGATAAGAATGCCAATTTCCTTAGCAGGGCTGTTTCCCTTCTCCCTTTCAGGGATGGGGAAGCCTCACTGTTTGTGTTACAAGTATTGGCACAAGTGCTTTTCCCTCCTACTTTGTAAGCCAAGCCACCATTCAGTTCTACACTTTGGCATCGTGTTCGTATTCTCCTAAAGAGGCTATGGCTCTTCTTTTCGGGAGCTCTCTCCCCTCTACATAGTTAGAGCTCTCTTCTCTCTGTGTGGTTCGAGCAACGTGCTTTTCCAAATCTTCTTCCCAGCCCCTAACTTTGATCCCTGACATCAAGTGGTTTGAATGAGGATGACACCTCCCTTCCCCATAGGCTCATATAGTGGACTATTTGGTTCCTGGTTGGTAGGTTGTTTAAGAAGGATTAGGAGGTGTGGCCTTGTTAAAGGAAGTGTGTCCCAGGGTTGGGCTTGGAGGTTTCAAAAGCCCAAGCGAGGCCCATTCACATCCCTTTCTACAGAATGCTTGTGGATGACACGTAAGCTTTCAGTTACCGCTCTACTGCCATGCCTGCTAGCCTGCCTGATGACGAACTTCTTGCCATGATGACCATCGACTAATCTTCTGAAACTCTAAGCGATCCTTCAATTAAATATCTTCTCTTGTAAGCTACCTTGGTTATGGTGTGTCTTCATAGTGATAGAATGGTAGTTAAGAGAGGAGTAGTTGATTCTACTCTCCAGTTGGCTCCCTGGGGGGGGGGTCGTAAGCTTTTAGGAATGTTCTGGGCTGATGTGTGTCAACTGCATTGGGACAGGAAGGCCAGCATAGCTTTGTCAATCCAAGGCCTGAGCAGATTGTCCCAAGAATCAATGCCTGAAATTGTTAATGATATTCTGTTATGCTTGTAGACAGAAACCTAGAATAACTGTCCTCTGAGAGTTCTACCTAGCAGACAATGGAAACAGATGCAGAGACCCACAGCCAAATATTAGACGGAGCTTGGGGAGTCTTGTGAAAGAGTTGAGGGAAGGATTGAGGGTCCTGAAGAAGACAGGGACTCTACAGGAAGACCAACAGACTCAACTAACCTGGACCCTTGGGGTCTCCCATAGACTGAGCTATCAACAAAAAGCATACAAGAGCTGGACGTATTCTCCCCCTTTCCCCGGGCAACACCCCCACATATGTAGCAGATGTGCAGCTTGTTCTTCATGCAGGTCCTCCAACAACTGGAGCAGGAGCTGTCCCTGAATCTGGGGCCTATCTGTGCATCCCATTCTCCTAACTCAGCCATCTTGTCTGGCCCCAGTGTGAGAGGATGCCCTTATGAGAGGAGAAGGGGAGGGGAGATAGAAGGAGGGACTGTGTGAGAGGGTGAATGGGAGGAGAGGGTGCTGCTACAGGGATGTAGAGTGAATAAATAATGGAGAAAAAATTCCCTTCGCTCTAGGTGTGAGAGTGGGTTGATGCCAGGTTCTGGGATTGGAGTAGACCTCATTCCCACCCTTAGAGCTAACTTTCTGTTCCTCATGATAGGATGCCACCTCTCCTTCCTACTTGGTCTTATAGCAGCTTTTGGTGTTGTTTTGCTTATTTACTTCTCATCCATTACAGAGCCTACGTTCGTTGGTCAGCTCTCCTAATTGCTTGGGTCTGTCCCGGCTTTAAAATGGAATGTTCAATGTTAGGAAATTCCTCTATCTCAGGTAAATTGGGATGGTTGGTCAACTTACTTGAACTAAGTTAAATTCATAACTGGGCATTATTGGACTAAGTGCTTCAGAGGAAGGGAAAAAATAGATCACCTAGAAAGAAATCACATGAAAAAGTTCACAGCTGAAAAATGTTTTTCTTCACTGTAGAAATAACAGTTGCACAGAGCCTGTTTCTGTTATACCTAGCAACTAACTTGTTGAAAAGGAGCTGATGTCACTGTGGGAGAACAAGGAATCGGAGGCTGATTTGACAAAAATTAAATGGCAGCCCCATTTGTGCCAATGTCCCTCTTATTATAGAGGTTTCTCAGTCCAGAACGCCAATCAAATTCAAAAGTTTGAGTAGTAGCAACGTGAGTCATTTAAGATTTCAAGGAAACATGGCTTTGAAATGGAGTTTTAAGCCTCAAACATCAGCCTTCAGGTGGATATTTGCATAGTGACCCACAAAACAATGTCTGTTGAGTTTCCACTGTGGCGGTGTTTGGAATAGAATTTTAAAGATGAGGAGAGAAACGAAAACTGCTGGCAGGTACTCAAAATCATTCTGGCTTTGTGAAGTCTAATGAAGTTCAAGATGCTCATCCTGGGCACAGGTAGGATTGTTCTTTGAGTTACTGAGGGCAGACAGGATGGCCTTTGAAGATGCTATAGAGAGTGGCTTGCAGCTAGGCTAGACTAGCATTTCAGGTCTGCCTGAATCTTTGAAGGCTTGGCTCAAGCTCATCGATGCACCAGGCAATAGTCAGAGCTGACCATCCTAGCAGGAGGTAGCTGCATTCCAACAGGTCAGTGAGGAAGGAGCCTAGGTGAGGGGACCCGGATGTGAAGGGCGAGGTGATCGACAGGTGGATGCAGATTCTGTATTAAAGAAACGGGGCTTAGGGGAGAGGGCAGGGTTCAAAACAGGGAGAGATTGTAGGGGCAAAACAAAACCAGGTACCTCGGTAGAAGTTGATCCCGGAGCGAGCGTGGGTTGAAAAGTGACAAGAGACCATTTGGGAACCTAGTGACCTTCTGGGCAGATCACTGACACGGGCTCAGATAAGAGTCTATGTGGAACTCTTATAGCAAAACACTTGCAGAAATATAACTTATAAAAGTGTTTATTTCAGCCCAGGGTCAGTTTTTCTCATTGCTTGGAGCTTGGAAAAAGCATGTTCTTATCTCTAAGAAGGAAAGAGAGGAAATACACCAGGGTATCCCCCTGCCTTCCACGTCTCCTTCAAAGACAAATCCTCAGTGACATAAAGGCTAACAGGCTCCCGCCTCGCAGTTTTTCAGCTCTCCCAATAGTTCCATGGGCCCTCGTAGGGGTACGGAAGGACCAGGTCTATAATGGGCAAAGTGCACAGATTAATGTTGTAGACTGGTAGCGGCCGGTCAAGCTTCCATGCATATATACAGTTTGTCTAGACACTGGTGTAGAATAAGGCTTCAGGCTGGAAGGATTTTGAGGAGCAGGGGAAGAAACAGGCGAGCAAGCAGAATTACAGGCCGCTGCCCAGAACTGTTTAAAATGGGCTGAGAGGCTGCCTAAGCCACAACAAACCTTGTCGAATCAGGATACGATTGAAGTCTGGATATAAGAGCTGCAGGAGATCTGTTCGTCCACGTATTTGTTTTTAACAAATAAATATTCATTGGCCTTTCTCTGCGATGCGCCTGTTCTGGATGTGGAAGAGTCACCGGAAGCAGGAAAATGAGAACACACTGAAGGGAGACTTTCCTCAAAGGCAGAGTCAGTCAAGTACACGAACACTCGAGGCTGTATGAGATGCGGATTCGGCTGAAAGGAACCCAGTTAATCTTGACCGGGATGTCACATGGGGCTTCCAGCTGCTAAGACCTTCTCACCTTATGGAGGAAGAACAGAAAGGTAGATTATTCATTGTGTCAAGCTTTAAGTAAGGACACTGCCCACTGAATGACCTAGGTAGGACCTTAGGAAAAAAAAAAACCCCGGCCACTCTCTAGATATGCTAAGTGTCTCCAACATCTTGCGCCACCATGATAGTCTCGTCTCTCCCCAAGGCCTCCTGATGATGAATTAACACGCACAGGTAACCCCCAGGGCTGGCTGACATGCAAACTCATATCACATCTGTTCTCCGCATTACTTTATTTGTTCTATCTGAACAACAGGGATCCTAGTCCTGAGGCACATGACACGTGAGTGCCGTGGCTTCCTCACACCTTTCCGTGAGGCGACACGGGGAACTTTGCGCACTGTCCGATTCACACTGCTCGTGTGTCCCTAATGGAATCGCCTCCCAGGCGCCTCATGCACTGTGGGGTGGCTCCCGTTTGTTTATCTCACCATACTTCCTCTTGCATTTGCCATTCACCCAGGGCGCTCCCTCAAGATGAACCTCTGAGTCATTGTTTATATTAGGAAAGCAGTTAAAAGAAAAAGTCAGAGTTTGAAAAGCATGGCTCAGTTTTATGCTCGCCCCGGGGAAGCCGAAAGATCATGACCCTACTTCCAAGTGGTAACCTCCATTAAGAAATTAAGTAACCTACAGACCACTGTGCTAAGTGCCCTGGTCGTCTTAGGTGAGGGTAATATGTGAAGGATGGGACGTTTATTCTCCCAGAGTACAAAAGCTATTTAGTGAAATAAATCATGCAAGTCTGGAACTAGGCGAGCCGTGATTAGATTTCGGTTCTGCCACTCCGAGTTGGAGCTAGCCACTTAACCTTTCGCGAACTCTGAAAATTGGCTGTGACTCCAAGTATGTTGAAGTTGCTGTGGTGATGAAGTGAAAAGCAGAGAGACAGTAGCATAACGCGGAGCCAGCAATGGGATGGGAGCTTCCCCGTGTTTCCCGGGTCCAGGGACACTCGCAGATGCACAGACAGTAAAGAAGCCGGACCAGCACACCAGATAGCGTGTGACCAAGTGATCAATTGTGTGGAACACCACGGAGGAAGTCACAGAGGCTTATTCATGAGTTGGCTTGATGACAAATTAACTGTCATCCTGAGGTAATGAATTTCACATGGACTCAGTCACAGAGTTCAGCCATCGGGGCCGAATCCATAATTAGAGTTTTTCATAAGAGAAAAAGTATTTGCATATTTTTTTCTGGACTTTAAAAGTGATGTGCATGAACTGTAGCAAAATGTGAGCAAACATATTTTTTTTCTGAATCTCATTGAGTACATGACTAGTTTTTGGAGGTAACCATTATTAATATTTAACATTTACTCATATTTTATGTTTATCATGCTTTCTTTTAAAAAGGATTTCTTTCTTTCTGTCTTTGTATGTTTATGTGTCTGCATGAGTTTATGTGTATCATGTGTGTTCTGGCCAGTGGAGGCCACAAGAGGGTGTCAGATTCCTTGGAATTAGAGATAAAGAAAGTTGTGAGTTGTTATGGGAACCAGGTCCTCTGTGGGAGAGGACAACACTCTGAATACTGGCCCATTTCTCCAGTCCCAGTCATGCTTTTTAAAATTATCTAGCTTGACGTTGCATTGTGTGGCAAGAGATTTCTCATTGTTTTTTAACTTTTAGAAAACTGATTTTTTTTTTCTCTTATCTTGTTAGACACATTTTTTTTCCATCTGAGAAAAAAAAAAGAAACCTTTGGGCATGATTGTTTTAGACTAGAATCCTGGAGTAGGAATTGGGTCCACAGGTTAAAGTGCGTGGCATTTTAAGGATCCTTATAGGAAATGCCCAATTACTCCCCAGAGAAATTGTACCAGCAAACATCTTATCAGAACAGTTTCTAAACAGGTCAACCTCACATCTCTACCCAGAACTGTGACTTCCTTTTCCCTTGGTGGCAAGGTAAATGGAACGTATTTAAAGATGCATATCACTCTTGGTTTAGAATAAGCTCAAAAGGAGTTAGTGAGGCAATGGGAGGCATGGCTTTGTGCTTTTTGCATCTATCATGCCTGAGATCCTGGGACCTTGACCAGTCCTGTCTCTCCTCTCCTAGCTGTGGGTAAGTGAACAACTCTGTTTTCCCACGGGCCTACCATGATGGCCTTGCTCGTTGCTGGCCCCACGGCAATGGGACCAGGTAGCCATGGATCACTGAAATCTGGAACTGAATTAGCCCTTTCTGTTAAGAAAGTTGTTTGTCTTGGGCATTAATCACAATGACGATATCCTGCATGATTCTGGGAAGATTCTGTATGCTGCGTTGTTAGGTACAGTGTTCTGCACTTGTCTACTGGATCTTGTGGGTTCTATACAATATTGTGTTGTCACATTTCTTTTTATCTTACGATAGATGCCTCTATAATGATTTTGTATACTACATACATAAAATATTATTTTTTACCATTTCACTGTCAATCTATTTGATTGATAAATTGATAAAATTCAGTTGGAGATAGTTTTATGGATTCTATTAATTTTTGTTCTTTTTACAGTGTTGTAGCTAGAACTCAAGGCCTACCATATCCCAGGCTAGGCAAATACTCTGATACTAAAGTATTCTGACAGTCGTGGGCTCTGTTTGGGTAAGAGAATTAATCCGCTGACGTGTAAAGTAATTGTAGTCTGGAAGGAATTGATTTTGTCATCGTTGCTCATTTTCTATAAGGCTATAGTGTCATACACACACCGACATACATGCACACACGCAAACACACGTGCTAGTTAGCGAAATGGTTCAATTGCTTTCTTGTTTCTTTCGATGTATTTTCTATAGCTATTTTCTTTGTAGTTACTGTACGGATTATATTTCCCGAGTTTATAACATTTTATTCTGCATATGTAACCTCTTTAACTTCGGTAACGTGCAATATCTCTGCTCCTTTACATGTCTGCCGATCCCTTTCAATTGCTAAAGTAAAAAATTTATTTCTTTATCTATTGGGTGCCACAAAAGATGAGATAATAACTTACCAAAATAAATTATCTCTGTCACATATCTCAGTACACTGACACTTTTAGACTAGTATTGGTTCTCTTTTGCTAGATTACCTTCCCAAAGCCTGCAGAAAAGAAAAGCAGCTACAGATCATTGCTGTGCGAACAATGCAAATATTACCGAAACCTTTATTTTTATACATATCTTTGAGTTACTGTCTAATACCCCTTTCTTTTAGCTTGTAATATGACCCTCTTGCATGTTTTTAAGAAGGAATGTAGAGTAGTAGTAAATTATCTTACCTTTTGTTCATTTAGAAATGATTCAATTTCCCCTTTGCTTTTTTTTTTTTGGATAGTTTATGTATTTACATTTAAAATGTTATCCCCTTTCCCACTTTCCTCCTCTCCCATCTCCCCTCCCCTGCTTCTATGAGGATTCATCACCCACCCACCCACTCCCACCTCAGCGCCCTGGCATTCCCCTACACTGGGGAAACGAGCCTTCACAGGACCGAGGGCCTCTCTTCCCACTGATGCACAATGCCATCCTCTGCTACATATGCAGCTGGAGCCATGGGTTTATGTGTACTCTTTGGATGGTGGTTTAGTCCCTAGAAGCTCTGGGGGGGTCTGGTCGGTTGATATTGTTGTTCTTCCTATGGGGTCGCAAACCCCTTCAGCTCCTTCAGTTCTTTCTCTAACTCCTCCATTGGTTCTAAAGGACATAGTTAGACATATAATTTTTTTGGTAGATATTTTATTTTTTCTTTTAGCACTTTAAATATATTGGCTATTTACCTTTGCATTCCCTAAGTTTCTTTTGCTTTTTAAACATTTTTTTAATTGCGTTTATTTCTTTTATTTAATCGCGCAGGTCCAAGGACAAGTTGCAGTCGGGATTCTGCCTTCCTACAAAGTCGGAGTCCCTGGGATAAACTCAGCGGTCAGGCAGCAAAGGCTTACCCGGTAAAAAAAAGTAAACCTTACTCAGTAAAGCTTTACTTGCTGGGCCTATTAACGTTCTGATGAGAAATATGTTTTGATCCCTTTTTATTTTCAGGATCCTGTGTATCCTGAGAAATTTCCTTCTTGCTGATTTCAGAATCCTCCCTTAATGAGGCTTCCTATGGTTCTCTTTGAGGTTATCTCTCTTGGAGTTGGTGGAATTTCTTGGAATGTTATATTTCTGTCTTTCAAGTGTCAGAGACTTTCAATCACCTTTAAGCGACCTTCTCTTTCTGGAGTTCTCATAGCATTCATGCTGGTTTTTCTGATGGTGTGCGAAAGTTCTTCCTGCTCTGTACACTTCAACCTTTCCTTCTGTTCTTCATACACAGTAATATCCAGTGAAGTCCGGTCAAATTTACCGATTTGTTTTTCTGCCTGGACAAATCTGCCTTTGAGATCCCTTTCAGCTTCAGAATTTCTTTTAGGACTTAAAAAACCTCTTTATTATTAATATTTCCACTTGTCCACATCATTTTCTTATCATCCTTCTGACCTTCGCTTAGTTATGTGAAGGTTTCTTATTATCTACTTCGGTCTTTTTCTCTGTCTGGAAGTCATTTTAGCCAGACTGGGAGGAGCTTGCAACAAGGGGGAGGAGCTTACGATATGGGAAGATGCTTGCAACAAGGGGGAGGGGCTTGCAATAAGGAGGAGGGGCTTGTAGCAAGGGGGAGGAGCCTGTATGAAGGGGGCAAGGCTTGCAACAATACAGCAGAAGTGACTTCCTGTTTTTCTTTTTCTTCTTCTTTTTTTTTTTTTTTCCGGAGCTGGGGATCGAACCCAGGGCCTAAGCAAGCACTCTACCACTGAGCTAAATCCCCAACCCGACTTCCTGTTTTTCTGCAAACTAGGTGCTCGGGAGCTGGGTTGAGGCTGAGTAGCTGCTTCTGTTCATAGACCTGACCTTGATCAAACTGTACCTTATTTCACAGTTCAAGTTTTCTAGAATTTTCACAACATCAGCAGACTCCAGTGCTGCACAATCGTTGCCCCAGGTGAATGTTTCTGGTGCTGTTGTCTAGGAAGGAGACAGATGTGTATTGTTTTTTGTCTTATCTCTCTGACTATTAGCCATTTAAAAAAATTCTAAAGCAAAAATATGGGAAGTTTATTTTGTTTTCATTTTTACTGTTCATGAATAATAACATGATTAGAGGAAAAAGGCTCTTAGATAAAATATTTTCTTGTGAAAACAGGCTTGGCATTGCTCTGTTGAAATCCAGTCTATATTTCAAAGTCTGAGGCCAGCTTGATTTTCATTTGTTTTTATATTACTTATTCTTTATGAAGCTGGGCATTTGAAACCATCTGTCAACTAATAACCACATGTCATTTGGACTGTTCTCACTAGCTTTTCTTAATATATAATAAACCATCTCCATCTAAGACCTTTATATTTCTATTGGAGTTACTTCTCAAGATGAGACGTCATGAAATTAAAAAGATGTTGAACTGTATAGGAAATGCCTACTCGGGTGTCCAGACAGCCTACAGAATGGAAGAAAAATATTTTCCAGTTATGTATCTGACAGGAGATTAATATCTAGACGATACAGAAACTCAAAAAACTGAACAGTGTGAACTTGAACAAGGCCAATGAACCAGCATGCAGGTCTCGAATCATAAATGGGTAAAAATCATACGAGAAAGCTTTCAACCTCACTAGTAAGTGAATGTTGGGTTTGCTTTGGGAAGGGAACTGCATAGAGACAAAATACTTTAGAAATGCTAACTTTAGAGGTTCTTTTTTAGCCTTTATGCAGTGTTATCTTCTTTGGAATACCTCAAAATGAAGGTTTGAATTATACTAATTTTTATAAGAATCAGCTGTTATGAAAGTTGGCTTGTTATGAATTCATCCACTAAGTGCTTAGTTTATTATGTAGCAGTAAACATGGGAAAGACTAGTGTGGTGGCTCCCAGGTATAATTACATAACAGGGAGGCCAAGACAGGAATAGAGCCATGCATTTGGGGCCAGTCTAGACTAAGTGACACTATCACAAACAAACGAACTGAAAGGAAAAAGTTTAAAATTGCCTCCTAGACAAAAGTTGAAGCCAAAAGCGGGCCCTGGAACTGCCTGTTACAGAAACTAGCTGATCACAGAAAGAGTAATTGCACCAGCTGGTTCAGCCACTTTGTTCCAGAAACTAGCTAACCATAATAGCAGCTGACCATAATAGCAGCTGACCATAGTAGCAGGAACTGGTTAACGAACTCCTCTACCCCTGCATGGGATATGAGTCTCTAGCCCAGTGCACTGGTTTCTGTCATCCCTATCAATAAACCTCTTGTTGATTGCATCAAGATCGGTCTCTCGTGAGTTCTAGGGGGGTCACTTCATCCCAAGATTGAGTGAGGGTCTCCCCACTTCAGGGTTCTTTCAGAACAAGAATAAGCAAGGTGAAAATTTGTTTTATGTAGTGCCAGTCACTCTACAAGAGAAAAATGCCATAAAAGGTAGTTTGCAGAACACCCATTTTTGAATTAGAATTAAATCCCAAGGAAGGTAAATATTAAATATCAGTGGCTTTTATGCTACTTGGACATTATGGACAAGAATACACTTCATATAATTTGGACAGTTGTAAGATGATTGACACATGGGTGCTGTGTACATCGAGATGACCTGGGAGCTCATGTGTCAGCAGATGAAATGAAACATATACGACAATGTGATCTAGTCACCGAAGGGTAAAATGAGTTTTAGTGGATTAAGGTCAGTTATTTTTCTTTTCTTTTTTTTAAAGATTTATTTATTTTATGTATATGAACACACTATAACTATCTTCAGACACACCAGAAGAGGACATCAGATACTGTTACAGATGGTTGTGAGCCATCCTGTAGTTGCTGGGAATTGAACTCAGGACCTCTGGAAGAGCAGTCAGTGCTCTTAACCACTGAGCCATCTCTCCAGCTCCTTTAATAATACAGTGTTCGTTCTTTCTTTCCTTTTTTTCAAGATCTATTTATTTTTATATGAGTACACTGTTGCTGTCTTCAGACACACCAGAGGAGGTCATCACATCCCATTACAGATATTTTGTGAGCCACCATTTGGTCGCTGGCAGTTGAACTCAGGACCTCTAGAAGGACAGTCAGCGCTCTTAACCCCTGAGTCATATCTTCAGCCCTGGTAAGTTATTTTTCAATTAAAATACTTTTAGCTTTTGGGGCCCATTGATCCAAAGAAACAAAACAACAACAAAACTAGTCTTCCTCTTGGTTTCTCTTCTTTGTTATTGTATCCAATCTGCTCTCTGGGTTAGATCTAGAGTGAATTTGAGTGAAGACACACTGAATTCTTACTTATAACACAAGACTGATACATCCACTATCTGCCAGGAGCTGGGCCAGAATCTGAGGAAGAAATGCCTTTCAGAGTTAGACTGTAACAGGGGAGAGTGATTCATGCTTAATCCTAGTGGTTTCTGCTGCTGAGGACTGATGATGAGGATCTGGAGAGGGGTTAGTTCTCTTAACAAAGGTTGGCCTTTCTCCTGAAGCACAGTTGCAAAGTGGAAAGCTCTGGTGTCATGCTAAGCCCTTAAAAGACCTTTCCCCCCCTCACCTTCTGGTTCTGCCTTAGAATTAAATTAAAGCAATTTGTGATTTTTGCAAAGGCATGAATGAAATAGAAGTAATGTCTCCAAGGTTAAACACCACACCCCCACCAAGACCCTCCAGGCAGGGAAGCACCAGCTGTCAATTACTGACCGTCCCAGAGATTTGCTTCAGTGTAGCTTTCTCTGTGCTACATACCGATAAGATTTTTTTCTTGAAAAAAGAGGAATGCACAATTCTGCTGATACAGTTTTCTTTGCTGATACTGATTGGTTAATATATCCACATGCGCACTTTGCTGCATTCCCCAGGGAGAGCAAAAGTTATTTTCATGAAGGTGGGGGCAGTGGTGGAAAAGAGCACAGATCCAAAGGCTGGTGAGAGTAAGGAGCGAGGTGATTGTCCCGCACAACCTCAGCATATGTAGCCTCAGGGAGCTGGTATGTCGTAGTCAGAATGGAGAGAGGGGTGCAGGCTACTGCCTGCTTTCTATAGAAAGTAAGATCCGAGGTGCTTTAAGTGGATGGATGGCTTAGGGCACTGGTTCTCAACCTGTGGGTCCAGATGGGTATGGAACGACTCTTTCACAGGAGGCATATGTCGGATATCCTGCATATCAGATATTTACATTAGAATTCATAACAGTAGCAAAATTACAGTTAGGGAGCAGGAACAAAATAATTTTGTGGTTGGGGGTCAGCACAGCATGAGGAACTGTATCGAAGGATCGTAGCACTAGGAAGGATTCAGTGGCAAGACCCAAGGATGTTAGTTGAGAACCGTGTCTGGAACAGCCCTTTGTGCAATAGATGCTGGAAAACATGAAGGGATTGCCAGGCTTCTGGAAGACAGGTCGAGCCATGGATCTTGTTCTAGGTCCTAGCGTTAATTTTATGAGCTTGGTCTAAATCACTTCTCTGGTGCATTGGGAGATGAATGGATTTTCGTTCTGGCTTTAATTGGCCTCACCCAAAGTTCTCTGCTCTCTACAATAGTGTTAGGCTTGTCTCTCCTCTAGCGTGGTCACTGATTGAACCACACAGGATCATCCATGTCTAGATTAGCCAGAAAATGGAGGCAGGTTTGCAAATGGAAGCACCTTCCCAGACGTGGCGATTATTTGCTGAGAGCAGTAGTTTTGAACTCTCAGAAATTTAATAAGTCCACTGGGAAGTTATTAGTTGATGGTTACTGGAGCAGAAACAGCAGTCATGGCTGTGTGCTTGTTTGCAGCTAAAAGAGGTGCCTCTAGAGTAAGTCACATAAAGAAGTCACAAGAGAAGACAGCTGTAAGGTAATGGATTTGCTGTTCTCTCGAATTTCGTCATCATGCAGAGTATCCGCGACCCAACACATCGCGTGCTCCTGATTAGCATCGCAACCATTAAATGTCAGCTGATACTAAAAATAAGAAAAAAACATAATAAAAGTTTGATTATTTTTAAAAAGTGAAAATGTTTGTTTACCCTTTGCCATTTATGGATACTGTTACCAATATTTTTCAACATTTAAAATCTTAAAACCTTAAAACCTTTTTTTTTAAATTTAATTTAATTTTTTTTACATTCCAGATTTTATTCTGCTCCTGGTCTACCCTCTGACTGTTCCACATCCCATAACCACCTCCTCACCCCCCTGTCTTCACTAGGATGTCCCCCACCCCCACCCCATCAGACCTCTAAACTCCCTGGGGCCTCCAGTCTCTTGAGGGTTAAGTGCATCTTCTCTGACTGAACCCAGACCCAGCAGTCCTCTGCTGTATGTGTGGGGGTCCTCATATCAGCTGGTGTACGCTGCCTGGTTGGTGATCCAGTGTCTGAGAGATCTCAGGGTCCAGGTTAATTGAGACTGCTGGTGCTCCTACAGGTCACCCTCCTCAGCTTCTTCCAGTTTTCCTCTAACTCAACCACAGGTGTCAGAAGCTTCTGTTCATTGGTTGGGTGCACATATCTGCATTTGACTCTTTCAGCTGCTTGTTGGGTCTTTCGGAGGGCAGTCATCATAGGTCCCTTTTTGTGAGAACACCATAGCCTCAGTAAAAGTGTGAGGCCTTGGAGCCTCCACTTGAGCTGGATCCCACTTTGGACTTGTCACTGGACCTTCTTTTCTTCAGGCTCTTCTCCATTTCCATCCCTGCAGTCCTTTCAGACAGGAACAATTGTGGGTCAGAGTTTTGACTATAGGATAGCAACCCCACCCCTCACTTGATGCTCTGTCTTTCTGCTGGAGGTGGCTTCAATAAGTTTCCTCATCCCACTGTAGGGCATTTCATCTAGGGAACCCCATCCCCCTTTGAGTTCTGAGGGTCTCTCACCTCCCAGTTCTCTGGTACAGTTTGGAGGGTCCTCCCAACCTCCTACCTTCCGAGGTTGCCTGTTTCCATTCTTTCTGCTAGCCCATCCCCTTCCCTTCCCCGTCCCTCCCTCCCTCCCTCCTCTTTTGTGGTTCCTTTCTTCTCCCTCCCCTTTTGTGGTTCCTTTCTTCTCCCTCCCAAGGGAGACTGAGGTGTCCTCACTTTGACCCTTTAGCTTGTTGACTTTTTTGAGTTCTTTGGATTGTATCTTGAGTATTCTGTACTTTTTTTTTTTTTTTTTGGTTAATATCCACTTATAAGTGAGTATATACCATGCATGTCCTTTTGGGTCTGAGTTACCTTATTAGGATGATATTTTCTACTTCCATCCATTTACCTGCAAAACTCAGGATGCCCTCATTCTTAATAGCTGAGGAGTATTCCATTGTGTAAATGAACATTTCTTGTATCCATTCTTCTGTTGTGAGGGACATCTGGGTTGTTTCCAGCTTCCGGCATTCACAAACAAGGCCACAACGAACATAGTGGAACATGTGCCCCTGGTGGCCTGGAGGGGCATCTTTTGGGTATATTCCCAAGATGCTGGGTTTTCAGGTAGATCTATTTCTAATTTTCTGAGTAATCTCCAGGTTGATTTCCAGAGTGGTTGTACCAGTCTGCAATCCCACCAACAATGGAGGAGTGTTCCTCTTTCTCCACGTCCTTGCCAACATGTACTGTCACCCGAGGTTTTCATCTTAGCCATTCTGATTGGTGTGAGGTGGAATTTCAGGGTCATTTTGATTTGCTGATCACTAAGGACTTTGAGCATTTCTTTAGGTGCTTCTCAGCCATTCGAGAATTTTCTGTTGTGAATTCTTGGTTTAGTTCTATACCCCATTTTTTGATTGTGTTGTTTGGTTTTTCGGTGGTTAGCTTCTTGAGTTCTTTATATATTTTGGATATTAGCCCTCTATCAGATGTGGGCTTAGTGAAGATTTTTTTCCCAATTTGTAGGTTGCCAATTTGCCTTATTGACTTTGTCCTTTGCCTTACAGAGGCTTTCCAGTTTCATGAGGTCCCATTTATCAATTCTTGATCTTAGAGCCATTAGAGTTCCGTTTAGGAAGTTTCCCCCTGTGCCAATGAGTTCAAGGTTCTTTCCCACTTTCTCTTCTATTAGATTGAGTGTATCTGGTTCTGTGTTGAGGTCCTTGATCTATTTGGGCCTGTGCTTTGTGCAGGGTGACAAATAGGATTCTATTTTCATTTTTTACATACAGACATCCAGTTAGACCAGCACTATTTAATGAAGATGCTTTCTTTTATCCATTGTATATTTTTGGCTTCTTTGTCAAAGATCAAGTTTGCATAAGTGTGTGGTTTTATTTTTGGGTCTTCAAGTCTATTCCACTGATCAACCTGCCTCTGTACCAATACCATGCAGGTTTCTTCTTCTTCTTCTTCTTTTTTTTAATCACTATTCCTCTGTAGTAGAACTTGAGGTCAAGGATGCTGATTCCCATAGCAGTTCTTTTATTGTTAAGAATTGTTTTGGCTATTCTGGGTTTTTTGTCTTTCCAGATGAATTTGAGAATTGCTTTTCCATGTCTTTGAAGAATTGTGTTGGGATTTTGACGGGAATTGCATTGAATCTGTAGACTGCCTTTCGTAGGATGGCCATTTTTATTATGTTAATTCTGCCAACCCATGAGCATGGGAGATCTTTCCATTTTCTGAGGTCTTCGATTTCTTTCTTGAGAGACTTGAAGTTATTGTCATACAGATCTTTCATTTGGTTAGAGTTATCCCAAGATATTTTACATTATTTGTGGCTATTGTGAAGGGAGTTGTTTCCCTAATTTCCTTCTCAGCCTGTTTATCACTAGTATAGAGGAAGGCTACTGATTTATTTGAGTTAATTTCATATTCAGCA
Source organism: Rattus norvegicus (assembly GCF_021556685.1). Classification (NCBI taxonomy): domain Eukaryota; kingdom Metazoa; phylum Chordata; class Mammalia; order Rodentia; family Muridae; genus Rattus; species Rattus norvegicus. Next base: position 67,104,847 of record NC_141549.1, read on the forward strand.
CACTTTGCTGAAGTTGTTTATCAGCTGGAGAAGTTCTCTGGTAGAATTTTTGGTGTCTCTTATGTATACTATCATATCATCTGCAAATAGTGATACCTTTATTTCTTCTTTGCCAATTTGTATTCCTTTGATCTCTTTTTGTTGTCTTATTGTTCTAGCTAGCACTTCCAGTGCTAGATATGGGGAGAGTGGGCAGCCTCGTCTTGCCCCTGATTTTAGTAGGATTGCTTCAATTATCTCTTCATTTAATTTGGTTATTGGCTGTTGGTTTGCAGTAAATTACTTTTATTATGTTTAAGTATGGGCCTTGAATTCCTGATCTCTCCAATACTTTTAACATGACAGGGTATTGAATTTTGTCAAATGCTTTTTCTGCATCTAAGGAGATGATAATTTTTTTTTAGTTTATTTGTGTAGTGGATTATGTTAATGGATTTTCATATTTTGAACCAACCTTGCATTCCTGGGATGAAGCCTACTTGATTGTGGTAAATGATGATTTTGATAAGTTCTTGAATTTGATCTGCAAGAATTTTATTGAGTATTTTTGTATCTATATTCATAAGCAAGATTGTTCTGAAGTTCTCTTACTTTGGTTGGGTCCTTGTGTGGTTTCGCTATCAGAGTAATTGTGGCTTCATAGAATGAAATAGGTAGTGTTCCTTCTGTTTCTATTTTATAGAATATTGGTATCAGGTCTTCTTTGAAGGTCTGGTAGAATTCTGCACCAAATCCGTGTGGCCCTGGGCTTTTGTTTTTGGTTGGGAGGTTTTTAATGACTTCTTCTTTTTCCTTATGGGATATGGGTCTGTTTGGAAAGTTTACCTGCTCTTGATTTAACTTTGGTATGTGGTATCTGTCTAGAAAACTATCTATTTTATCTCGATTTCCCAGTTATGTTGAGGATAGGTTTTTGTAGTAGAATCTGATGATTTTTTGAATTTCCTCCATTTCTGTTGTTATGTCTCGCTTTTCATTTCTGATTTTGTTAATTTGGATACTGCCTCTGGGCCCTTTAGTGTGGCTAGGGGTTTATCTATCTTGTTGATTCTCTCAAAGAACCAGCTTTTGGTTTTGTTTATTCTTTGTATTGTTTTCTTTGATTCTATTTGGTTGATTTTAGCCCTGAGTTTGATGATTTCCTGCCTTCTACTCCTCTTTGGTGAGTTTGCTTCTTTTTGTTCTAGAGCTCTCAGGTGTGCTGTTAAGTTGCTAGTGTAAGATCTCACCAGTTTCTTTACCAGGGCACTTAATGCTATGAATTTTCCTCTTAGCACTGCTTTCATTGTGTCCCATAAGTTTAGGTAAGATTTGTCAACATTTTCATTAAATTCCAGGAAGTCTTTAATTTCTTTCTTTATTTCTTCCCTGACCAAGTTATCATTGAGTAGAGAGTTGTTCAGTTTCTATGTGTATGTGGGCTGTGGGCTTTCTGTTGTTTTTGCTGTTATTGAAGTGTTTTGAACTTTGGTAAAGTTTTTTTTTCTTTTTATGAATGTGGGTGCCCTTGCATTTGGGGCGTAGATGTTCAGAATTGATACATTCTCTTGGTGGATTTTCCCTTTGATGAATATGAAGTGTCCTTCCTCATCATGCTTGATAACTTTTGGTTGAAAGTCTACTTTATTGGATATTAGGATGGCAACTCCAGTTTGTTTCCAGGACCATTTGCTTGGAAGACCTTTTTACATTCTTTTACTCTGAGATAGTATCTGTTTTTGTTATTGAGATGTGTTTCTTGTATGTGGCAAAATGCTGGATCTTGTTTGTGGATCCAGTCTGTTAGTTTATGTCTTTTTATAAGTGAGTTGAGTCCATTAATATTGAGAGATATTAAAGCCAGATGACTGTTGGTTCCTGTTATATTTGTTTTTGTATGTGGCTTTATGTGGTCGTGGTTCTTTCCTTTTGGCTTTGTTGTGAGATGCTTAATATCTTGTCTTTTCTTTGGTGTAGGTACCCTCCTTGTGTTGGAGTTTTCCATCTAGCATCCTCTGTAGGGCTGAACTGGGAGATAGATACTGTTTACATTTGGTTTTGTCCTGGAATTTTTTGGTTTCTTCATCCATGTTGATTGTTTTGCTGGGTATAGTAGCTGGGCTGGCATTTGTGTTCTGCTCAGGATCTTCTAGCTTTCATATTCTCTGTTGAGAAGTCTGGTGTAATTTTGATAGGTCTACCTTTGTATGTTACTTGGCCCTTTTCCCTTGCAGCTTTTACTATTTTTTATTTGTTATGTGCACTTAATGTTTTGATTATTATTTGATGAGAGGATTTTCCTTTCTGTTGCCATTTATTTGGTGTTCTATAGGTTTCCTGTACCTTTATAGCCATCACTTCCTTTAGGTTTGGGAAGTTTTCTTCTATGATTTTGTTGAAGATGTTTTCAGGTTCTTTGAGCTGGGAATCTTCATTCTCCTCTATTCCAATTATTCTTATATTTGGTCTTTTCATTGTGTCTTGAATTTCCTGGATTTTTTTTATGTTTTGAATTTTCTTTGATAGTTGTGTCAATATCTTCTACAGGATATTCTATACTTGAGATTCTCTCTTCTATCTCTTGTACTCTGTTGATGATACATCTGTAATTCCTGGCCTCTTTTCTCCTTTTTCCATTTTTAGGTTTGCCTCCATTGTACTTTCTTTATTGTTTCTACTTCCACTCTTAGGTCTTGGACCACTTTATGCAATTTATTAACCTGTTTGATTGTGTTTTCCTGTATTTCCTTAAGGGATTTATTTGTTTCCTCTTTAAGGGATTATACCTGTTTACCTGTGTTCTCCTGTATTTCTTTCAGTGAGTTATTTATATTCTCCTTAAAGGATTCTATTATCTTCATGAGATAGGATTTTAGGTCAACTTCCTGATTTTTAGGTGTGTTGGTGTATTCAGGGCTTGCTGTGGTGGGAGAATTGGGTTCTGATGATGCCCATGTATATTGACTTCTATTGCTTATGGTATTTCACTTGCCTCTTGCCATCTGGTTATCCTTGTTGTTTGCTGGTCTGGGTGACTCTGTCTGGAGTCTGCCTCTTATGTCCCAGGGTTGCAACAGGTCTCCTGGTAGGCCTGTAGCTCTGGCTGTAGCAGACCTTCTGTGGGGCCTTCTAACTGTGGGGTCTTCAGAGGGACAGGAAAGCTGCTGATCTGTTGCCCTGACTTCGGTAGATCTCCTGGGAGGGCTTTAGACTGTTGGGTCTTCAGAGGAGAAGTCACACTGTTGTCCTGTGTGAAGTTGTTCTCCAGGGGGGCCTGTGGACTATGATTTCTGTTTCCCTGTGTCTATTAGAGTTCCAGTGAGGCTTTCAGTCTTTTGAGTCAGTTGTCCTGCATGTCACAGAGCCCCCAGGAGGTCTTAAGACAGTGGTGTTGGTTGCCCAGTTGCCCTGTGTACAGAGGAACTCCTGGGATACCTTCAAGCTGAGGTGTCCTGAGTGCAGTAGATCTTCTGGGATGCCTCAGGATGTGGTATCAAATTCTCTGAGTGCAGTGGATTTTCTGGGATGCCTCAGGATATGGCATCTTCTGGGAAGCAGACTAGCTAGCAGTCTGCCCCAGCAGAAAGGACCAGAAAGAAGGGGATCGGCATTTGGCAGGCAAGGTTTTGGGGGATGGTGGGTCTCCCAGCAGCAGCTGTGGGACTTGTGTTGGGGGGTAGTGCTTACCAAATGCTGGGTGTAGCAGATCCTCTGGTTTGTCTGAAGATATAGTCTCTTCCAGGGAGCAGACCTGCTAGCAGTCTGTCCCAGTAGAAAGAACTGGCTGGAAGGAGAAAAGACTTATTATTCCTTTTTGAGAAAATACCTTGTAAAATTCATCTAAACAATTACTATTTGCCCTTTAGTCACTTTTGTCTGTTTTTAAAAATAGTGGCCAAGAATTAGCTAGTGGGTGGGTGGGTGGTCACAACTTCATTGTACAATGCTTTGTCTCCAGGCACACAGTGCAGTCAAAGAGTGCTGTGTGTTCTTGGCACTTATTGTACTAAGTTGTGCTCAAGTGCTGAGAATTAATAAGATTAAAGAATATTGCATCATCAAGGACATTCCTATGTGAAATTGGAACTTTGTTTTCCTATAAATGCACACTGGTAAAGAGTACAGTGAGAGGGAAATAAATGGTGCCACATTCTGACTCGTATGCGTTGGTAAAGAACACATGACATGGAAGAGTCTGATGCCACTTGGTAATTTGGATTTTTTTTAGACACCGGTGATTATATCCACTATTGCTCTTGTACCCTCGCTAAAGGTGCCAACCCAGTTTTGTAGGACAGCAGTGTCTTAGTTTTAGGAAAGTTGTGTTGACCTTTGAACTCTTCCAAAGTACTTCCATGAAGCCTCTTGGAGTTCATTGGCTTCTCGAGGCTCTGGGAGCCACCGGGAACTGCTACTCATAAGGGTAAGTAGAGGTTGTCATAGCAACTGATATTTAAACGTTTGTGTCTGCATCACATTTTCCAATTACTGCCAATTGGATGGCACCAGTGAAAGGATTTGGAAGTAAAGCCAGAGTTTTCATAAAACCAACGTCTATTTATCAGTTAAAAGAACATTCTGAGCCCAAATTGATTGCTTCAGGATTGTTTGTCTTGATCTCCCTAAACTCTGCTGTTTAATTTTAAGTCAATATCATGTCAGGTGCTTAATGGTTGGGAGTCCAACATCAGCAACTGAAGAGTGAGATCATCCTCCAATGGGAGCTAAAGCTTAAGCCCCAAGCACACACTTCAGATCCATTTAGTTTATGCTGTGATGGCTGAGAAGAATTGGCAGAAGTATCCAAAGTGAGATACTGACAGCTTTCTAGAAAATGTGAACTATTAGAGCAAGGAGATAATCACAGAACAGTCAAGGGAAAATTCTCCACATTATGAAAAGGCTTAAGTCTAAGGGTAAACCAACAAACAACAAATATGAATGAAAAGTTGAGGTAGGGAGGGAAATTGATCTCATGAAGAAGCTCATGCTGTTAAAATTCACAAGGTTGAGCAAAACAAACAAACAAACAAACAAACAAACAAATAAACAACCCCAATCAGACAAACAAAGAATAAAACAAAATAAAAACCTTGTCTATTCAGAATAGGAGTTCTAGAAATTGAACTTAGAAACTCACATACTCTAGCTGTTGGTTGTGTCATTTGTCACAACAATAGAAACACAGAACAACTATACATCTTGATTTCACTAGACTAGCCCTAGTTAGTGTCTTTTCTTTGCTATTATCTTAATAGGCTTTTTCTCCCCTCTCAAATATTGGGAAGTTTGAATGACTCGATATACTTACCATGACTTATCTATAGAAGAAATGATGTATCAGATTGTTAACTGGCAAAGCAATCACCCAGCCATAGCATTTTTTTCTGCTCTTCTGTGACAGAGGCCAGGAAGGAAATATTCATGGTTTGAAGCTTCTCTTGCAGCTATGATTGATTGTGTTATGAAATTTTGGGCATAGAGTAAAGTTTAGAAATACGGTAGAGTTGATTTCTGTTTCTATTTGACTGCTTAGACTTGTAACGGTCACCTTGAACCTCTAAAGAGTTCAAAGAGGCCTTGGAGACCCCAGCTCTGAGGATATTAAGCTGCTGGCCATGCATCAGTAGTTGGTTATCTGACAACAAATTATTTCTGTTAAGTTTCTTTTGGTTCAAAAGCTGAAATAATTCCATTTGACATGATTTTTCTTTCCTTGGTTTATTTTTATTTATTCACTTGTCCTTGGTCTGGGTAATCAACGGTGTGAATGGCGATGCCCTTTGTCACCTGGAACCAATCCTTTTCCTATGTCCCATTTGTGAATACTATGCACAAGTATTAAACTATAAATGATTAAAAGACGAAGGAGAAACTGAGAATAAGGACAACAGAAGAAACTTGAAAGTTTTCCTTTTCTAGTTAGTTCTTATTTTAGAGATCCAACGCTTATTTTCTGAGAACTCTAAGGGCTGTGCATTTGGCAAGGGATATTCATTTTTCATCTTCTATGCTAATTTCTTAGGGGAGGGAAAGATAAATCTGAGTGTCATTAGGACGCAGATGGAGCTGAGGACTGTGGTTACTAATGTAGTGCTTTCCAGAGACTTATTTTGTTGTTCTATCTCAGGAAGAAAAGTGACTACACAACCTCCTTTCCTAGGAGTTGAAAGACCCCATATCATTATTTCCTAGCAAAAGTGATATGAGAAGGCTAAGATGCTTCTACAGTCTCTCCATGGTGTTGGCAAATCTGATAACTACAATATTCAGGTGAATAAAATATTCTTGAAGCATCACTGAAGAGATAGTTTCCAATCATTGAGAGCACTGAAACATTTTAAGTGTTGCAAAAATAACCCCAAATTGAATCCACTTAGACCTTGCCAAAATCAAGACTGTCATCTTTTTTTTTTTTTCTTTTTTTTTTTTTTTCCGGAGCTGGGGACCGAACCCAGGGCCTTGCGGTTGCTAGGCAAGCGCTCTACCACTGAGCTAAATCCCCAACCCCGACTGTCATCTTTTTAAAAATTTAAAAATTAATTAACTGCATCCTGACCACAGTTTCCCATCCCCCCTCTCTTTCCAGTCCTTTCCTCCCACTCCCCACCTCCCCTGTCTGCTCCTCTTCCCTTTCTGTTTAGAAAAGGGGAGGCCTCCCATGGATATCAACCAGCCTTAGCATATCAAGTTACAGTTAGGAATCTCATTTTCTTGAAGATTGAAAGGAGGGAAAAGTAATTTGAGACCCAGAGAATTACTTTGCCATGTGGTAGTTTGCCTTCCTGACATTCATGGTCCTAGAGTCTAGCAGTAGGCAATTCAAGATCAAAAGGCTTCCCCTGTCTTTTCCTAGTTACTTTCCTTAACCCACACTGAGACCTTGAGAAGGACTCATCCATGTTTTCCTGATGAAATGATTCCAGGGTTCATCTCTGAGTTCTAGCTTGAATTGTTGGTAAACTAACCAGACAGAACTTATATTTCTATCAATGTGTGTATGTGTGTGTGTGTGTGTGTGTGTGTGTGTGTGTGTGTGTGTGTGTGTGGCACTGGGGATTGAATCCAGGGCCTTGTGCAAGCACTCTAGGCAGGAGCTCTACCACTAAGCTAGGTCTCTGGAGACCCATTCCCATTTTAACGTGACATCGATGGGCTTTAAGACAACATAGTCCTGAATTTGGTGGCGAGCACTTTCATTTCAATGTGTGCATTAATTCCCTGGATGAAGGCGTGGTTTCTATGAAGTTCATTCTGTAAGACAGACCTGGAACGATTTTGGATCTGGTCATGAACAAGGAAACTTAAGCAGCCTGAGGTTTCTCTCAGCTCATCTTCTAGAAAGTTGACCTTTGTTTTCAGGAAGCGTTTCCTAGGCTGTTTTCAGAAGTGAATTCCCATGAGAATCTATTTTCTCCTCAGTTAAAATAGAATAAAACATTTACAATTTGGGGACGTTCTCTGACGGCAGGGCAATTACTCTATGCATATTGCAGACTGCCAAGCCTGTGAAGGTTCAAAAATGAAATTGTCTTGACACTATCTAACCAAACATTAGAGTGGAGCAACCTGATCGTGACAGTAAAACCAGGTCTTGTTTTAGTGGCAGAGACAAGGAGATAAATTACTTGAGTTTTGTTTCAGGATAAAAATAAACACTTGTTTTATTGAATTTTGCACTGGAAGTGGTATTCTACAGTCTTCTTAGTATCTAGTCAATTTCCAACATTAGCTGCATGTCTATAAATTCCCTGATCATTAGAGTATAATTATCTTCTGTATAGCAGATGGAATTCTGTCATCATTGTGGCTTTCAATAAGTAATGATACAATTTCTTAGTAAAGACAAGTTCATTTGGTAAAATTTCTAACACCACTGTGTTTTGGAGATCTGGAATTTATTTGCTTATTTATTTATTTGTTTGTTTTGAAACCAATTTGCCTAATTTGGAGGTGGATCAACACCTTCCTGGAATTTTGCTTACAGGGACAACACAAGAATGAAATCTTATGAAACCAGCGGTCTCAATCTGTGGGTCTCAACCCCTTCCTGGTCGCATATCAAATATCCTGCATATCAGAAATTTACATTACAGTTCATAACAGTCACAAAATTACAGTTATGATGTAACAACAAAACAATTTTAAGTTTGGGGGTCACCACAATAATGAGGAACTGCGTTAAAGGGTCTCAGCATTAGGAAGATTGAGACTCACTGACGTCAACTCTGTTTACCTTTATTCTAGGACATTATCTTTCAAGCATATCTCTTTATTCTTCTGTCCTGCCTTATGGATTCCTGAAGGAAGTCATCATAGGTAGAAGATTTCATTGAGACAGTTGCTTAGTGGTAATAAAAATAAAAGCCCATTAGCAGATGAAGGAAGGGGTTAATGAGTCAGGAAAGCAGAATGTGACCATGGGTTCCCAATAGCTAACACTGGTCTGTGGCAGTCTCCACAAGACACACAGTTTAATCATGGGGTGACAAGGAAGGTGCAGGTGGATGATGGGCTGCAATTGTACAGAGGCTGGGTGTTCTTAGTCAGACTGATGGTCAGAAATAGAGCAACGAAGCTGGTGAGAGCCTGAAATATTAGACTCCAGTTGGCAGTTTCACCATCAGAAGAAAGAGGTAAACATTTATTTTGATAAATGGCAAATGAGAGAGGCAGTCAGAGCCCCAACCTGCAAGCTATGAAGACACTAAAAGATACCATCTTTCTAGGGGCAAGCTAGACAAGCAGCCAAAAAGAATACTGCTTAAGTCATATAACCAAAATAAACCAAAGACGGATGGTCAGAATGTTAAGGGCAATCACCTCAATAAAAGTCCTGATTCATTGTTAAATTCTTGGATCTGGGCCAGGTCTCAGATTCCTCATCTACAGATTTAAGGAGAAACCTGGGACCTAAGAGGAAGAGCCTTGCAAAACACGAAGTAATTCTTTATAGCCTTTACAATCAGTAGCAATCCACTATATCCTTTTCCGAATAGACTATAGACAGTTACTAGGAGAATGAACACCAGGGAGAGGGGAATTTAAGATGTTGAGGATGGTTGGAAGAGTCTGATTTGCATTGGTGCCTGGGGATTCAATATTGCCTCTGTAACATCAGCAAAAGGAGCCTTGGCTAAGAACTGCCTTACTACAAATCTACCCTGTGAATGTACATGGGGATAGTTCCTTGGTCCTGCCACGGGACTTCGTACTTGGTAAAACACTTACACTGGCTTCCCGACCTGTGAGATAAGATACATTATCAAAGAATAAGTCAAAATGGAGGCCTCTGAGTTTGGCATGACCTGAAACCTCTATCCTTGGCCCGGAGAGAGCAAAATATCAAAATTAGCATCGTGTCCATGGGAAAAGTTTACTGCCATTCCGTTGAGTACTTAATGAATGTGACGATGCCCTTGCTCTTCTCCAGACTCCTGTCAGAATCCTTGGGAATTGTGACAAATCTGGACTGCAGTTGGAATGTGACCCAGTCCCCCACCTCTTGGCTCATTTTCAGACTCCTGCTGAGACCTGCAGAAACAAACTCACCACACGGAAGGTAAGTATGAGGCCTGGTTTCCTGTCCCTCGCTCATGTCCAGATTCCTTCCCGAACTCTTAGAGATTCCGATTGACTCTGTGTCAGCTCAGAAATACATATTTGTTCTATTATCTACTGGCTTGTCTTCAGAATCTTGCTAGCACCTACAGGAACTCTGGCCCGATGTGAAGTCAGAGATTCCCTGTGTCTTTTCCCAGTTCTCTATGGCCCTCATGTTTGTGCAGGCTTCTGCTGGGACCCACAGGAGCTCTGTCTGATGCAGAGTGAGGTTAGAGATCTACACCTTGCCTGTCTACATGTACTCATATTTAGGATCCTGCCAGGGAAGCCGGGACTTCTGCCCAACTCTGTGAGACCTGCAACCCACACCCTGTAACCGAGACACAGATTTTACTCCCATTTCTAGGCTTTTGTTAAGACTCACAGGAATCATCAGTGTCTCAGTGTAAGGTCGGAGTTCTATAATGCAGTATTCTAACTCCTTCAAACTCCTGATTCAAACTCCTTCTGGGACTTGCTGGGACTCCTAAGGTAAAGTCTGAGACCCCCACAGTCCTATTCCCATGCACGAGTCCATAGTGAGACATTAGCTTACTTGACATTCTCATGAAAACTAGAATAAGCCATGCCCACTCTGAGCTGCACCGGGGCTCACTTCACGTGGGCCCAGATTTTCCTACTTACTGTTTCGATTCCCTTTGGAACTTTTCATGCTGTGGCTGGACGTTGCCTGAACTGAACATTACTACCATAACATAGGCATGTTTTAAGGTTATTTCAAAGACATCATCAGTAGAGTCTCATGATGATTCTCACAGTCACGAGAAGGAGCCAGGAAGCATGAGAAACCTACATCTTCATTAGTCATTAGGGCAAGCCATGAGTTTAGTAACACCAGTGAGCACAGAGAGAGCAATCCATTGTGATGTCTGCCTCTCATTGCTGGCCTTCGTGGCCCTAGCAGTATCCTTAGCTTCTTCAGCCACATGGACTAAAGCCAGCATCTGAGATGAGTAATCGGCCTCAAGAAAAATCAAGAACTAATTGTGGACCCAGACCCACAGGCAGGAAAGAGAAATATGGGGGCTGCAGAATGAGCTCCCTGGAACCGCAGATGAGTAAAACATTCATGCAGCAGCAACATGGCTGCGTACTAGGATGTAATTCTGTATTTCAAAGGAGTTTCCTTCTAAATCAATAATTGGGATAGATTTTGGAAAAAGCTTTCCCACTGCCCGTTTCTTATTACTATACACTCCCCTCACCATACACAAATATATGAACACACAAATACAAGCAAATATACAGAATACACACATATTCAAACATTTATATACAAAAACACATACAAACACAAAAGAATTTTAAACACTAACACACCAACACACTTCATATTATATTCTGCTAATGGTTTGGAACATTCCAACACCCCTCTCCAGTTTTGTTAGGCTTGAGTTTTTTCAGAGTTATTTCTAACCAGCTGAAGAATTTGGATTGGATAAAGCAATGGAGGTGAAAGATACTCCTGGCTTATTGTATTGGTACAGAGGTTGAACACATTAGGATGTCGTCATGGGCTTGTTTGTGCTATGAACCTTGTGATTTACAAAGACTCCTGAGACTTTGGTCACACTGAATGTGTTATGTTTAGGGTCTGTCTGGTTTATAGGCAAATTTATCCTGTCTACAAGAAATGCAGGCATGGGGAAGGGAACAGAGACTGAGGGAATGGCCAACCAATAACTGCCCCAACTTGAGACCCATCCCATGGGCAAGCTCCAGTGCTTAACACTGTTAACGAACTGTTATGCTTGCAGACAGAAACATGTTATCCTCTGAGAGGCTGTACCCACCAACTGACTCACACAGATGCAGAGACCCACAGGCAAACAGTGGATGGAGCTTGGGGACTCTTATGGAAGAATAGGAGGAAGAAGTGTAGGCCTCAAAGGGATAGGAACTCCACAGACCAACAAAGTCACCTAACCTGGACCCTTGGGGCTCCCAGAGACTGAACTATGAACCAAAGAACATACATGGGCTGGACCTTGGCCTTCCCACACATATGTAGCAGATGTGCATCTTGATCTTTATGTGGGTTCTGAACAACTGGAGCAGGGACTATCCCCAAAGCTGTTGCCTGTACTTGGAATATGTCCCTCTAGCTAGGCTGCCTTGTCGAGCCTCAGTGGGAGAGGAAGTGTCTAGCATCGTACAAACTTGAAATGCCAGGGTAGAGGGGGGAAATAGCCGGGGGTCCCCACCTGTTCAGAGAAGAAGGGGAGAGGCGGGTGGGTGAAAGGACTGTGGGAGGGGTGATTGGGAGGGAGGCAGTGAGTAGGATGTAAAGTAAATAAGTAAACAAACAAACGAGCCTCCCTTGGTCTCTAGTTAGTGTCATTATTCTGGAAGGTCGTAGAACCTTTAGAAGGTAGGGCATTGTTGAAAAAAGAGTCACTGTCACAAGACCTGAGGTGGCACTTCCCAGTCCCATGTCGTGTCTACTTCATGGTCATGAGTATCCTGTGACCATGGGTGTCATACTTCTGCCCCATGATGGACTCTGCAAGCAAGTGACATTTTCTCCCTCATGTTTCCTCTCATGAGGTCTTTAGGCATAGGAACAAGACCTGACACAGGCAGCTGCATTTGGGAGCATTCTATTACGACAGGTACTTTGTTAATGTTCTAACTCTATCATTTCACTTTTCAGCAGACCCTTGTGAACTAGGAGTGGCCACTGCATTTTACAGATGAGAAAGTCTAGTCTCAAGAGAGGTTAACAATATTAATCAAGGTCAAATTACACTAAGTGTCTGAGCAAATCCTATGCCTAGAGATGGCTGATGTCAGTGGCTGCACTCTTTCCAATATAAGATGTTGCATCTCTACGTTATAAATTTTATTACGAGTCTATGAGTCACCGTATCAATGACAAAGGTGAAAGATTCTGTAATTTGGCTCTTTCTTCTCCTTCTGAACCATGGCCAGTCTGCATTTCTAAGCCTTGGTAGGAGTTATTTACGGCCTAGAAATTACGTTCTGACTGAACCACTACACAAAGAGAAAATATGCACACAGTTATCAGATGTGATTCACAAAATCTTTTGCATCTTTTAAAAAAAATATTCTCTTACCCATATGCCAGGGGATGACAGTAGTCAAAGTAATCTTGGAAGCTATGCAAGCCGTGTGTAGATGATGGCCTAACATTTGCCCATCTGCGGTCTGAATGATCAAATGGAGCGGCACTCTGTGTTGGCAACAGCTTGGTGTGACAAGTAAGTTTGGTGTAGCAAGTTTTGGAGTTTCCAGGTTAAAGAATTGTCTTAGTTCATTTTCTGTTGCTGTTGATAGGGTATAATCTTTTTTTCCTCAAGATTGTGCTGGTTGTAAAATCCAGGAGAATGAACCAGTGACTCACATAGGCCTCTTGATTCACTGTTGCACGACAGAGGGTGTTACATGGTGGGACAGAGCAGGTATGCTAGTGTGGCTCATTCTTCTTTTTATAATCATTTTTTAATTTTTGAAATGATAATGCAGTGACATAATTTCCCCTTCTTTTCCTCTCTCCCACCCTTCCTCTTACTCTCTCTCAAATTCAGAACTTCTATTCTTGTTTTTACACGCGCGTGTGCACACACACGTGTTTTTAGATGTATATGTTTACATTATCATGTATATGTTTACACACGCATACATGTTTTACACATATGTTTTTAGATATGTATATGGTTTACATACACATATATGTTTTACACATATGCGTTTTTAAATGTATATATTTATACCCTTATATACATTACCATGTATATGGTTTACACACACACACACACACACACACACACACACACTCCTAGATATATAAATACAAACTGCTCCATCTATGTACTATTACTTTTAGACATAATTTTAGGGCCGAGCACTTGCTATTGGATGACAAACTGGTGTGCTTTTCTGTGGAGGGTGATGGCTGTTTCTCCAGCTCTCAGCCTCCTTCCTTGCCTGTAGTTCTTTGTTTAGGCTTCAGGCCTTGTGAACTTCCTTCCCCCTTCCATGTTGCCATGTCTACTGCTATTATTTTTTTCAGGCATTGTTTAGTCAGCTATGCTATTGAGACTTCACGGAGGTAATATCTCTGTCATTTCTAGGAGACACTCTCACAGCAACCTTCTCTGTCCTCTGGCTCTTACAATGTTTTTGCTTCCTTGTCCCCAAGCATCAAGTGATGCTTGAGCCTTACATGTAGGAATTGAATTGTGCTATCAGTTTGGATTAGGCACCACACAGTCTTTCTGATTGGTTATGGGTTTCTATAATGCCCTCTCTCCATCTGATACCTGTGGTATCAGTTGTCTCCTAATGCCACCTAAAGCGATGTCACATGCACAGAAATGAATACCTCAAAATTGGTACTAGATGTCTGTTAAAGTGTGAATGTGCTCACCGAAAGCTTGTGTACTCTAATCCGTATGTTAATCATATTTGGAGACAAAAGTCCTTTGGCAGGCAATGAGGATTAGATGAAGCTATAAAATCGAAGGCCCTGTGACAGACTTACTAACTTTATAAAAAGAAATATGAAGGGCCTGGGGTGGGCTCAAATGAAAACCCTTTGATATTGAGTGAGAACCACACATATCTGTGGGTCTAAGAATATACCTTTAGAATGTCATTTGGGATTATGCTGCCTTAGTAAAGTGTTGGCTGTAGATTCTTCTCTAAGATCCATGACCCAACTAGTTCCTGGTAGCAGGCTAGGTGTCCAACATCAAACATAATTTCTGTCTTGTTTGAGCAAGCCCTAAATCCAATTAAGAGAGCTTTTAACCAGAGCTTCCAGGGACTAAGCCACAACCCAAAGACTATACATGGACTGACCCTGGACTCTGACCTCATAGGTAGCAATGAATATCCTAGTAAGAGCACCAGTGGAAGGGGAAGCCCTTGGTTCTGCTAAGACTGAACCCCCAGTGAACGTGATTGTTGGGGGGAGGGAGGCAATGGGGGGATGATGGGGAGGGGGAACACCAATAGAGAAGGGGAGGGGGAGGGGCTAGGGGGATGTTGGCCTGGAAACCAGGAAAGGGAATAACACTCGAAATGTAAATAAGAAATACTCAAGTTAATTAAAAAAAATAAAAAAAAAAAGAGAGAGAGCTTTTAGTTACACTAAGGTATGGGTGCCACTTCTCCATCATGAGTTGTCGTTCCATTATGGTCATTGTGTGTCATAGGTGTCCAAGCTGGATAGGACTCTGCTTACTTCCCTTCTTTGGGTGCTTGCATGGTACAGTGACAGCTAGTCTCAGGTAGAGGGTATTCAGGTCAGGGGCAATCATTTTGGTAGAACTACTAACCTGAGGAAGGTTGAAGTCAGTCTTATGCTTATTGAGTCCGGAGCTACAGTATGCAAGGTTGTTAACAGTGCATGTTGCTAAGAGCAGCATGTTAAGAGTGCATGCTGTCTGTTATTGGCTGTCCTTGGTAAGACACTGCAAGACAGAGATGAGCTCAGGAAGAGAAGGGGCTTATTTAGAAATAAAGAAAAAAGCAAAGGGCAAAAGCCCAGAGATCAAAGACTTAGGAGAGCCAAAAGGTTTTACTCTGTCAGTGAAAGCAAAGCTAGGAATGTTGGGAATGATGAAGATCTATTAAAATTCAGCCTCTGGTGAGAATTCTTTTAGTAACAGAGATCATTTCCATATCTAAAACCTCACTAATGTGTTTGCCAAATGTATCTAAATTGATATTAGTTCTGTTCCTTTAATGTTATAAAAGTCTGGCAGAATCTATGAAATTCCAATTTTATGGAAATGTGTCAATTTACCAGCCTAAGTAGAGAAAACAAGAGTCCTAGTTGGGGTGATGATGAAGGTGATTCCACAAGCCCTTCTTTGAGTTAGTCACAGGTAAAGGGTGCTTATTGCAAGAAAGGCATTGGGTTGTCTCAACTGCAACAAGACTCACTTCAGCTTTGCTAAAGCAGATACCATAAACTAGGACTGAAATTATGAAGCAAAGTATCAAAAACTGTCTAAAGAGAAACAGAAATTGTTATAGGGCTTCAGAAGACAGAAGTAACCAGCTATGCAAATGTTTATGGTGGATTCTGTAGCTAAGAAGGCATTTGATGTAAAGGCTGAAGTATATAGGTAGAGGTGGGCAAAGGTGTTATGAAAGAAACATGGACATGGTCACGATCAAAATGGCATCACTTGTGTCACATGGTTTAAAGAAACAGGTTGTGATGGGAGGGAACCTGCAAGCTGGAACAGCCTGGGAGCTAGACTAGCAGACATGGGCATGTGGGT
The DNA here is from genome assembly GCF_021556685.1 of Rattus norvegicus. Classification (NCBI taxonomy): domain Eukaryota; kingdom Metazoa; phylum Chordata; class Mammalia; order Rodentia; family Muridae; genus Rattus; species Rattus norvegicus. The sequence goes on from NC_141549.1 coordinate 67,120,707, forward strand.
GGGGACAGCCTGAGAGCTAATGAGAGGACTTTGATCTGTTACAGGGCTTGTTTGAGTTAACAAGAAACCAGGTGTCCCATTTGGACACATAGAAACCTGTTTCACAAGGTTTCTGAGGAATGGTGATTTTTTTAGGCTTTTGTTAATCCACTAGCAATCCTCTGTTTACTCCAAGTCCAGACTTAGCTAAGACCAGATTGTCATTTGGGACATTTTGAGCAGCATTGCCATTTCAGGGGCCCATTTTGGACCTAACTCTAACAACAATAAGAGAGGAAGTGAAGCCAAGAAGTTATACAGAAAGAGCTTGTAACTTGCCACTAGACCTTAGCACAAGTGATATCATGATGGAAATACCATCCAGGCCTTGGATCCCAGCATACAGGCAGCAACATGTGCCAAAAACAAGAACAATGACTTAATCCATCAAAGTCCAAAGTTCTGGGAAGTCCCTAAATGTACTAACCTTGCCTTTTGGCTTCTGTAGTTCTGCTTCTGCCTAACTGTTCTTGCTATCAAGGTATGCCAACACAGGATGTGGTTTTTGTTCTTAAAATTCCATCCCCAGGAAGGCTTGAGAGTGTACTTGGGCCTCAAATACCTAGTGTAGTTGTTACTCAGTTAAAAAAGACTTTCTACTGATTTGTTTGAGTTAATTTTATATCCAGCCACTTCGCTGAAATTGTTCATCAGGTTTTAGGAGTTTTCTGGTGGAATTTTTGGGGTCACTTAAGAATACTGTCATATCATCTGCAAGTAGTGATATTGTTGACTTCTTCCTTTCCAATATCTTTGACCTCCTTTTGTCGTCTGACAGCTCTGGTTAGGACTTTGAGTACTATATTGAATAAGTAGGGAGAGAGTGAGCAGCCTTGTCTAGTCTCTGATTTTAGTGGGAATGTTTCAAGTTTCTCTTCATTTAGTTTGATGTTGACTACTGGTTTGCTATATATTGCCTTTTACCATATTTAGGTATGGGCCTTGAATTCCTAATTTTCTAAGACTTTTATCATGAAAAGTTGTTGAATTTTGTCAAATGCTTTTTTAGCATGTGGTGAGATGATCATGTAGTTTTTTTTTCTTTGAGTTTGTTTATATAGTGGATTGCGTTGATGGATTTCCATATATTGAACCATACCTGCATCCCTGGGATGAAGCCTACTTGATCGTGGAGAATGATTGTTTTGATGTGTTCTTGGATTCAGTTTGTGAGAATTTTATTGAGTATTTTTGCATCAACATTCATGAAGGAAATTGATCTGAAGCACTCTTTGTAGAGTCTTAGTGTGGTTTAGGTATAAGCCTAATTGTGACTTCAAAGAAGGAATTGGGTGGTATTCCTTTTGTTTTATTTATTGTGGAATAATTTGAAGAGCATTAGTAGTAGGTCTTCTTTGAAGGTCTCATAGAATTCTGCACTAAATCCATCTGGTCCTGGGCTTTTTTTGGCTGGGAGACTTTTAATGACTGCTTCTATTTCTTTAGGAGTTGTGGGACTGTTTAGATGGTTTATCTGATCATGATTTAACTTTGGTACCTGGTATTTGTCTAGAAAATTGCCTATTTTATCCAAATTTTCCAATTTGGTTGAGTAAAGGTTTTGGTAGTAGGATCTAATAATTTTTAAAATTTACTCAGTTTCTGTTGTTATGTCTCCCTTTTCATTTCTGATTTTGTTAATTTGGATACTCTATGTCCTCTGGTTAGTCTGGCTAGGGTTTATCTATCTTGTTTATTTTCTCAAATAACCAGCTCCAGGTTTTGTTGATTCTTTACATATATTTTTTTGTTTCTACTTGGTTGATTTCAGCCCTGAGTTTGATTATTTCCTGCTGTCTACTCCTCCTGGGTGTATTTGCTTCTTTTTGTTCTAGAGCTTTTAGGTGTGCTGTCAAGCTGCTAGTGTATCCTCTTTCCAGTTTCTTTTTGGAGGAACTCAGAGCTATGAAATTTCCTCTTAGCACTGCTTTCATTGTGTCCCATGAGTGTGGGTATCCTTCCTCTACTCAAAGGATAAACAGGCTGAGAAAGAAATTAGGGAAACAACACCCTTCTCAATAGTCACAAATAGTACCTTGGTTTGACTCTAACCAAGCAAGTGAAAGATCTATATGACAATAACCTCAAGTCTCTAAAGAGAGAAATTGAGGATGTCAGAAGATGGAAGATGCTATTGGATTGGCAGGATTAATATAGTAAAAATGGCCACCTTGTCCAAAGCTATCTACAGATTCAAAGCAATCCTCTTCAAAATTCCAACTGAATCCTTCATAGAGTTAGAAAGAGCAATTTGCAAATTCATTTGGAATAACAAAAAACCCAGGGTATTGAAAACTATTCGCAACAATAAAAGAACTTCTGGAGGAATCACCATCCCTGACCTCAAGCAGTATTACAGAGCAATAGTGATAACAAGCTAAATGGTATTGGTACAGAGATAGGCAGGTGGATCAGTGGAATAGAATTGAAGACCAGGAATGAACCAAACACTTATGGTCACTTGGTTTTTGACAAAGTAGCTAAAACCATCCAGTGGCAAAAAGACAGCATTTTCAACAAATGGTGCTGGTTCAACTATTGGTCTGAATGTAGAAAAATGCAAATTGATCCATTCCTATCTTCATGTACAAAGCTCAAGTCCAAGTGGATCAAGGACCTCCACATAAAACCAGATACATTGAAACTAATAGAAGAAAAACTGGGGAAGAGCCTCAAACACATGGGCACAGGGGAAAATTTCCTGAACAGAACACCAATGGCTTATGCTCTAAGATCCAGTATCAACAAATGGGACCTCATAAAATTGCATAGTTTCTGTAAGGCAAAGGACACTTTCAATAGGACAAAATGGCAACCAACAGATTGGGAAAAGATCTTTACTCATCCTATATCCAATAGAGGGCTAATATCTAATATATATATATATATATATATATATATATATATATATATATATATATATATCTCAAGAAGTTATACTTCAGTGAACCAAATAATCCTGTTAAAAAATGAGGTACAGAGCTAAAAGAATTTTCAACTGAAGAATACTGAATGACTGAGAAGCACTTAAAGAAATGTTCAACATCCTTAATCTTCAGGGAAATGTAAATCAAAATGACCCTGAGATTCTACCTCACCAGTGAGAATGGCTAAGATCAAAAACTGAGGTGACAACAGATGCTGGTGAGGATGTAGAGAAAGAGGAACACTCCTCCATGGTTGGTGGGATTGCAAGCTGGTACAACCTCTCTGGAAATCAGTATGGAGGTTCCTCAGAAATTTGGACATTGAACTACCTGAGGACCCAGCTGTATCATTCCTGGGCATATACACAAAAGATGCTCCAACATAAAACAATAACACATGCTCCACTATATTCATAGCAGCCTAATTTGTAATAGCCAGAAGCTGGAAAGAACCCAGATGTCCTTTAAGAGAAAAATGGGTACAGAAAATGTGGTACATTTATACAATGGAGTACTAGTCAGCTATTAAAAACAATGACTTTATCAAATTCTTAGGCAAATGATGGAACTAGAAAATATCATCCTGAGTGAGGTAACCCAGTCACAAAAGAACACACATGGTATGCACTCACTGATAAGTGGATATTAGCCCAGAAGCTCAGAATACACAAGATACAATTCACAGACCATACAATTCAAGAAGAAGGGAGGCCAAAAATGTGAACGCTTCAGTCCTTCTTCGAAGATGGAACAAAATACAGGGACAAAGAGTGGAGCAGGGACTGAAGGAAAGGCCACCCAGAGACTGCCCCACCTCGGGATCCAGCCCATATGCAGCCACCAAACCCAGTCACTACTGCTGATGCCAAGAAGTGCTTGCTGACAGGAGCCTGATATGGATGTCTCCTGAGAGGCTCTGCCAGAGCCTCACTGATACATTTGAGGATGCTTGCAGCTAACCATCAGACTGAGCATGGGGACCCCAATGGAGGAGTTAGAGAAAGGACTGAAGGAGTTGAAAGGGTTTGCAACCCCATAAGAAGAACAACAATATCAACCAACCAGACCCCTAGAGATCTCAGGGACTTAACCACCAACCAAAGAGTACACATGGAGGGACCCAGGGCTCCAGCTGCATATGTAGCAGAGGATTGTCCGGTATCAGTAGGAAGAGAAGCCCTTGGTCCTGTGAAGGTTCTATTCTCCAGTGTAGGGAATGCCAGGGTGTTGAGGTGGGAGTGTGACCTTCTTCACAGAAACAGGGGAAGGGGGAATGGGAGAGGGGGAGAAGGGGTAACATTCGAAATGTAGATACATTAAATATCCAAAAAAAAAAGGATTTAAAAAAAAAGACTTTCTACCATCTTGAACCTGTATCTGAATAGTCTTTAATAGTGGATACCTTAGAACAGGCTCTTGTACACAAGTGTCTTACAATATCAAGAAAGACAGCCAGAATCAGAACTTACATGGAGAATACTACAATGTTATACAAAAAGGACTTCTAAAGGGACATCTGTCTAGCAACCCCGTTCAACATTGGGATGATGCCACTCTTGTTATTAATCACTGTGATTATCAATGTCTGTTTTTAAATTTCTGGTGTAACCCACTTCATTTTTGAAGTAAACAACTTTGTCTTCCCTTTTCCCTTTACTGTGGCTTGGGTATTCCCATTGTAATACACTACAATTCCCAAAGAAACTGTCCCATTTTGTTCTGAATTGTTTTCTCTCATTGTTTTATTTAGGTTGACAATGTTTTGGGGATAGAAAGCCTGTATGTGGGAAAGCATCCTCTTATACTCACATATTTATATAAGTAATATTTCAAAGATGAACCAAACACATTTAAAACCTGCTCCATATCACATGCCTGACACTGTTTGGGTGGCCAAGAACGTAAGACTGGAAAGGCCATGGGCCTAGGAGAAAACTAAATACTATTGTTGAATTCAAGGTCTATCTCAATAAAATGAGTCCTAACACCATTCCTCTATCCGCATAGATCAGCGTCTCAGTCAGCTATCAACAGAGAAGCTTCCTCTTGGAGTAGGTGGGAACTAAAACAGAGGCTCCAAACAGGATAGTGTGCAGAGTGAAAGGTTTTGGAATACTCAGTCCTAAATGAGGGACTCCATGTAGAAGAGGAGGCAGAAAGATGGTAAGAGTGGGTGGAGGACACCAAGGAATCAGTGTCTTCCAGACACGACAGGAGAGATACATGTATGAACTCACAGAGACGTTGGGAGCATGCACAGGACCTGTACAGTTTCAAACCATGGCGTCGCAGCACTGAGAGGGTGAATTGTATGTGTACTCCCTTCCCAAATCAAGAAGCTAGCTGCAATTGACATCCACTTGGTAAAGCTAATTTAGATTTTCTCCCATGGAGTCTCACTGGAACTGAGCCGAAGCTTCCTTCATATTTGTTAGCTTCATAATGACTGAAGTGTCTGTAGACTTGTAGGCTGCTGGTAAAGAAAAGACATCAACTCTCGGACTTAAGGTTGGAGCCCATGTGCTTCACTAACTGTTCTGTCAGGCCAGATATGTGTATTGTTGCAGTAGTGGCATTACTGTTTGCGGAGTAACCACTTTCTGATTGGATTTGATTGGATCCTCTGTGAGAGGATCATATGTGAGTGGCTGTATTCCTGGCCAAAAGCCCATGGCCGGGGGAGACCAAAAGTCCCCAGAAGGGAATCTACTATCGATGTTTTGGTGCATGGAAATGTAGTCAAACTCTCCTCTAAATATGCTGTGTGTTCTCAGCTCATGTGGAGAGTCTTCTTTTTGCTGTAAAGAGGCTGTGACTCATAATTGTAGATATGCAGAGACTCCTGACTATGAAAATGCTAACAATACTCAGCCCTAAATGGGGTGTTTATGCTGCCCCTGTCAGGGCCCAAGGAACTTGAGGTAGAAAGATCGTCTGAGCTAGAGCATGAGAGGGAGAGCTACAAAATGTCTTCTGCAAGTGACATGGCCAATGCAGTCACAAGCAGCAACTGTGGCCCCTTACCTGAGATCTGCACATGAAAGACATGAATGTAAGGAAGGGATTAGTTGGAAAAACAGGGTCATTAGGACTGGGAGGGTAAATGGGGCCAGTTAATATCATAATTATATATTGTACATGTATGAAACTTAAAAAAAGTTAAAGAAGAAATAAGTTTGCTGGAGAAGGAGCGACATTTTCCTCCTGGCCAGTGGGGGAGAAGGCAAGAAGAAGTGGTTCAAAGGGAAAAGAAGGGGGGGATGCAGAGGCAATGAGGTGATCGTCATCACAATATAGAATACATATGTATGAAACCGCCAGAAAAAAGAGAGGGAAGAATGTGTAAGTCTTGATTTCTGGGTCTATTCATAGTTACAGAAATGGAGGGTTGAATTTTATTTTTAAAGACTTAATGAAGTCCAGAATTCTGAAGTAGTTATTACCTCTCTTGGTTAAAATTAGGAAAGAAATATTTCCACTAATCGTTTACAGCTTGCTATTCAGAGAGGCACTATAAATAAGCAGCCAGGTAGAGCGAGTGTTTTCTAAGACTATTCTGAGCATATTTTTCTGCCACAGTCTACATTTAATGTTGACTGAGGAGAATCAGACTACTTGGGGTCACCGTGGATTCTGGGTGACAGAGTAGGGAGATATAGATATGGGGTAGGTCTATGTATAGATATATTCCTGCATACACCATCATTCTTCCCGTTTCAATGAAGAATGAAACAACCAAGTCACATGGTTGTTACTTGCAAGTTGGTTTGGAAATGTAGTTTGCAGAGAAAGAATATGGGGACCGTTGTTACTTCCTGTTGTGTGTTAAAGGGTAGAACTGCACTGGTAGCTTAAATTGGGCCACACTGCTAACAGTTAACTGCATGGAAACTGGAAAACACTCCAAGTAAGGGTTGCTCTAACCTGTGAGCAATGGTGTTTAAATTTGCCAGCACTCCGATTTCTGCAGCCTAGTAGATGTGTCTCTAGCTTAACTCTATTACTGTGGATGATGTAGAGAATAAATTTGGGTGAACATTTAGAAACATCTACTGTAAAAAATAAATGAGACTTATTCTATAAATACAGGATAGGTAAAAATTAGAAAAATGTATTAAAGTAATAGATTAAACTAATGTATCATGGATGATTGTTTCATAAATGCACCTAACAAAATTTGACATATATGTGTGAGAAACTCAACAAGCGAAACAGCAAAAGGAGTTTGGAAGAGTAGATGCCCATAAAAAAAGCCTATAGCTGAGGCGGGGATGTAACTCAGTCAGCAAAGGGCTCACTGTAAAGGTGAGAGAACCTGAGTTGTATCCCCAGCACCGACATCCAAGGCTGGGGATTTAGGCACACGCCTGCCGTCTTTGGGAAGGTGGAGACTGGCGGACATCTGAAGCTCCTAGGCCAGCCTGCCTAGTGTGCTGAAGGCCAAGTGAGAGATTCTGTCTCAAGAGTTGCTTGGCTCCCAAGCAACAAACCCTACCCAGCCTTGATCTCTGCCTTCCCCATGGGCACAAACAGCCCCTACCCCTACCTATAGCAGCCAGATTCTTCTTTTAAATATTTAATATTTAATTAACTCTCTGAAAGTTTCACAAAATATGTTTTGATTATATCCATTCCCCCACTCCTCTTGGCTCCTCCCAGGCCCATCCTCCTACCTCTGTAGCTCCTCCTACCTCTGTAGCTCCTCCCACCTTCATGCTCTCTCTTCTCTCTTTTTAAAACTAACTCACTGCATTCATTTTGTGCCGCCCATATACTCCTAGAGTGTAGGACCGGTCTCCTGTTTTACAGAGCTAGGATTCCTGTTGCAGTTTTTAGAATCTAAGCACATGGCAAAACCTGACCACAAGGGAGAGCCAGAAATGTTATTTCCCAGAGTTCTCAGAATCAAAAAGAGAGTGTGGATGAAGGTGAAGAGTGTGTTGTGTCTGGGATGCCTGATTTCCTCACTTTGTTTCTGTCTTTGACACTTGTTATCGACCAATGTGTGTTTGCTTCATTTGTTTACTGAGTGCTCTCTCCACCACAACTCAACATCTGCAAGGGAACTTTATTTAGTGCATCAGCACATCTGGAGCCTGGGATATGGTATCCACTCAGTACATAAATATTCACTTCTGAATGCCTAATCTATTTGCATAAAATTAAAAAGATATCTCAAAGATTTTTGTTGTTAATTTTGTTTTTGACAGTCTCTCTCTTCTCTCTCTCTCTCTCTCTCTCTCTCTCTCTCTCTCTCTCTCTCTCTCTCTCTCTCACACACACACACACACACACACAGACCCTGGGTAGTTTTATGTCAACCTGACATAAGCTAAAGTTATCGGAGAGGAGGGGACCCCAATTAAAGGAAAATTTTTCTGTATGATTGTATGATTTTTCTGTATGGCTGTAGGGCATTTACCTAATTGGTGATGGATGTGGAAGGGCTGTGGTGGCATGAATAAGAATGGCCTCCATAGTCTCATGTATTTGAATGCTTAGTCGCCAAACATGTAGCATTGCTTGAGGATTACAAAGGTTAGGAGGTGTGACCTCATCAGCATAGGCGTGGCCATGTTGGAGGAAGTGTGTCATTAGGGGTGGGCTTTGAGGTTTCAAAAGCTCACACCAGGCCTAGATTCTCTTCTCTCAGCCTACAGATCTACCTCATATCTATTGCTTTAACACCAGGTTCCTTGCCACTATGCTCTGTGCTACACACTTCCGACCATGATGATCATGGATTAAGCCCCTGAAATTGTAAGTAAGCCTCGCGAGCTACATGTTTTCTTATATAAGAGCTGCCTTGGTCATGGTGTCTCTTCACAGCAGTAGATCAGTGACTAAGACAAGGGCCCAGCCCATTGTGCGTGGTGCTGCTCCTGGGCTGGTGGTCCTGGGTTCTGTAAGAAAGCAGGCTGAACAAGCCACGAAGAGCAAGCCATTTAGAAGCATTCCTCATAGCCTCAGCATCAGCTCCTGCCTCCAGGTTCTTTCTCTGTTTGAGTTCCAAGTTGGGGAGGAATGCTTTTGATCACAGAATTACACACACACACACACACACACACACACACACACACACACACACATACACACACACACACACACGCACACACATATACACACATACATGCACACACACACACACACACACACACACACACACTCTAACTCATGGGCTCACCGGTGGGTACACAACCAAGGACAATGGCTCCTGTTCTACCTGAATCTATCAATAGGAAATGGATTGGCAGGGAGGAATAGGATCCCTGAGTCCCATCTCCATCTTTACTTGGCTGTTGAGCCGTCCTTGTTGAGACCCAGTACACTTACCAGGTGCTACTATGAGCTCATGACTGTGATGATAGTGTATTGCCCAGCTATGACATGTCACAGCCTTTCCCCCTCTGCAATATTCCCTGAGCCTTAGTGCGATGTTATAAATGTCATGTTTAGGACTGAGCTCTCTGTCACTCATTTGCAGCACATCGTAAAACTGTGAGAGAGCTCAAAAGTTGTTTTTTTTTTTTATCTCAGTAAACTGGGAGAATGACAAGATATGTGGAGATATATAAATAAATTGAATTTTTGATACAAGTATAAATGTGAATTTCATGGGTTCGTCAGATAGGTGTTACAGGTATTTGGGAAAGCAAGGGACAGAACAAAGTCTATAGAAATGGTCATTATTTTTGTCACTGTGATAGAGTAAGTGTTCAGAGTGAGTGCAGTTGTCATGGAGATAAAGGAGTTAAGGTGCAGAAATCTATGTGTCAAAGCTACCTATCAACATCCCAAGTTATTTACGTAGTAAAGGAGATGTCATACTTTTCAGATTTTCAAAGTATTTTGGAGCTTATAATGATTCTTTCATATATTAACTGTGGTGCCTCTTTTTAGCAGCACTGTGCATTTTAAAGATATCTCTGTCAAAGTCCAGAAAGTTATTTACATCAACTCATATTCAGTACAATGTTATCTATGATTGGAATATCGATTGCGTTGTGGCATAGACCCGAGCAGGTGTGAATGCCATCTCTGTGAGTTACCAGCTTTGAAGGACCTGGCTAAATTACTCCACCTCTCTGACCAGCAATTCCTTGATCTATAAGTGGGAGCCATGATAGCTGCCTTGAAGAGTCATGATGAGGGAATGCATTACTGCACTGAGATGCTCAGAGCCCAGTGCTGCCACTGCAGCACTACCACACTTAATGAAGGAGGCATTGGGGTCGTGTCTCATGTAAGAGTGTGAGCTCTTCAGAGATCTCTGTGCTGAAGCATTTGAAGGTTGTAGGAATAGATTTGTACCATGAAAAAAGATGAGATTAAGTCACTGTTAGGGAAGACCCAAATCTGTGTGTGTGGCCTTTCCCAAGACATTTCATGCCTTCCTTTGGTGTTTCTTGGTAAAGCAAAGGGTTTTGATTGTGATTTTCAGGGTCTTTCCAGGTTTGGTTTTTGATGGCTGCAATCGCTAGACAATTGTGCTGCAAGCACGGGATTCATGATTTATTATTTTCCCCTAAAACCTAGTACTGAATTATATACAGTTTGAAGAGTTGATACGTTTAATTTTTATTTTTTAAAAAATAGTTCCTAAAGGACCATTTTATTTGATGCTGATTCCCCAGGTGTTTCGGCTACAGTATTTTGTGGGTCTCAAGTTTGTCCTGGAGAGGGTGACTAGTACCTGGGATGGTGTCAGAGTCACAGTGGAAGGGACTCTAATGCTGCTATTGCACATTCTTTTAAAACATTTAATTATTCATTCATTCATTCATTCATTCATTCATTCATTCATTTATTTATTTAACATCCTGATCACAGCTTCTCCTCCCTCCTTTCCTCAAAGTCCCTCCTTCTCACCTCCCTTCCCTTCCTCTACCCCTCCTTCCTTTCTCCTCTTAAAAAAGCTGACCTCGGGGGTTGGAGAGATGGCTCAGTGGTTAAGAGCACCGACTGGCTGTGTTTACCGGAAGTCCCACACGCGCGGATCCCGGCCCGCAGCAGCTCTCTGCTCCCAGACCCAGTGAGAGAGAGACCCAACCGCCTGGTCAGGTGGGCACTCCTGAGGCTGCAGAGCGGAAGAGACCACCAACACTGCTCACCCCTGCCCACATCCCTGGCCCAAGAGGAAACTGTATAAGGCCTCTGGGCTCCCGTGGGGGAGGGCCCAGGAGCGGCAGGACACCTGCCGGAGACACTGCCGGACCCTGAAGGAAACAGACCGGATAAACAGTTCTCTGCACCCAAATCCCGTGGGAGGGAGAGCTAAACCTTCAGAGAGGCAGACAAGCCTGGGAAACCAGAAGAGACTGCTCCCTGCACACACATCTCGGACGCCAGAGGAAAAAGCCAAAGACCATCTGGAACCCTGGTGCACTGAAGCTCCCGGAAGGGGCGGCACAGGTCTTCCTGGTTGCTGCCGCTGCAGAGAGCCCCTGGGCAGCACCCCACGAGCGAACCTGAGCCTCGGGACCACAGGTAAGACCAAATTTTCTGCTGCAAGAAAGCTGCCTGGTGAACTCAAGACACAGGCCCACAGGAACAGCTGAAGACCTGTAGAGAGGAAAAACTACACGCCCGAAAGCAGAACACACTGTCCCCATAACTGACTGAAAGAGAGGAAAACAGGTCTACAGCACTCCTGACACACAGGCTTATAGGACAGTCTAGCCACTGTCAGAAATAGCAGAACAAAGTAACACTAGAGATAATCTGATGGCGAGAGGCAAGCGCAGGAACCCAAGCAACAGAAACCAAGACTACATGCCATCATCGGAGCCCAATTCTCCCACCAAAACAAACATGGAATATCCAAACACACCAGAAAAGCAAGATCTAGTTTCAAAATCATATTTGATCATGATGCTGGAGGACTTCAAGAAAGACATGAACACACTTAGGGAAACACAGGAAAACATTAATAAACAAGTAGAAGCCTACAGAGAGGAATCGCAAAAATCCCTGAAAGAATTCCAGGAAAACACAATCAAACAGTTGAAGGAATTAAAAATGGAAATAGAAGCAATCAAGAAAGAACACATGGAAACAACCCTGGATATAGAAAACCAAAAGAAGAAACAAGGAGCTGTAGATACAAGCTTCACCAACAGAATACAAGAGATGGAAGAGAGAATCTCAGGATCAGAAGATTCCATAGAAATCATTGACTCAACTGTCAAAGATAATGTAAAGCGGAAAAAGCTACTGGTCCAAAACATACAGGAAATCCAGGACTCAATGAGAAGATCAAACCTAAGGATAATAGGTATAGAAGAGAGTGAAGACTCCCAGCTCAAAGGACCAGTAAATATCTTCAACAAGATCATAGAAGAAAACTTCCCTAACCTACAAAAAGAGATACCCATAGGCATACAAGAAGCCTACAGAACTCCAAATCGATTGGACCAGAAAAGAAACACCTCCCGTCACATAATTGTCAAAACACCAAACGCACAAAATAAAGAAAGAATATTAAAAGCAGTAAGGGAAAAAGGTCAAGTAACATATAAAGGGAGACCTATCAGAATCACACCAGACTTCTCGCCAGAAACTATGAAGGCCAGAAGATCCTGGACTGATGTCATACAGACCCTAAGAGAACACAATTGCCAGCCCAGGTTACTGTATCCAGCAAAACTCTCAATTAACATTGATGGAGAAACCAAGATATTCCATGACAAAACCAAATTTACACAATATCTTTCTACAAATCCAGCACTACAAAGGATAATAAATGGTAAAGCCCAACATAAGGAGGCAAGCTATACCCTAGAAGAAGCAAGAAACTAATCGTCTTGGCAACAAAACAAAGAGAATGAAAGCACACAAACATAACCTCACATCCAAATATGAATATAAAGGGAAACAATAATCACTATTCCTTAATATCTCTCAATATCAATGGCCTCAACTCCCCAATAAAAAGACATAGATTAACAAACTGGATACGCAACGAGGACCCTGCATTCTGCTGCCTACAGGAAACACACCTCAGAGACAAAGACAGACACTACCTCAGAGTGAAAGGCTGGAAAACAACTTTCCAAGCAAATGGTCAGAAGAAGCAAGCTGGAGTAGCCATTCTAATATCAAATAAAATCAATTTCCAACTAAAAGTCATCAAAAAAGATAAGGAAGGACACTTCATATTCATCAAAGGAAAAATCCACCAAGATGAACTCTCAATCCTAAATATCTATGCCCCAAATACAAGGGCACCTACATACGTAAAAGAAACCTTACTAAAGCTCAAAACACACATTGCACCTCACACAATAATAGTGGGAGATTTCAACACCCCACTCTCATCAATGGACAGATCATGGAAACAGAAATTAAACAGTGATGTCGACAGACTAAGAGAAGTCATGAGCCAAATGGACTTAACAGATATTTATAGAACATTCTATCCTAAAGCAAAAGGATATACCTTCTTCTCATCTCCTCATGGTACTTTCTCCAAAATTGACCATATAATTGGTCAAAAAACGGGCCTCAACAGGTACAGAAAGATAGAAATAATCCCATGCGTGCTATCGGACCACCACGGCCTAAAACTGGTCTTCAATAACAATAAGGGAAGAATGCCCACATATACGTGGAAATTGAACAATGCTCTACTCAATGATAACCTGGTCAAGGAAGAAATAAAGAAAGAAATTAAAAACTTTTTAGAATTTAATGAAAATGAAGATACAACATACTCAAACTTATGGGACACAATGAAAGCTGTGCTAAGAGGAAAACTCATAGCGCTGAGTGCCTGCAGAAAGAAACAGGAAAGAGCATATGTCAGCAGCTTGACAGCACACCTAAAAGCTCTAGAACAAAAAGAAGCAAATACACCCAGGAGGAGTAGAAGGCAGGAAATAATCAAACTCAGAGCTGAAATCAACCAAGTAGAAACAAAAAGGACCATAGAAAGAATCAACAGAACCAAAAGTTGGTTCTTTGAGAAAATCAACAAGATAGATAAACCCTTAGCCAGACTAACGAGAGGACACAGAGAGTGCATCCAAATTAACAAAATCAGAAATGAAAAGGGAGACATAACTAAAGATTCAGAGGAAATTCAAAAAATCATCAGATCTTACTATAAAAACCTATATTCAACAAAATTTGAAAATCTTCAGGAAATGGACAATTTCCTAGACAGATACCAGGTATCAAAGTTAAATCAGGAACAGATAAACCAGTTAAACAACCCCATAACTCCTAAGGAAATAGAAGCAGTCATTAAAGGTCTCCCAACCAAAAAGAGCCCAGGTCCAGACGGGTTTAGTGCAGAATTCTATCAAACCTTCATAGAAGACCTCATACCAATATTATCCAAAATATTCCACAAAATTGAAACAGATGGAGCACTACCGAATTCCTTCTACGAAGCCACAATTACTCTTATACCTAAACCACACAAAGACACAACAAAGAAAGAGAACTTCAGACCAAGTTCCCTTATGAATATCGACGCAAAAATACTCAATAAAATTCTGGCAAACCGAATTCAAGAGCACATCAAAACAATCATCCACCATGATCAAGTAGGCTTCATCCCAGGCATGCAGGGATGGTTTAATATACGGAAAACCATCAACGTGAACAACAAACTGAAAGAACAGAAAAACATGATCATTTCATTAGATGCTGAGAAAGCATTTGACAAAATTCAACACCCCTTCATGATAAAAGTCCTTGAAAGAATAGGAATTCAAGGCCCATACCTAAACATAGTAAAAGCCATATACAGCAAACCAGTTGCTAACATTAAACTAAATGGAGAGAAACTTGAAGCAATCCCACTAAAATCAGGGACTAGACAAGGCTGCCCACTCTCTCCCTACTTATTCAATATAGTTCTTGAAGTTCTAGCCAGAGCAATCAGACAACAAAAGGAGATCAAGGGGATACAGATCAAAAAAGAAGAGGTCAAAATATCACTATTTGCAGATGATATGATAGTATATTTAAGTGATCCCAAAAGTTCCACCAGAGAACTACTAAAGCTGATGAACAACTTCAGCAAATTGGCTGGGTATAAAATTAACTCAAATAAATCAGTTGCCTTCCTCTATACAAAAGAGAAACAAGCCGAGAAAGAAATTAGGGAAATGACACCCTTCATAATAGACCCAAATAATATAAAGTACCTCGGTGTGACTTTAACCAAGCAAGTAAAAGATCTGTACAATAAGAACTTCAAGACACTGAGGAAAGAAATTGAAGAAGACCTCAGAAGATGGAAAGATCTCCCATGCTCATGGATTGGCAGGATTAATATAGTAAAAATGGCCATTTTACCAAAAGCAATCTACAGATTCAATGCAATCCCCATCAAAATACCAATCCAATTCTTCAAAGAGTTAGACAGAACAATTTGCAAATTCATCTGGAATAACAAAAAACCCAGGATAGCTACAGCTATCCTCAACAATAAAAGGACTTCAGGGGGAATCACTATCCCTGAACTCAAGCAGTATTACAGAGCAATAGTGATAAAAACTGCATGGTATTGGTACAGAGACAGACAGATAGACCAATGGAATAGAATTGAAGACCCAGAAATGAACCCACACACCTATGGTCACTTGATTTTTGACAAAGGAGCCAAAACCATCCAATGGAAAAAAGATAGCATTTTCAGCAAATGGTGCTGGTTCAACTGGAGGTCAACATGTAGAAGAATGCAGATCGATCCATGCTTATCACCCTGTACAAAGCTTAAGTCCAAGTGGATCAAGGACCTCCACATCAAACCAGACACACTCAAACTAATAGAAGAAAAACTAGGGAAGCATCTGGAACACATGGGCACTGGAAAAAATTTCCTGAACAAAACACCAATGGCTTATGCTCTAAGATCAAGAATCGACAAATGGGATCTCATAAAACTGCAAAGCTTCTGTAAGGCAAAGGACACTGTGGTTAGGACAAAACGGCAACCAACAGATTGGGAAAAGATCTTTACCAATCCTACAACAGATAGAGGCCTTATATCCAAAATATACAAAGAACTCAAGAAGTTAGACCGCAGGGAAACAAATAACCCTATTAAAAAATGGGGTTCAGAGCTAAACAAAGAATTCACAGCTGAGGAATGCCGAATGGCTGAGAAACACCTAAAGAAATGTTCAACATCTTTAGTCATAAGGGAAATGCAAATCAAAACAACCCTGAGATTTCACCTCACACCAGTGAGAATGGCTAAGATCAAAAACTCAGGTGACAGCAGACGCTGGCGAGGATGCGGAGAAAGAGGAACACTCCTCCATTGTTGGTGGGATTGCAGACTGGTAAAACCATTCTGGAAATCAGTCTGGAGGTTCCTCAGAAAATTGGACATTGAACTGCCTGAGGATCCAGCTATACCTCTCTTGGGCATATACCCAAAAGATGCCTCAACATATAAAAGAGACACGTGCTCCACTATGTTCATCGCAGCCTTATTTATAATAGCCAGAAAATGGAAAGAACCCAGATGCCCTTCAACAGAGGAATGGATACAGAAAATGTGGTACATCTACACAATGGAATATTACTCAGCTATCAAAAACAATGACTTTATGAAATTCGTAGGCAAATGGTTGGAACTGGAAAATATCATTCTGAGTGAGCTAACCCAATCACAGAAAGACATACATGGTATGCACTCATTGATAAGTGGCTATTAGCCCAAATGCTTGAATTACCCTAGATCCCTAGAACAAATGAAACTCAAGACGGATGATCAAAATGTGAATGCTTCACTCCTTCTTTAAAAGGGGAAAAAGAATACCCTTGGCAGGGAAGGGAGAGGCAAAGATTAAAACAGAGACTGAAGGAACACCCATTCAGAGCCTGCCCCACATTTGGCCCATACATATACAGCCACCCTATTAGACAAGATGGATGAAGCAAAGAAGTGCAGACCGACAGGAGCCGGATGTAGATCGCTCCTGAGAGACACAGCCAGAATACAGCAAATACAGAGGCGAATGCCAGCAGCAAACCACTGAACTGAGATTAGGTCCCCTATTGAAGGAATCAGAGAAAGAACTGGAAGAGCTTGAAGGGGCTCGAGACCCCAAAAGTACAACAATGCCAAGCAACCAGAGCTTCCAGGGACTAAGCCACTACCTAAAGACTATACATGGACTGACCCTGGACTCTGACCCCATAGGTAGCAATGAATATCCTAGTAAGAGCACCAGTGGAAGGGGAAGCCCTGGGTCCTGCTAAGACTGAACCCCCAGTGAACTAGTCTATGGGGGGAGGGCGGCAATGGGGGGAGGGTTGGGAGGGGAACACCCATAAGGAAGGGGAGGGGGGAGGGGGATGTTTTCCGGAAACCGGGAAAGGGAATAACACTCGAAATGTATATAAGAAATACTCAAGTTAATAAAAAAAAAGAAATTAACAATAACCAATAAATAAATAAATAAATAAATAAATAAATGCCAGATTAAAAAAAAAAAAAGAGCACCGACTGCTCTTCCAGAGGTCCTGAGTTCAATTTCCAGCAACCACATGGTGTCTCACAACCATCTGTAAAGAGGTCCGATGCCCTCTTCTGGTGTGTCTGAAGACAGCTACAGTGTACTCATATATAATAAATAAATAAATCTTTAAAAAAAAAGCTGACCTCCCATGGATATCAACCCAACTTGGCATATCAAGGCAGCAAGACTAGGCTCAGCTTCTCCTACTGAAGCTAGACAAGACAGACTAGTTAGGGGAAAGGGATCCAAACACAGGCAAGAGTCAGAGACAGCCCCTGCTCCTGCTGTTAGGACTCCCACATGAAGACCTAGCTGACATATATGCACAGGGCAGAGGTCTGTCTCATACATGCTCTCTGGTTGGTGGTTCAGGTTCTATGAGCCCCTATGGACCCCGGCTAGTTGATTCGGTAGGTTTTCTTGTGTCCTTGAGCCTTCTGGCTCCTTCAGTCCTTTCCCCCTTTTTTGACAGGCTTTTCCAAGTTCTCCCTAATGTTTGGCTGTGGGTCTCTGCGTTTGTTCCATCAGTTGTTGGATGAAGCCTCTCAGATGACAGTTATGCTAGGCTCCTGTCTGTGAGTATAGCGGAATATCATTAATAGTGTCTCTCTCATGGCGTGGGTCTCGAGCTGCACTAACCATTGGTTGGCCCTTCCCCCAGTTTCTGCTCCGTCATTACCCCTGCACATTGTGTAGGCCGGGAGGGAGAACTGTGGGTCGAAGGTTTTGTGGCTGGGTTGGTGTCCCAATCCCTCCATTGGAAGTCTTGCCTGGTTATAGGAGATGGCCATTTCAGGTTCCATATCCCCCACTGCTATAAATAGGGTCACCCTCATAGATTCCTGGGAGTTTTCATTGTCCTAGGTTACTAGCTCATCCCAGAGACATACCCCAGCCCATTTAGCTGTCTCTCTCAGCACTCTCTTTCTCTGTCCTCTCCTCACTAATCTTCCTGTTCCCATCCCTCTATCACCCAGTCCCCTCACTCTGTCTCCCCACCCCCATGCCTATTTTATTTCCCATTCTCAGTGAGACTCAAGCATCCTCCTTGTTACTTAGCTTCTTTGACTCTGTATCCTGTACTTTATGGCTAATATCCCTTTATAAGTGCGTACATACGATGTTTGACTTTCGAGGTCTGTTTGGGTTACCTCACTAAGAATGATCTTTCCTAGTTCCATACATTTGCCTAAGAATTTAATAAAGTCATTCTTTTTAATAGCTGAATAATATTCCATTGTGTAAATGTACCACTTTAAAAAAATCCATTCTTCAGTTGAGGGACATCTTGGTTGTTTCTAGATATCGGTTAATACATTTAATGCTGCTCTGAACACAGGTGAGCAGGTGTCCTTGTGGAGTGGGAGACATCTTCTGAGGATATATCTAGGAGTGGTCATGAGGTATCTAAAATATATAAAAAAAAACTGAAGAAACAACACCAACAAACCAAACAATCTAATAAAAATGGGGTACAGAGCTATTTACAACTCTAATATTGCCTGAGTTACTGACTGCTGATAATCCTGAGGACACCATAGGTCCAAGTATATATTACTTTTCTATCCTCTGATGGAACCTAGACTTATTTTTCTATATTACACCATCTTTAAAATAAACGACTCCTAGTTACGATTATTTTGCTCATGCTTTTGTACCCTTTTGAGGGCTAGAAGAGTTGGGGAGAGAACAGGTAAAATGTGGAGATGTCGTGTTGGCTCGGAAATGAAGCTACATGGAAGAGAAACAATGACAGCTTCAGAGTTTGTTAAGTTTTCACAATTCTAATAAAATTTTCCAAAACCAATTGAGACTTGTTACTGGAGTTACAAACCCCTGTGTCCTGTTGATGGCTATGTTTCCCTCTACTGAAACACAATCAAGAAATGACTTCTAGAAGTAATGGGCATGGGCTTTTGAGGATTTTGGTCCCCTGTCCTTCCTGTTGTAGGATGTACATGCCCCCAGCAAGCACTTCTTGGCATCAGCAAGTGTCTGGGTTCGGTGTCTGCATATGGGATGGATCCCCAGGTGGGGCAGTCTCTGGATGGCCTTTCTTTCACTCCACTCTTTGTCCCCATATTTCCTTTAGACAGGAAAAATTCTGGGTTAAAAATTTGGAGATGAGTGTGAGCCCCAACCCCCAGAGGCCTTGCCTAACCTCTGGATACAGTCTCTACAGGTTCTTCCTCCTTTTGGCTGGATCTTTCAGCTAATCTCATCCCTGTTGGGTCCTGGGAGCCTCTTGCTTTCCTGGCATCTGGGACTTGCTGGTGGCTACCCCCACTTCCCCATCTCCTATTACTACACCATCTGTTCAATTTCCTGACCCTCTGTATATCACTTGTGTCTACTCCCATACCTGATCCTCTCCCCCTTCACCCCCCTCTTCTCTTCCTCCCAAGTCCCTCCCACCCTCTACCTCCTGTGAGTATTTTTGTTCCCCCTTCTAGGAAGGACTGAAGTATTCATATTTTGGTCTTCCTTCTTCTTGAGCTTCATATGTTCTTTGAATTGTATTTGTGTATTCTGAGCTTCTGGGCTAATATCCACTTATCAGTAAGTACATACCATGTGTGTTCTTTTGTGACTGGGTTACCTCACTCAGGATGATATTTTCTAGTTCCATCCATTTGCCTATGAATTTCATAAAGTCATTGTTTTTGATAGCTGAGTAGTACTCCATTGTGTAAATGTACCACATTTTCTGTATCCATTCCTCTGTTGAAGGACATCTGGGTTCTTTCCAGCTTCTGGCTATTATAAATAAGGCTGCTATGAACATAGTGGAAGATGTGTCCTTGTTGGAGCATCTTTTGGGTATATGCCCAGGAGTGGTATAGCTGGATCCTCAGGTAGTACTATGTCCAATTTTCTGAGAAATTGCTGACTAATTTCCAGAGAGGTTGTACCAGCTTGCAATCCCACCAAACATGGAGAAGTGTTCCTCTTTCTCCACATCCTCGCCAGCATCTGTTGTCACCTGAGTTTTTGATCTTATCCATTCTGACTGGTGTGACGTAGAATCTCAGGGTTGTATAGATTTGGATTTCCCTGATGACTAAGGTTGTTGAACATTTCTTTAAGTGCTTCTCAGTCATTCAGTATTCTTCAGTTGAAAATTCTTTTAGCTCTGTATCCCATTTTTAACACAGTTATTTGGTCTACTGAAGTCTAACTTCTCGAGTTTTTTTTGTATATATTAGATATAAGCCCTCTATTGGATATAGGATTAGTAAAGATTTTTTCCCAATCTGCTGGTTGCCATTTTGTCCTATTGACAGTGTCCTTTGCCTTATAGAAGCTTTGCAATTTTATGAAGTCCTATTTGTTGAGACTGGATCTTAGAGCATAAGCCATTGGTGTTCTGTTCAGGAAATTTTCCCATGTGCTCATGTGTTCGAGGGTCTTCCCTACTTTCTTTTCTATTAGTTTCAGTGTATCTGGTTTTATGTGGAGGTCCTTGATCCATTTGAACTTGGGCTTTGTAAAAGGAGATAGTAATGGATCAATTTGCATTCTTCTACATGCAGACCAACAATGGAACCAGCACCATTTGTTGAAAATGCTGTCTTTTTTCCACTGTATGGTTTTAGCTCTTTTGTCAAAAACCAAGTGACCATAGGTGTGTGGGTTCATTTCTGGGTCTTCAATTCTATTCCATTGGTCTACCTGCCTGTCTCTGTACCAATACCATGCAGTTCGTTATCACTATTACTCTGTAATACTGTTTGAGGTCAGGGATGGTGATTCCCCCAGAAGTTCTTTTATTGTTGAGGATAGTTTTCCCTATCCTGGATTTTTGGTTATTCTAAATGAATTTGCAAATTGCTTTTTCTAACTCTATGAAGAATTGATAGGGATTGAATTGATGGGGATTGAATCTGTAGATAGCTTTGGGCAAGATGGCCATTTTTACTATATTAATCCTGCCAATCCATAAGCCTGGGAAATCTTTCCATCTTTTGAGTGAGATCTTCAATTTCTTTCTTTAGAGACTAAAGGTTCTTGTCATACAGATCTTTTACTTGCTTTGTTAAAGTCACACCAAGGTATTTTTATATTATTTTGACTGTTATGAAGGCTGTCCTTCCCCAAATTTCTTTTCAGCCTGTTTATCCTTTGAGTAGAGGAAGGCTATTGATTTGTTTGAGTTAAATTTATACCCTGACACTTTGCTGAAGTTGTTTATCATGTTTAGGAGTTTTCTGTTGTAATTTTTGGGGGTCATTTAAGTATACTATAATATCATCTGTAAATAGTGATATTTTGACTTCTTCCTTTTCCATTTGTATCCCTTTGACCTTTTTTGTCTGATTGCTCTGACTAGGACTTCAAGTACTATATTGAATAGGTAGGGAGAGAGTGAGCGGCCTTGTCTAGTCCCTGATTCTAATGGAATTGCTTCATGTTTCTCCCCATGTAGTTTGATGTTGGCTACCGGTTTGCTGTATATTGCTTTTACTATATTTAGGTATGGGCCTTGAGTTCCTCATCTTTCCAAGACTTTTATCATGAAGGGGTGTTAAATTTTGTCACATGTTTTCTTAGCATGTAGTGAGATGATCATGTTTTTTTTTTCTTTGAGTTTGTTTACATAGTGGTTTACGTTGATAGATTTCTGTATATTGAACCATCCCTGCATCCCTGGAATGAAGCCTACTTGATCATGGTGGATGATTGTTTTTACTTGTTCTTGGATTTGGTTTGTGAGAATTTTATTGAGTAATTTTTCATTGATATTCATAAGGGAAATTGGTCTGAAATTCTCTTTCTTTGTTGGGTCCTTGTGTGGTTTAGTTATAAGTGTAGTTGTGGCTTCATAAAAGGAATTGGGTAGTGCTCCATCTGTTTCAATTTTGTGGAATAGTTTGGACAGTGTTGGTATGAGGTCTTCTATGAAGGTCTGATAGAATTCTGTACTAAACCCGTCTGGTCCTGTACTCATTTTGGTTGGGAGACTTTTAATAACCTCTTCCATTTCTTTAGGAGTTACGGACTGTTTAGATGGTTTATCTGATCCTGATTTAACTTTGGTCCCTGGTATCTGTCTAGAAAATTGTCCATTTTCTCCAGACTTTCCAGTTTTGTTGAATATAGGCTTTTGTAGTAGGATCTGATGATTTTTTGACTTTTCTCAGATTCTGTTGTTATATCTCCCTTTTCATTTCTGATTTTGTTAATTTGGATACACCCTCTGTGCCCTCTGGTTAGTCTGGTTAGGGTTTATCTATCTTGTCGATTTTCTCAAAGAACCAGCTGCTGGTTTTGTTGATTCTTTGTATATTTCTTTTTGTTTCTACTTGGTTGATTTCAGCTCTGAGTTTGATTATTTCTGCCATCTACTATTCTTGGGTGAATTTTCTTCTTTTTGTTCTAGAGCTTTCAGGTGCTGTCAAGCTGTTAGTATATGCTCTTTCCAGTTTCTTTTTGGAGACCCTCAGAGATAAGAGTTTTCCTCTTATCACTGCTTTCATTATATCCCATAAGTTTGGGTATATTGTGTCTTCATTTTCATTAAATTCTAAAAAGTCTTTAATTTCTTTCTTTATTTCTTCCTTGACCAAGTTGTCATTTTAGAACATGGTTCAGCTTCCATTTTTATGTGAGTTTTCTGTTGTTTTTGTTGTTATTGAAGACCAGCTGTAGTTCCTGGTTATCTGATAGGATACATGGGAGTATTTCAATCTTCTTTTATCTCTTCAGGCCTGTTTTGTTACTGATTGTATGGTCAATTTTGGAGAAGGTACCACCAGGTGCTGAGAAGAAAGTATATTCTTTTGTTTCAGGATGAGATGTTCTGTAAACAATCTGTTAAATCCATTTGGTCCATAACTTCCATTAGTTTTAGTTTGTTTCTGTTTAGTTTCTATTTCCATGATCTGTCCATTGATGAATATAGGGTGTTGAAGTCTCCCACTATTATTGTTGAGGTACAATGTGTGCTTTGAGGTTTAGTAAAGTTTCTTTTAGGATTGTGAGTGCCCTTGCATTTGATGTTTTGATTATTATGTGACAGGAGGAATTGCTTTTATGGTCCAATCTGTTTGGAATTCTGTAGGCTTCTTGTACGCTCATGGGCATCTGTTTCTTTAAGTTAGGAAAGTTTTCTTCCATAATTTTGTTGAAGGTATTTCCTGGCACTTTAAGTTGGGCATCTTTGTTCTCTTCTATTCCTATTATTCTTAGGTTTGGTCTTCTCACTGTGTCTTGAATTTTTTTGGATGTTTTGGGTTAGGAGCTTTTTGTATTTTGCATTTTCTTTGACTATTTTGTCAATGTTGTCTATGGTATCTTCTGCCCCTGAGATTCTCTCTTCTATCTCTTGTATTCTGTTGGTGATGCTTGTATCTATGACTCCTGATATTTTTCCTAGGTGTTCCATCTCCAGGGTTGTCTCCCTTTGTGATTTCTTTATTGTTTATATTTTTACTTTTAGATCCTCGATGATTTTGTTCAATTCCTTCACCTGTTTGGTTGTACTTTCCTGAAATTCTTTAAAGGATTTTTGTGTTTTCTCCTTAATGGCTTCTACCTGATTATCTGCATTCTCCTGTGTTTCTTTAAGGTAGTTATTTATGTCCTTCTTCAAGTCCTCTATCATCATCATGAGATGTGATTTGAAATCAGAATCTTGCTTTTCCAGTGTGTTGGGGTGTCCAGGACTTGCTGGGGTGGGAGAACTGCGTTCTGGTGATGCCAAGTAGCCTTGGTTTCTGATGCTTAGGTTAAGAACGCTCTTGCCTCTCACCATCTGGTTATTTCTGGTGTTTAGTTGTTCTTGTCATCTCTGACTGGAGCTTGTTGCTCCTGTGGGCCTGTGAGCCTGTGCCCTTAGGTGTGTCAGCACTCCTGGGAGACTAGCTCTCTCCAGGTGGGATTGGGTTTGGAGGGTTAGCTCCGTGGTGAGGATGGAAACTGGAAGGATCTTGTCCCTAGTTGTTTCATGGTTCCTGTGTCCTCTGGCTTCCTGGTGGGCCCCTCTTTGGCCGATTATTGGAGCAAAAAATGGTGGTCTTACCTGTGAGCTTAAGAGTGACAGCCCCCCTGGGAGAGCTCTCTCTGGGCAGGATTTGGGTATGGAGGGCTTTGGGACAGATGGAGACTTGAAGGATACTGTTGCTGGCTGCTCCAGGGTTCCTCTTCTCTGAATTGTTTACCACTAGAGTTTCTGTTGATTTTGAGAGCTCTGATAGGCTGGGACATTTTCTTTTCAGTAAAGTAAGCCACATAGGAGACAGCATTCAGGGTCTCTCTGATCTTGGAGATTGTCTTTCCGAGCTGTTTTTGAGATCAGACTGGGGAACTGAGATGTACTTTTCTGGAGAGACACTAATGCCTTAAGAGTGCTATTAGGGGCCGGAACCTGAAGGAACAGACCGGATAAACAGTTCTCTGCACCCAAATCCCGTGGGAGGGAAAGCTAAACCTTCAGAGAGGCAGACACGCCTGGGAAACAAGAAGAGACTGCACTCTGCACACATCTCGGACGCCAGAGGAAAACACCAAACGCCATCTGGAACCCTGGTGCACTGAAGCTCCTGGAAACGGCGGCGCAGATATTCCTGGTTGCTGCCGCCACAGAGAGCTCGTGGGCAGCACCCCGCGAGCGAACTTGAGCCTCGGGACCACAGGTAAGACCAACTTTTCTGCTGCAAGAGAACTGCCTGTTGAACTCAAGACACAGGCCCACAGGAACAGCTGAAGACCTGTAGAGAGGAAAAACTACACGCCCGAAAGGAGAACACTCTGTCCCCATAACTGGCTGAAAGAAAACAGGAAAACAGGTCTACAGCACTCCTGACACACAGGCTTATAGGACAGTCTAGCCACTGTCAGAAATAGCAGAACAAAGTAACACTAGAGATAATCTGATGGCGAGAGGCAAGCGCAGGAACCCAAGCAACAGAAACCAAGACTACATGGCACCATCGGAGTCCAATTCTCCCATCAAAACAAACATGGAATATCCAAACACACCAGAAAAGCAAGATCTAGTTTCAAAATCATATTTGATCATGATGCTGGAGGACTTCAAGAAAGACGTGAAGAACTCCCTTAGAGAAACACAGGAAAACATTAATAAACAAGTAGAAGCCTACAGAGAGGAATCGCAAAAATGCCTGAAAGAATTCCAGGAAAACATAAATAAACAAGTAGAAGCCCATAGAGAGGAGACACAAAAATCCCTGAAAGAATTCCAGGAAAACACAATCAAACAGTTGAAGGAATTAAAAATGGAAATAGAAGCAATCAAGAAAGAACACATGGAAACAACCCTGGATATAGAAAACCAAAAGAAGAGACAAGGAGCTGTAGATACAAGCTTCACCAACAGAATACAAGAGATGGAAGAGAGAATCTCAGGATCAGAAGATTCCATAGAAATCATTGACTCAACTGTCAAAGATAATGTAAAGCGGAAAAAACTACTGGTCCAAAACATACAGAAAATCCAGGACTCAATGAGAAGATCAAACCTAAGGATAATAGGTATAAAGAGAGTGAAGACTACCAGCTCAAAGGACCAGTAAATATCTTCAACAAAATCATAGAAGAAAACTTCCCTAACCTAAAAAAAAGAGATACCCATAGGCATACAAGAAGCCTACAGAACTCCAAATAGATTGGACCAGAAAAGAAACACCTCCCGTCACATAATAGTCAAAACACCAAACGCACAAAATAAAGAAAGAATATTAAAAGCAGTAAGGGATAAAGGTCAAGTAACATATAAAGGCAGACCTATCAGAATCACACCAGACTTTTCGCCAGAAACTATGAAGGCCAGATGATCCTGGACTGATGTCATACAGACCCTAAGAGAACACAAATGCCAGCCCAGGTTACTGTATCCTGCAAAACTCTCAATTAACATAGATGGAGAAACCAAGATATTCCATGACAAAACCAAATTTACACAATATCTTTCTACAAATCCAGCACTACAAAGGATAATAAATGGTAAAGCCCACCATAAGGAGGCAAGCTATACCCTAGAAGAAGCAAGAAACTAATCGTCTTGGCAACAAAACAAAGAGAAGAAAAGCACACAAACATAACCTCACATCCAAATATGAATATAACAGGAAGCAATAATCACTATTCCTTAATATCTTTCAACATCAATGGCCTCAACTCCCCAATAAAAAGACATAGATTAACAAACTGGATACTCAACGAGGACCCCGCATTCTGCTGCCTACAGGAAACACACCTCAGAGACAAAGACAGACACTACCTCAGAGTGAAAGGCTGGAAAACAACTTTCCAAGCAAATGGTCAGAAGAAGCAAGCTGGAGTAGCCATTCTAATATCAAATAAAATCAATTTTCAACTAAAAGTCATCAAAAAAGATAAGGAAGGACACTTCATATTCATCAAAGGAAAAATCCACCAAGATGAACTCTCAATTCTAAATATCTATGCCCCAAATACAAGGGCACCTACATACATAAAAGAAACCTTACTAAAGCTCAAAACACACATTGCACCTCACACAATAATAGTAGGAGATTTCAACACCCCACTCTCATCAATGGACAGATCATGGAAACAGAAATTAAACAGAGTCGTAGACAGACTAAGAGAAGTCATGAGCCAAATGGACTTAACAGATATTTATAGAACATTCTATCCTAAAGCAAAAGGATATACCTTCTTCTCATCTCCTCATGGTACTTTCTCCAAAATTGACCATATAATTGGTCAAAAAACGGGCCTCAACAGGTACAGAAAGATAGAAATAATCCCATTCGTGCTATCAGACCACCACGGCCTAAAACTGGTCTTCAATAACAATAAGGGAAGAATGCCCACATATACGTGGAAATTGAACAATGCTCTACTCAATGATAACCTGGTCAAGGAAGAAATAAAGTAAGAAATTAAAGACTTTTTAGAATTTAATGAAAATGAAGGTACAACATACCCAAACTTATGGGACACAATGAAAGCTGTGCTAAGAGGAAAACTCATAGCGCTGAGTGCCTGCAGAAAGAAACAGGAAAGAGCATATGTCAGCAGCTTGACAGCACACCTAAAAGCTCTAGAACAAAAAGAAGCAAATACACCCAGGAGGAGTAGAAGGCAGGAAATAATCAAACTCAGAGCTGAAATCAACCAAGTAGAAACAAAAAGGACCATTGAAAGAATCAACAGAACCAAAAGTTGGTTCTTTGAGAAAATCAACAAGATAGATAAACCCTTAGCCAGACTAACGAGAGGACACAAAGAGTGTGTCCAAATTAACAAAATCAGAAATGAAAAGGGAGACATAACTACAGATTCAGAGGAAATTCAAAAAATCATCAGATCTTACTATAAAAGCCTATATTCAACAAAACTTGAAAATCTACAGGAAATGGACAATTTCCTAGACAGATACCAGGTATCGAAGTTAAATCAGGAACAGATAAACCAGTTAAACAACCCCATAACTCCTAAGGAAATAGAAGCAGTCATTAAAGGTCTCCCAACCAAAAAGAGCCCAGGTCCAGACGGGTTTAGTGCAGAATTCTATCAAACCTTCATAGAAGTCCTCATACCAATAGTGTCCAAACTATTCCACAAAATTGAAACAGATGGAGCACTACTGAATTCCTTCTATGAAGCCACAATTACTCTTATACCTAAACCACACAAAGACACAACAAAGAAAGAGAACTTCAGACCAATTTCCCTTATGGATATCGACGCAAAAATACTCAATAAAATTCTGGCAAACCGAATCCAAGAGCACATCAAAACAATCATCCACCATGATCAAGTAGGCTTCATCCCAGGCATGCAGGGATGGTTTAATATACGGAACACCATCAACGTGATCCATTATATAAACAAACTGAAAGAACAAAACCACATGATCATTTCATTAGATGCTGAGAAAGCATTTGACAAAATTCAACACCCCTTCATGATAAAAGTCCTGGAAAGAATAGGAATTCAAGGCCCATACCTAAACATAGTAAAAGCCATATACAGCAAACCAGTTGCTAACATTAAACTAAATGGAGAGAAACTTGAAGCAATCCCACTAAAATCAGGGACTAGACAAGGCTGCCCACTCTCTCCCTACTTATTCAATATAGTTCTTGAAGTTCTAGCCAGAGCAATCAGACAACAAAAGGAGATCAAGGGGATACAGATCGGAAAAGAAGAGGTCAAAATATCACTATTTGCAGATGATATGATAGTATATTTAAGTGATCCCAAAAGTTCCACCAGAGAACTACTAAAGCTGATAAACAACTTCAGCAAAGTGGCTGGATATAAAATTAACTCAAATAAATCAGTTGCCTTCCTCTATACAAAAGAGAAACAAGCCGAGAAAGAAATTAGGGAAACGAAACCCTTCATAATAGACCCAAATAATATAAAGTACCTCGGTGTGACTTTAATCAAGCAAGTAAAAGATTTGTACAGTAAGAACTTCAAGACACTGAAGAAAGAAATTGAAGAAGACCTCAGAAGATGGAAAGATCTTCCGTGCTCTTGGATTGGTAGGATTAATATAGTAAAAATGGCCATTTTACCAAAAGCAATCTACAGATTCAATGCAATCCCCATCAAAATACCAATCCAATTCTTCAAAGAGTTAGACAGAACAATTTGCAAATTCATCTGGAATAACAAAAAACCCAGGATAGCTAAAACTATCCTCAACAATAAAAGGACTTCAGGGGGAATCACTATCCCTGAACTCAAGCAGTATTACAGAGCAATAGTGATAAAAACTGCATGGTATTGGTACAGAGACAGACAGATAGACCAATGGAATAGAATTGAAGACCCAGAAATGAACCCACACACCTATGGTCACTTGATTTTTGACAAAGGAGCCAAAACCATCCAATGGAAAAAAGATAGCATTTTCAGCAAATGGTGCGGTTCAACTGGAGGTCAACATGTAGAAGAATGCAGATCGATCCATGCTTATCACCCTGTACAAAGCTTAAGTCCAAGTGGATCAAGGACCTCCACATCAAACCAGACACACTCAAACTAATAGAAGAAAAACTAGGGAAGCATCTGGAACACATGGGCACTGGAAAAAATTTCCTGAACAAAACACCAATGGCTTATGCTCTAAGATCAAGAATCGACAAATGGGATCTCATAAAACTGCAAAGCTTCTGTAAGGCAAAGGACACTGTGGTTAGGACAAAACGGCAACCAACAGATTGGGAAACGATCTTTACCAATCCTACAACAGATAGAGGCCTTATATCCAAAATATACAAAGAACTCAAGAAGTTAGACCGCAGGGAGACAAATAACCCTATTAAAAAATGGGGTTCAGAGCTAAACAAAGAATTCACAGCTGAGGAATGCTGAATGGCTGAGAAACACCTAAAGAAATGTTCAACATCTTTAGTCATAAGGGAAATGCAAATCAAAACAACCCTGAGATTTCACCTCACACCGGTGAGAATGGCTAAGATCAAAAACTCAGGTGACAGCAAATGCTGGCGAGGATGCGGAGAAAGAGGAACACTCCTCCATTGTTGGTGGGGTTGCAGACTGGTACAACCATTCTGGAAATCAGTCTGGAGGTTCCTCAGAAAATTGGACATTGAACTGCCTGAGGATCCAGCTATACCTCTCTTGGGCATATACCCAAAAGATGCCCCAACATATAAAAAAGACACGTGCTCCACTATGTTCATCGCAGCCTTATTTATAATAGCCAGAAGCTGGAAAGAACCCAGATGCCCTTCAACAGAGGAATGGGTACAGAAACTGTGGTACATCTACACAATGGAATATTACTCAGCTATCAAAAACAACGACTTTATGAAATTCGTAGGTAAATGGTTGGAACTGGAAAATATCATCCTCAGTGAGCTAACCCAATCACAGAAAGACATACATGGTATGCACTCATTGATAAGTGGCTATTAGCCCAAATGCTTGAATTACCCTAGATGCCTAGAACAAACGAAACTCAAGACGGATGATCAAAATGTGAATGCTTCACTCCTTCTTTAAAAGGGGAACAAGAATACCCTTGGGAAGAGAGAGGCAAAGATTAAAACAGAGACTGAAGGAACACCCATTCAGAGCCTGCCCTACATGTGGCCCATACATATACAGCCACCCAATTAGACAAGATGGATGAAGCAAAGAAGTGCAGACTGACAGGAGCCGGATGTAGATCGCTCCTGAGAGACACAGCCAGAATACAGCAAATACAGAGGCGAATGCCAGCAGCAAACCACTGAACTGAGAATAGGACCCCATTGAAAGAATCAAAGAAAGAACTGGAAGAGCTTGAAGGGGCTCGAGACCCCATATGTACAACCATGCCAAGCAACCAGAACTTCCGGGACTAAGCCACTACCTAAAGACTATACATGGACTGACCCTGGACTCTGACCTCATAGGTAGCAATGAATATCCTAGCAAGAGCACCAGTGGAAGGGGAAGCCCTGGGTCAACTATGACTGAACCCCCAGTGAACTAGACTGTTGGGGGGAGGGTGACAATGGGGGGAGGGTTGGGAGGGGAAAACCCATAAGGAAGGGGAGGGGGGAGGGAGATGTTTGCCCGGAAACCGGGAAAGGGAATAACACTCGAAATGTATATAAGAAATACTCAAGTTAATTAAAAAAAAGAGTGCTATTAGGGAAGGAGTCCCTGTCCTGTGTTCCTTGCCTCCTCCCTATGAATGATCAGGGCTGAGGGTGACCAGGGGCCAAATATTTCCAGCTTTCCATCTCTGTGAGTATGAGCTAGAGAAGGCTTCTTTAGTACCCTCTCTGGGAATTTAAACGATACAACTCAGGGCTGGAGATGATGGAAAACTGGCTTCTCCTCCCAGGGACATTTGGTGACCTTTGCTGAACATGCAGGGAGAATGGATCTTGGTTCTTTTGATTATAGTTGCTCCAATATTCTTTATTAAGCTGGAGTAAGCCCAGATTCAAGTGCCTCTGACTCAGAGTTTTTACTGAGGCATCATAGAGTTTTAAAAAGTATATATACATACATATATGTATATACACACATATGTACATATGTACACACATATACATATCCATATACATATATGAAACATGTTGCTATACGCTCTTAGGATAATTTTCAAAGACTGTACATGTATTTAAGGGTAGACTTTTTCCACTTCAGCTCACTGGTGTCTACCCTGCGTGCTCTGCACATCACCATTCTAGATGTGAAATTCTCAATAAGCTTCTTCTCAACATTGACCCCACACATCCTTGACTGTGCTAAGCCAATTGAGGACAATAAAGAACTCATTTACAAGACACATTCATGTGGCACATATTGTAGCTGGGAATGCGAGTTGTATGCAAATGAATGGAAACAGCTCAAGAGAATAGAAAGTCAGCGTGCAGCGTGATTGTTAGGAAAACCAGACACAAGGCAGTACAGGTAGAGACAGTGAGGGCCAGTGGGGAGGAACACTGACATCACCACCATTCAACCTGGGTCTTCCCTTGACACGTGTGAGCTTCTGGGCAGATATAAAGAGTGAAAAATAAAACATGGAAAGACTTCTTGGGGTTATCCATAAGTAGATAGCCACACTTCTACTGGCAAAACAGGCAAAGGGCAGGAATGGTTGCCAGAAACAGAAGAGAGCTGGGCTGCTGGCTGTACCGTGGTCAAGTGCTTCGTGGGAGGAAGTCGAGATCTTTTCTTTATCCCTGTGTTTTCAAAGTCCAGAAAAGAGAAAATAGGCATGCATGGTCTTCCCGTGACAGAGCAGGCAAGGGACCAGTATGAATTGCCTTCATTACTGCTGTCTTCTCTTGCCTTGCAATTTGCTATTGTCTCACTGACTTAATCCCATAGAAACTGGAAGGCAAAGAAAATCAGTTTCTATGGTGTGTGGAGCTGCCTGCCGCACAGCTGGGTGGAGGACAGTGATGGATGAATGGATAGATTTGGAAGGTGATAGAAATACATCGACTCACAGTGATAGGAACCTTCTGTGAATCACTCTCCTGCATACTCATCCTTCCTAGCTATTTAATTATACAATTTTAAGGTAATTAAAAAGCAAGAGGCAAAGTTATGGATGCAAATATAATTTTAAATACTATTCTTCAAGCACTTAAAGCATTTACAGGTGTTGGCCCAAGTATCATCATAAGAAGCATAGCTTTAGTGACACTTTGCAATTCACAGTCTCTGTCTGATATTGCTATCAGAGAATTACATGGAAGCTTTACTCCTGGACTCACTACTTCTGGGGCACGATGATGTTTGCTTCGTCTGTAAGCCTATATCAGTTACCTAGGTGTAAATAATTCCCTTTTGAAGCTTTATATTTTAAAAAAAAGGGCACATGATGCATTTATGGATAATTTGGAAAAACACATTTAAAATATGCTAATTGTCTAGAAGCACATAAATAGCTGAATTGTTCCACTTAATATGCACTTCAAGGTGTTCTGACAGCTGCTAGCCTCTCATGCTTCTAAGGCAGCCCAGTGCACCTGTAGTCATGGTGACATTCTGAACGGGGAGGGGATGACTGAGGGAATGGAGCAACTCGTGGACAGCATGCAGATGATAGCGTCTTTACCAATGAAGAATAGGATGACCTCATATGACAGGGACCTCTTAGAATTATGGCTAAGTGATTTACATAGTGTTTAATTCTCATCATTCTGGTAGATCATCTACCTTTGACAATGAATTTTCTGAATTCCATGAACAAATTGAGTTAAGTCCACTTTGAATCATATTTGAGTAGTTGTTGTACTGGACAGAGCTGCCTAGAGGGATAGCAGCATGCACTAGAATGCTTTCAGTGTGACTGTGGGAGTTCGGAGGTACCCAGGCTCTTAGCTGGAGAAACCTGGGATTGCTCTGACTCTCTGTCAAGCAAACAGTCATTGCTGGACCACCCAGCTTCTACTGGAAGCTTCTTTTGTGTTTGTGACCCTTGAGCTCTATTTCTCTAATGATTTATAAAATATATATGGAGATATTATGAATTATAGTCATCCAGACTTTCCTCAGAACACTAGATATTATGATTCTGTATCAATCAGGTTCTCTAGAGTCACAGAACTTAGGGGTCGTCTCTATATAGTAAGGGAATTTGTTAATGACTTACAGTCTGTAGTCCAGCTCCCCAACAATGGTCAGCAGCAGCTGTGAATGGAAGTTCAAGGCTCTAGCAGTTGTTCAGTCCCACAAGGCAAGCAGGCAAAGAAGAGAGAATATTCCTTCTTCCAATGTCCTTATGTAGGTCTCCAGTAGAAGGTACTGGATTAAAGGTGTGCAGTCACTATGCCTGGATCTGGGACTTGCTTCATCCCAGATGACCTTGAACTCAGAGATCACCTTGCCTTAGTCTCCTGGGATCCATAGCCACTATGCCTCAAGATTTCCATGCCAATATCCAGGTCAGAAACTTGTATCTCCCAGCCTCAAGATCAGGCTCACAGGTGTGCTTTCCAATTCTGGATTGTAGTTCATTTCTGATATAGTCAAGTTGACAACCAGGAATAGCCACTACAGATTTTTACCTAAATACATTTGAGTAGCTATTAATAAATACATTATCAGGTTGGGGATTTAGCTCAGCGGTAGAGCGCTTGCCTAGGGAGCGCAAGGCCCTGGGTTCGGTCCCCAGCTCCGAAAAAAAAAAAAAGAAAAAAAATACATTATCCCAATCCTAGGGTATAAATTCAAAAGAAATTATGTTAGTATATTAATTCTATGTTTATGTTTGTTGCTGTATTATTCATACTCATTAAGGTGTTGAGTCAATCTTGGTGATCATCAGTGGATAGTTAGAAATAAGTGATATCTATCTATCTATCTATCAATCATCTATCTATCTATCTATCTATCTATCTATCTATCTATCTATCTATGTCACAATAGGATAGTATTTAGCCATCAAAAGAATGATACCCTATTATTTGAAGTAAAACAATTGAAACCTAAGAATATCTTGGTAAGGCTGGGGATTTGGCTCAGTGGTAGAGCGCTTACCTAGGAAGCGCAAGGTCCTGGGTTCGGTCCCCAGCCCCGGAAAAAAAAAAAAAGAATATCTTGGTAAGTGAGATAAGTCAGACCCTGTGCCAGAGACCTGTAATCCCAGCTAGTTGGAGAGCTGAGGGAGAAGCTTTCCAAGTTTAAATCCAGAATCGGAAGATATAGTGAGATGTTGGTTAGCCTGGCAGCTTAGTGAGACGGTGTCTCAAAACTAAAAGTGTAAAGTGGATCGAGACGTAGATGAGCAGTAAATTTATACTGTTAGCTTTGCCTTGATTTTTTTCAACGTAGTATTTTTATTGATTCTTTGGTAATTTCATATCTTGTACACCATCACACCCACTTCCCAATTCTTCCATGTCTGCACCCCATCCTTGTGACTCCCCCACCCCCATATAAAAATAAAGTCCAGTTTGTGTTATCTATACACTCACTGGAATGTGGTAAAACTCTCAGTGGCCTGCCCCTTAAATAGAACTGAGTCATTCCCCTCCTGCACCCCCACCAGAGCCATCAATTATAGACTTCAGCATCATTTCACACTTTTACGTTTTCCCTGATGGCTTCCTGCTTAGGTTCTTAATTTGTTGGGGGGTTTAGATGGGGGTAATGCTTGTCATAGACGCTTTCTTTTTTTTTTATTAACTTGAGTATTTCTTATATACATTTCGAGTGTTATTCCCTTTCCCGGTTTCTGGGCAAACATCCCCCCTCCCCTTCTTTATGGGTGTTCCCCTCCCCATCCTCCCCCCATTGCCGCCCTCCCCACAACAATCTAGTTCACTGGGGGTTCAGTCTTAGCAGGACCCAGGGCTTCCCCTTCCACTGGTGCTCTTACTAGGATATTCATTGCTACCTATGAGGTTAGAGTTCAGGGTCAGTCCATGTATAGTCTTTAGGTAGTGGCTTAGTCCCTGGAAGCTCTGGTTGCTTGGCATTGTTGTACATATGGGGTCTCCAGCCCCTTCAAGCTCTTCCAGTTCTTTCTCTGATTCCTTCAACAGGGGTCCTATTCTCAATACAGTGGTTTGCTGCTGGCATACGCCTCTGTGTTTGCTGTATTCTGGCTGTGTCTCTCGGGAGAGATCTACATCCAGCTCCTGTCGGCCTGCACTTCTTTGCTTCCCCCTGAAGTCCTTTTATTGTTGAGGATAGTTTTAGCTATCCTGGCTTTTTTGTTATTCCAGATGGATTTGCAAATTGTTCTGTCTAACTCTTTGAAGAATTGGATTGGTATTTTGATGGGGATTGCATTGAATCTGTAGATCACTTTTGGTAAAATGGCCATTTTTACTATATTAATCCTGCCAATCCATGAGCATGGGAGATCTTTCCATCTTCTGAGGACTTCTTCAATTTCTTTCTTCAGAGTCTTGAAGTTCTTATTGTACAAATCTTTTACTTGCTTGGTTAAAGTCACACTGAGGTACTTTATATTATTTGGGTCTATTATGAAGGGTGTCGTTTCCCTAATTTCTTTCTCGGCTTGTTTCTCTTTTGAGTAGAGGAAGGCTACTGATTTATTTGAGTTAATTTTATACCCAGCCACTTTGCTGAAGTTGTTTATCAGCTTTAGTAGTTCTCTGGTGGAACTTTTGGGATCACTTAAATATACTATCATATCATCTGCAAATAGTGATATTTTGACTTCTTCTTTTCCGATCTGTATCCCCTTGACCTCCTTTTGTTGTCTGATTGCTCTGGCTAGAACTTCAAGAACTATATTGAATAAGTAGGGAGAGAGTGGGCAGCCTTGTCTAGTCCCTGATTTTAGTGGGATTGCTTCAAGTTTCTCTCCATTTAGTTTAATGTTAGCAACTGGTTTGCTGTATATGGCTTTTACTATGTTTAGGTATGGGCCTTGAATTCCTATTCTTTCCAGGACTTTTATCATGAAGGGGTGTTGAATTTTGTCAAATGCTTTCTCAGCATCTAATGAAATGATCATGTGGTTTTGTTCTTTCAGTTTGTTTATATAATGGATCAGATTGATGGTTTTCTGTATATTGAACCATCCCTGCATGTCTGGGATGAAGCCTACTTGATCATGGTGGATGATTGTTTTGATGTGCTCTTGGATTCGGTTTGCCAGAATTTTATTGAGTATTTTTGCATCGATATTCATAAGGGAAATTGGTCTG
The DNA here is from genome assembly GCF_021556685.1 of Rattus norvegicus. NCBI lineage: Eukaryota > Metazoa > Chordata > Mammalia > Rodentia > Muridae > Rattus > Rattus norvegicus. Next base: position 67,157,280 of record NC_141549.1, read on the forward strand.
AAGTTCTCTTTCTTTGTTGGGTCTTTGTGTGGTTTAGGTATAAGAGTAATTGTGGCTTCATAGAAGGAATTCGGTAGTGCTCCATCTGTTTCAATTTTGTGGAATAGTTTGGATAATATTGGTATGAGGTCTTCTATGAAGGTCTGATAGAATTCTGCACTAAACCCGTCTGGACCTGGGCTCTTTTTGGTTGGGAGACCTTCAATGACTGCTTCTATTTCCTTAGGAGTTATGGGGATTGTTTAACTGGTTTATCTGTTCCTGATTTAACTTCGGTACCTGGTATCTGTCTAGGAAATTGTCCATTTCCTGCAGATTTTCAAGTTTTGTTGAATATAGGCTTTTATAGTAAGATCTGATGGTTTTTTGAATTTCCTCTGAATCTGTAGTTATGTGTCCCTTTTCATTTCTGATTTTGTTAATTTGGATACACTCTCTGTGTCCTCTCGTTAGTCTGGCTAAGGGTTTATCTATCTTGTTGATTTTCTCAAAGAACCAACTTTTGGTTCTGTTGATTCTTTCTAAGGTCCTTTTTGTTTCTACTTGGTTGATTTCAGCTCTGAGTTTGATTATTTCCTGCCTTCTACTCCTCCTGGGTGTATTTGCTTCTTTTTGTTCTAGAGCTTTTAGGTGTGCTGTCAAGCTGCTGACATATGCTCTTTCCTGGTTCTTTCTGCAGGCACTCAGCGCTATGAGTTTTCCTCTTAGCACAGCTTTCATTGTGTCCCATAAGTTTGGGTATGTTGTACCTTCATTTTCATTAAATTCTAAAAAGTCTTTAATTTCTTTCTTTATTTCTTCCTTGACCAGGTTATCATTGAGTAGAGCATTGTTCAATTTCCACGTATATGTGGGCATTCTTCCCTTATTGTTATTGAAGACCAGTTTTAGGCCATGGTGGTCTGATAGCATGCATGGGATTATTTCTATCTTTCTGTACCTGTTGAGGCCCGTTTTTTGACCAATTATATGGTCAATTTTGGAGAAAGTACCATGAGGAGCTGAGAAGAAGGTATATCCTTTTGCTTTAGGATAGAATGTTCTATAAATATCTGTTAAGTCCATTTGGCTCATGACTTCTCTTAGTCTGTCTACGACTCTGTTTAATTTCTGTTTCCACGATCTGTCCATTGATGAGAGTGGGGTGTTGAAATCTCCTACTATTATTGTGTGAGGTGCAATGTGTGTTTTGAGCTTTAGTAAGGTTTCTTTTACGTATGTAGGTGCCCTTGTATTTGGGGCATAGATATTTAGGATTGAGAGTTCATCTTGGTGGATTTTTCCTTTGATGAATATGAAGTGTCCTTCCTTATCTTTTTTGATGACTTTTAGTTGAAAATTGATTTTATTTGATATTAGAATGGCTACTCCAGCTTGCTCTTCCGACCATTTGCTTGGAAAGTTGTTTTCCAGCCTTTCACTCTGAGGTAGTGTCTGTCTTTGTCTCTGAGGTGTGTTTCCTGTAGGCAGTGGAATGCAGGGTCCTCGTTGCATATCCAGTTCGTTAATCTACGTCTTTTTATTGGGGAGTTGAGGCCATTGATGTTGAAAGATATTAAGGAATAGTGATTATTGCTTCCTGTTATATTCATATTTGGATGTGAGGTTATGTTTGTGTGCTTTTCTTCTCTTTGTTTTGTTGCCAAGACAATTAGTTTCTTGCTTCTTCTAGGGTATAGCTTGCCTCCTTATGTTGGGCTTTACCATTTATTATCCTTTGTAGTGCTGGATTTGTAGAAAGATATTGTGTAAATTTGGTTTTGTCATGGAATATCTTGGTTTCTCTATCTATGTTAATTGAAAGTTTTGCAGGATACAGTAACCTGGGCTGGCATTTGTGTTCTCTTAGGGTCTGTATGACATCAGTCCAGGATCTTCTGGCCTTCATAGTTTCTGGCGAGAAGTCTGGTGTGATTCTGATAGGTCTGCCTTTATATGTTACTTGACCTTTTTCCCTTACTGCTTTTAATATTCTTTCTTTATTTTGTGCGTTTGGTGTTTTGACTATTATGTGACGGGAGGTGTTTCTTTTCTGGTCCAATCTATTTGGAGTTCTGTAGGCTTCTTGTATGCCTATGAGTATCTCTTTTTTAGGTTAGGGAAGTTTTCTATGATTTTTTTGAAGATATTTACTGGTCCTTTGAGCTGGGAGTCTTCACTCTCTCTATACCTATTATCCTTAGGTTTGATCTTCTCATTGAGTCCTGGATTTCCTGTATGTTTTGGACCAGTAGTTTTTCCGCTTTACATTATCTTTGACAGTTGAGTCAATGATTTCTATGGAATCTTCTGATCCTGAGATTCTCTCTTCCATCTCTTGTATTCTGTTGGTGAAGCTTGTATCTACAGCTCCTTGTCTCTTCTTTTGGTTTTCTATATCCAGGGTTGTTTCCATGTGTTCTTTCTTGATTGCTTATATTTCCATTTTTAATTCCTTCAACTGTTTGATTGTATTTTCCTGGAATTTTTTCAGGGATTTTTGTGACTCCTCTCTATGGGCTTCTACTTGATTATTTATGATTTCCTGGTATTCTTTCAGGCATTTTTGCGATTCCTCTCTGTAGGCTTCTACTTGTTCTCTAAGGGAGTTCTTCACGTCTTTCTTGAAGTCCTCCAGCATCAGGATCAAATATGATTTTGAAACTCGATCTTGCTTTTCTGGTCTGTTTGGATATTCCGTGTTTGCTTTTGTGGGAGAATTGTGCTCCGATGATGGCATGTAGTCTTGGTTTCTGTTGCTTGGGTTCCTGCGCTTGCCTCTGGCCATCAGATTATCTCTAGTGTTACTTTGTTCTGCTATTTCTGACAGTGGCTAGACTGTCCTATAAGCCTGTGTGTCAGGAGTGCTGTAGACCTGTTTTCCTGTTTTCTTTCAGCCAGTTATGGGGACAGAGTGTTCTGCTTTCGGGCGTGTATGTCCCGTGCTGCGTCTTGCCAGCAGGAACGACGCGGCACACACAGGATCCTACTGCAGAAAAGCTTTAATGCGTCTTGAGAGGGAGAGCATAAGCTTACAATGCGGAGACGCCGAGTGAGGAATAGCCGTCCCTTATATAGGAAACTATCCTCGCCTAGGACGTGTCACTCTCTGACTGGTCGCTGCCAATTATGCCAGATGACGTACCAAAACGTACGTGTCCCTTTGAGTAGGGAAGTTACCAGGCGCCTGCGTATTGCCCTTTTTACTAGGTGCGTTCTGCCGGATGCCGGTGCCATCTTGTAATGGAGTATGTGAGGACAGCTCCTCGGACAGCTCCTCACATCTGTGAGGACAGCTCCTCGGACAGCTCCTCACATCTCCTCCTTTTCTGTTTTTTTTTTTTTAAGCAAACAGGACACCCAGATATAGGAGGGCGAAGACAGAGGTCATATCCTCGTACAAAGTTGGCGAACCTGTACAAGAGAGATACCCTTAGGCTGTTGTTGGGACCCAGGGCACTCCCGACCTGTCACACTGCCATTTTTCGAGGGAGGGAAAACTGGGGCAGAAACCCTCATGTAATATGACATGCCTTCCAGGGAGCGTATTTGGTAGAACTTCCCTGTGCGATGCTAAGCTCGTCACCCCTCATGGGCTGCTCAAGCCGGACACTCTAATCCTGTGCAATGAACCGAGGTTCTAGGAGTGCAAGAGCTGTCCAGCTGGCGACCTGTTGCTTGAGCATGGTCAACCAGATATCGGCTGACGCTCCTTGTTCAAGGGCTACAAGCGCCTGGGCGATCACTACTTTGTCCTTTCTTGTTTGAGATCTCAATTTGCAAAGCAACCAGAGGAGTAACACTAATCCACAGCAGAGGATCACTCCAAAAAGTCCCACTCCCACCCATTCCTTGAAATAAGAGACTGCTGAGGTGATCCAGGACGACAATCCCTCCATCAAAGACAGGTCCAGTCGGGTAGAATTTACTTGAATGATGGTCGCTCTCAGCTCCCGAAGTGTCTGTTCAAACTCCGAGGTCCAATTCTGTAACAGATGCTGTGAAAGACTCTTAGACAGATTAGCAGCTCGGGTAAATTTGTCATATTATATGGAGGTGACACAAAGGCCTGGGAGTTTTTGCTCACAGCCAAGCTGGGCCAGTTGCCATAGAATGTCTAATTGCTCTCGGACCAGATCTATACGTTGGTTGACAAGCATAAGGCCTCCCTATATCTGAATATTGGCCGAGGCCTGTCTGTCCCGAGCCACAGAGACGGTGGCCGATAAACCATTGATAGTTTGGGTTGTCTGTACTGTATTTGACAAGGCCAATGCCGAGGCAATAACCGAGGCAGCGACTGCTGTCATAGCAATAATGCCAGCAATAATTGCAGAAGTACCAAAATCTCTTTTTCCTCTAAATAAGGTCATGGTCCCCGGGGTATCAACAGGGATCGGGATAAAGCGAGGCATGCGGGTAACTACTGCGATATTTTATATGAGTAGCTGTCCAGACAGAGGCAGCAGGTTTGATGTTCCCCGTCCAGGAAAATGACAACCGTCCCTTTTCACCCTTTCCTCCAAGTAGCATCGCCATGGGCGTAAGATCAGTGCAGCTACCATTAACGCAATGTAAGGCCACCACCATAGAGAACTGTGGCATTAGCCACAATGTCCTCCTCACCAGTTCCCCATGTGGCCTCCCTTAACCAAGCAGAAGATTGATTATATAACATAATGCAAGGGAGATCAAAAGATGTTTTGTTGAATATGCCAAAACAAAGGCTGCCCTTAAGGGGAATAGTCCTATTTTCTTTTAGTCGTTCAACCTGTGGATCCTTAGGTAAATAGGCCAACCCTAAATCCCTGTTAGTGGTACATCACCGGCATCGGGAGTGGAAAGGTTGACATTATTCCCCATCGTAGCTCGCCCTGCACTGTTGCTGGCATCCACGGAAGAAGAGTGAGGAGGTGCAGGAGTCCCAGTCCCTTCTTGATCACTTGCTGTGATGCTCCGAGTAAGTCGTCCTGGGATCCATATGGGATTTTCATTGTCCTGTGGAAAAACACATACAGCTCCCCTGGATCTTATTAAAACAGGATCTGGGCCTTTCCATTCATTTGTTAATACATCCTTCCATTTGACTAATTCTTTTGTCCTCTTGGGCTCTGAGCAATGTCGCTCAGTCGCTGTTTGTCCAGTTTCATCAAGATTTAAAAAATTTAAGGTAAAAAGGGCCAGAGCAGTGGCCACTCGGGGTGTTGGGGGGAGTTCTATCATAATTCCCCTTCTTTGTTTTATTAAATATGATTTGAGCGTCTGATGAGCACGCTCTATGATTCCCTGTCCTTGAGGGTTGTAGGCAGGCCCGTCAGGTGGGTAACCTGCATCTGAGCACAAAACTGACGGAATTTTTGAGATGTGTAAGCGGGGCCATTGTCAGTTTTTACACATTTTGGCTTTCCCCAAGCACTCCATGCTTCAAGGCAGTGCTGAATGACATGTGTTGTTTTTTCTCCTGTAAGTGGGGTGGCATGTAGAATGCCAGAACATGTGTCTATAGATACATGCACATACTGTAATTTTCCAAAAGTAGAATTATGAGTAACATCCATTTGCCAGATTTGCAATGGCTGTATTCCTCTCGGGTTGACCCCGATGTGAGGAACTGGGAGGAACTGGCAGCACTGTTGGCATTGGGTGACTATATCACGTGCCTCTTTTCTAGTTATAGAGAAGCGGCGGCGTAAAGTTTCTGAGGTGACATGGAAATTGCCATGAAAGGCTTTAGCGGCCTCTAAAGGAGAGGCCAGGGCCACAGCTATCATTTTTGTGGCTTTGTCAGCCAAATCATTCTCTGAACTCATTGGGCCAGGGAGTCCAGAATGGGCCCGTATATGAGTAATGTATACAGGGAATCTTCTATTTAATAGGATAATTTGGATTTTTCGGAAAATATCTGCCACCTTACTAGTGGTTTTAATTATACTGGCGGTTTCAAGAATACTAACAGCACTAGCTCGGCCTCCTCCTCTGAGTCTAAGGTTTTATTTTCAGAGCTTTCAGAACTGTCGAGGTTCAGTGCTTCTAGCTCTTTCACAGGGTATAGGCTGGCTCCCCCTCCTGGTTTATGTGTAGAGGAGGAAGTGCTGGAATCTGAAAATTTCAACGCTCCCTTGTCTGCGGACTTACCGGGAGGGCCTTTTTTCTTTCTTAGGACGTCCTTTTTCTTGCGCGCGCCCAACCTCTCACTACGTTCGGTTTCTGACATACTTTCCTGGACTACCTTGAGAGTGGCCTGTCCTTCTACTACTGCTGCCTTACACGTTTCATCCTTTAAACAATTCTTAACCAGCTTCCATATAGCTTTGGTCCCTAGGCGCAGATCCTCTTCCGCCAATTTTCTGTCAAGGTCTTTTCCAAGTTTGTTCCATGAGGCAATTGTAAACGAGCCTGAACAGGCAAACCAAGGCGCCACCCTCTCCACCTCCTTCACAAAGTTTTTAAGTGTTCCTCCTCCAATTTTGATGTTCCTCTGCTTTAACACTGTTTCCAAGGCTGTGACCACAGACTGTGAGGATTCCATGATGGGCCAGGAACGCCGGCGGCTTATCTACGTCCATCTGACAAGGCGTGAGGTGAAAGGGTAGAGACAGACACGCTGCTCTCTTATGTACTGGAGTCTTACATGCGCCTCCCCGGACGGTGCCGCTTATCTACGTCGGCCTTATCGTGTCCTTGTTCCTCAACAGTCAAAATCGAAGGTAAAAGGGAGCTGCGCGAAGCTCACTTATATACGAGAGACTGAGACGCGCCTTCAGCTGCTGTGATCGTCCTTTTAACAGCGAAAATGGTGAAAACAGAACATAAAGAGTAGGGTGGCTCCCAGGACAAATACTATAGCCTCAACAAATCCTTCCCAAGGCGGCGACAACCCCAGACCAAAGTCCAAGAGAGGGCTGCCTCTCCGAACGTATCTACCTGCAGTTCTGAATCCTCCTTGTCGCCAAGGGATCTCCGAAGGTGCTGACGATAGCGAGGTCTTTCCCGGGTTTTCGGCACCAGATGTCCCGCGCTACGTCTCGCCAGCAGGAACGACGCGGCACACACAGGATCCTACTGCAGAAAAGCCTTATTGCGTCTTGAGAGGGAGAGCATAAGCTTACAATGCGGAGACGTCGAGTGAGGAATAACCGTCCCTTATATAGGAAACTATCCTCGCCTAGGACGTGTCACTCTCTGACTGGTCGCTGCCAATTATGCCAGATGACGTACCAAAACGTACGTGTCCCTTTGAGTAGGGAAGTTACCAGGCGCCTGCGTATTGCCCTTTTTACTAGGTGCGTTCTGCCGGATGCCGGTGCCATCTTGTAATGGAGTATGTGAGGACAGCTCCTCGGACAGCTCCTCACATCTGTGAGGACAGCTCCTCGGACAGCTCCTCACATCTGTGAGGACAGCTCCTCGGACAGCTCCTCACATCTGTGAGGACAGCTCCTCGGACAGCTCCTCACATGTGTAGTTTTTCCTCTCTACAGGTCTTCAGCTGTTCCTGTGGGTCTGTGTCTGGTGTTCACCAGGCAGGTCTCTTGCAGCAGAAAAGTTGGTCTTACCTGTGGTCCCGAGGCTCAAGTTCGCTTGTGGGGTGCTGCCTACGAGCTCTCTGCGGCGGCAGCAACCAGGAAGATCTGCGCCACCGTTTCCGGGAGCTTCAGTGCACCAATGTTCCAGATGGCGTTTGTTGTTTTCCTCTGGCGTCAGAGATGTGTGCAGAGTGCAGTCTCTTCTTGTTTCCCAGGCGTGTCTGCCTCTCTGAAGGTTTAGCTCTCCCTCCCACGGGATTTGGGTGCAGAGAACTATTTATCTGATAGATCCCTTCAGGTTCTGGCGGTGTCTCAGGCGCAGCGGTCTTGCTGTTCCTGGGCCCTCCTCTACGGGAACCCAGAGGTCTTATACAGTTTCCTCTTGGGCCAGGGATGTGGGCAGGGGTGGGCAGTGTTGGTGGTCTCTTCTGCTCTGCAGCCTCAGGAGTGCCCACCTGACCAGGCGGTGAGGTCTCTCTCCCACGGGGTTTGGGAGCACGGAGGTGCTGCGGGCCGGGATCCGCGGGTTTGGGACTCCTGGTAAACACAGGAAGTGCCTGGTCCTAGAGGTATTTTGCCTCTGTGTGTCCTGAGTTCACCAGGCAGATCTCTTGCAGCAGAAAAGTTGGTCTTACCTGTGGTCCCGAGGCTCAAGTTTGCTTGTGGGGTGCTGCCCACGAGCTCTCTGCAGCAGCAGCAACCAGGAAGATCTGCGCCGCCGTTTCCGGGAGCTTCAGTGCACCAGGGTTCCAGATGGCGTTTGGTGTTTTCCTCTGGCGTCAGAGATGTGTGCAGAGTGCACTCTCTTCTGGTTTCCCAGGCGTGTCTGCCCATAGACGCTTTCTATGCCCTCTTTTTCAACTATGTATCTGTAGTCATTGATATCACTGCAAAAGTCGCTTTCTTGCTCTTGGTAGTCAGGGGGAGACAGCACAGACCATGAACCCAGCCCCAGCTGCAGTAGGTCCACAGACCCGGACATGGCCCTTGGAGACAGTTGGCTCGGATCATGGCTGCAGGTGGCAGCAGAGGCCATTCAGATCAGTATGGGCCCAAGTGGCAGCATGACCCATGGATATCAATATGGCTTCAGGCAGAAGCACAGATCACAGATGTCCTCATGGCCTTGGCTGGTAATACATCCCACAGACATCAACACAGACTCTAGCCATGTTAGAATCTCAGTCACAGACGTGCCCTCAGTGTGAGCATAGAGCATGACCTGGACAGCATCAAGGACTCAGGTGGCAATGCAGGCCACTCTCACCAGCTTGGTGTTCATTGCCCTTGAGGCTGGGGTTCTGCCTCTCCCCACAGTGTACACGCTGCTCTGCTTTCCTGTCTTTCCCATCTCACTGTCACATGTTTGTCCATCACAGTGGTACCTGCCACCCATGCGGGGAAGGTAGGACTGCCCACAATGGGAAGGCGGGGTAGCCTGGCTCCTGCCTTGATATTTGAATCCATGGAAATTTTCAGTCCATTTGGTTGACCAAAGATATTAAACACTGCTCATGTATAAGTTATGGTGAAACTCTCTGGTTTGTATGATTGATATGTGTTAGTCTGTATAAAAATAAAAAATTCATTGCTTAACATGTAAAGGTGGGTGGGCCACTGGGTTTGGGGGCAGCAACTAAATAATCTTGTGATTTTTGGATGATGACAATGATTATTTATTTATTTCGCGTGTGTGGCTACACTGCGATGCTGCACTGTTGTATTACAGATGGTTGTGGACCACCATGTGGTTGCTGGGAATGATTTTTACTTTTAAAGAGACAGGATCTCACTGTCTAACCCTGACTGGACTGGAACTTGTTATACAAATAAGGTTAGTTTTACCTGAGAGATCTGCCTGCCTCTTCCTCCTGAATGCTGGGATTAACGCTAAATAGTACTACAGCCAATCCAATTTTGGATAATTTAAAAAAAAATCCTTCTTTGGAAGTCATTTCCTAATTTAAAAACATTTGCTGCTTCCCAAGGTTCCTAAATAATTCATTATTTCTCTCACAAAGTTAAACACGATGTTCTATATTTTATTTTACATTAAAATTAATGTATTTTAAGCCACACAGAGATTGCACACTAAAAATTGAGGTCTTTACCTCCAGACAGAAATATAAATTTAATATATTTACTTAAAAAGACATGGAATTTCACAGTGCCAGCTCCCAGGAACAGGCAAATCATTCAGTGTCAAGTGAGCAAATTTGTGTTAGGAAGAAAACCAGTTCCCCACCAACTCATCGAATAAAGCTGATTATCCTGATACATCCTGTCTCTTGACAGTATCGACAGACCTTTTTCAGACTCTAAGCTCTGAACATGAGAGCTGTGTTTTTTAGATTAAGCCAAGGAAGGTAAAGATTGAAGCCACGCAGTTGTCTCTCCCATCTGAGTCCTTAACACGCATCTGAAAAACAGTTGATCGCAAGCTTCCATTTTCAACTTTCGAGATAGTCGTGTTTCTAGAAAGCGACCTCTGTGAGTACTGCTGTTATTACTCTGGGGTTTTATTTTATCTAGAAGTCTCTTGCTTTGGAACATTGACAGAATCAGGGATTATTCTGGCTTTTGGACCGTGATTCACTTTAACACATCACGGAAAATGACAAAATGAGAATTTCTGCAAGGTTGAGCTCCCCAGAATCCCACTGGGTGAAGGAGCCATAACAAGTGGATGATGCTGCCGAGTATCCCTGGGCAAACTGGCTGTGAGCTGTGAGGAGGCTGATGGGGGCTGGGGGAGGGGAGCTGAAGTGAGACTGTCATGCCAGGCAAAGATGGCGATGGTAGTAGGCTTGGCTCAAACCATGGAGAATTTGGGAGACTACTGGGTGCCATGCTTACTGTTAACGACTCAGTAACTTGAGGGAATCAAGACCCCAGTTTCTGTTCAACCAGTGGCTTCTTTTTTTTTCTCTTCTATTCTAACTTCAGGATCTCAATAATTCTTAATTAAATTCTAAGATGGAAAAAACTCTCATAAGATTAAGTTTAATTGATATAACTCAGTCTCTTTCAATTATTTTTTTTTTGTGTTTCACTTTTTAACAGTATCAGCCCCAATGCTATGAGATATGTAAAGTTCAGACAGACCTCTCATTCGTTGAGTCATTTGAAGAAACAGTGAACTGATGTCTTTCTTTACGTGGTGCAGTGTACTCTGGTGCAACAATTCCATATCAAAGATGGTGGCCATTGCAGCGGCTGTCAAGAATTGTCAAGCTCAGACACACTGGGACTTCCAAATTTCTCCTTCAATTAATACTTCACTCTGACCAGGCACAGGCGATAACTTGGTTAGTTGTGCTGCCCCTGCATGCCCCAAGTTAGTAATATATTGTTTCCCTTTGATGAGTAGCTTAGCGCTATGTTCCAATTTAAGAGAATGACCAAATCAGTATTCCTGTTCCATCTCTATCAATCTCTGTCCTGGGATTGTGTCTGTCATGGTCTCACTGGGGCAAAGAAACTACACAGCGATAGGAACAGACAAGATTCCTACAGATGTTGGTGTTGGGCAATAACCCCGCCCTCCCCAAGGCTACCCTGGCATAATTTTCGTTGCCTCTGGTTACCTATGGTTTGAAATATTACATGGACAACTCTAGAAATAAATTATAAGCCTTAAATTGTTTGCCGCTTTGAGCGGCATGATAGAATCAGATCCCTTGATGTAGCTGGTCTGGGGTGTGGGTTATTCTTTTGTTCAGTGCTGCCATCGCTCTATACGGGTGTCTTCTTGTTTAGTAGCCATTATTATCAGATCTACTGTGAAAGAGTTGCAGAGAACACGCTCATACCCCTGTATTAGCTGGTTTTCTCATCATCACCGGGACAGCATGACTGAGAAAGAGCATCTCTTGTTTGTTTTTTGGCTCACAATTCAGGGAAATGCTGCGCGTGACGGTAGAGACGGCACGGAGGTAGGAGTGACTTGCTTGGTGGTAGCAAGCAGGAGTCAGGGTGGGCTGGAGATTTGTGGCCTAACAACCTATTATCTTCTTCCAGGGGCGTTATCTCAGGCTCCGGAAAATAAAATCCAATGTGGGCAGTTCTCATAAAACCTCAAATGAGATCATGTATTACAGGTGTTTCGCAAAGGCAGCAGCATCGCCCTTCAAACATAAGAGGTTGTAGTAACATGAACGTCGGCCTCACTGCAATCCCTGGGTGGCAATCAGGCTCGAGTTTTTCCCCTTTGCTGGCACTGGGGCTGGGAGGAAGTTTGACAGCTACCCAGGTAAGAGTTGAGGATTTGTATTCCTGAATGATGCTGCCCACAAATGGACAATCATTCATATTAACCTGTGAAGTTAATTGCTGTGTCTGACACGATGCCTTTCAGCTCGGGTGGTTATGTTCTTGACCAGAGGAGGTCTTCCTTTTATTAGTTTCTGAGTCACAAGGGCAGGCGTGGGTTTGATACTGTGAATGCTAAATTGGGATCATGGAGCTGGCATTGCTTCTGGCCTTGAGAGAAAAAACCCCTCTTTTGGCATATCTAATTTAGTTCTTTGCTGAGAGGAAAGGAACCCTGTTTCTGCACAGGATGCAGACAGCCTTTGAAGTCCTTGGAGTCAGGCTCTGCTGTGACCTGTTCCCTTTTTATCTCTGATGCTGTGGCTTCCAGAGTTTGGAGACTATGTCAGATCTTCATCATTTCTTATCCCTCCCCCCCTTTGCCCCACCCCCTCAGACTTCATTGGCTCTCACAGGAAGATTGCATCATCCTTACCACAGACTAGCTTTGGGTACCCTGTCGCTGCTAGTGCCCTTTCCAGTCAGTTCCTTCAACCGAGGAGGATAGTGACAGATTGCTGGTGGAGGCTGCCAAAATGCTTGTTGCCTAACGATTGCTATAAATTCTGACGATAATAGCAAGCATAAATAACATAAAACACTCGTGTGGAAGCAGAAATCACCCAGGCTGTGCTGACTTCTATTTGGAGAATTAAAAACAAAAGTTGAGAGCAGACTTACAAGAATTTGGGGCCACATGGCACCATGTGACACAAAGACTTGATAAGTAGTGATGAGTAAGGTGTTTCTTGAAGGGCAGACAGAAAGACTAAGGAAGTCACCTGCTAGAAGAGAGAAGGGAGGGAATGTTATATAGCCATGGAGGTTATGGCTTTATTACAATGGTGTAGCATAAAGCATATGTCCTGTGAACACACACACAGTCACAAACACACACAGTCACACACACATACATAGATAGAGATATACATACACAGACACACAGACAGACAGACATATATAGACACAGATGCAGACACACACAGACATACACACAGACATACACACACACATGCACACACACATACACACAAACACGTGCACACACACACAGACAGAGGCAGAGACAGAGACAGAGAGACAGAGAGAGGAAGAAGAGGAGGAAGAGGGAAAGGAGAAGAAAAGGAAAAGAGAGAGGAGAGGGTGTCAAATAAGTTGAAACCTAAGTTTTCATCTAGAATGCTAGGGAAACAAAAATAAAAGGATCAATCCTAAGTTAAAAACAACTTTCCATTGAAGTTCCAAACTTCAGAAGCAGAAGATACGCTGCTTCTCTTTTGCATGTTAATTGAAATGGGGCCTTACGACCTGTGATATGATGAACATTCTCGACTTTATTTTGTAGTTGGTAGCGGCTGTGTATACAGACAGGGCTGGGCCTGATGTCGTCCAGTGGTTATGTCATTGCTGGCAAACTGCACTCAGATGTGCTCTGGATGATCTAGTTGTTCGTTTTAAGCTAATACTCACCCTGCTTCATGTATTGTGGTCCAGCTCCCCATCTCCCTGTCAGCATCTTCCTCAGCCCTGGAAAGTTAGATGGTTCTCCGTTTCTTCTTCACCCCTTCCCAATTTTATTTTCCTGGAGGCCCAATGAGAAGTGAGGGAAGAAGGAAAGGACATCCTTCACATATAGATGAGGTGGAAGGTCACTGTGGAATCTTGCACTCTCTCAGGTTTGAATGTGACACGATTAGCTTCTGTTAAAATTCATCATGAAGTTTGATTCCCAGTGGAATGTTAGTGAGATCTGGTGCAGCTTCACCTTCACGAGGGTATCTAGGTGGGTTCCACATGAATCGCCTAGGTGTAATTAGGACCACTTCTTAAAGAGGCAGTATAGTACTTCATCATGCCCTCTTGTGTAAGAGCCCATTGTCTAAGTTTGACCATGGTTCTGCATTCCCACTGTGGGTTATAGTTAATAAGACATCTGACAAATATGGCTTCCTAGTCCTCCAGCCTCCAGAACCATGGGATTAATGGAACTATTTGCCTTGTAAGTGACCCAATCTTAGATATTTTGTTACAGTGACAGAAAATGAGGGGAGAAAACCAATGTCAACATCTGGCCACCTCTTGGATCCCAAGCTGTTTTCTAGAGCAGGGATGTAAGCTCTCTGCTTAGTCACAGGGACCCAAGAATGTCTCAGCACCTGGTATTCCGGCCTACTGGGCATGGCTAAGTGGGCAGTCCTGTCCTTCCCTCCCAGACAATCTGAGAACTGAAGTTAAGTCTAGAGAACCAAGCTGGGAAATGATCCTAAGAACTTCAGGCGAAGAAATGGCTGTGTGAGGTAGACTAGAAAACAGAGTTGATCCAGGTATACAGTGAAAAATTCCTGCTGTGGGCAGCTAGGGCTCAGAACTTTTAAGTGGATATGTGTATCTTATGAGGAGACATGAAAGAAAGAGACATTGTCCTACCCAAGCAGTCTCCCTTGGGTAAATAGTGTCATCTCATATTTATGGTTACAACTGGTCATAGGTAGGGTCTCCTGGTGCCAGATAAAGGCTTCTGATGGACAGGAAAGATGCAGAAGCCACTCAGACTGCCCAAAGCTCAGGGTCTTGGTGCTTATACCTGAAAGTATAATTATCTAGGTCAAAGGACACAGCCAAAGACACCAGCAGAGGCTGTCACACCCTAGCATTTCAATAGCATTGGGTACTTGAGAGAGACCCAACAAAATCAATTGACTTTGTTGAATATAAAAGCATATCATCATATAGACCAAGGCAGTTTACAACTAGCACATCCTCCTTGGGTTGGAAGGTTTGCCAAGGAGAAGAAACAGAGGGGAAAAAATATGGGACCTGAAAACCAATATCTGTAGGTTGGGGAAGACAGAATACTTGTCTAGTACCTCTTGGGCCCTAGGTGCTGGTCTGAATCATCAAGAATTCAGCAAAGAATAAACACAGTATTCTGTGCTCACCTGAGGGCCGTATTCGAGTGGGAGGGAGGAAAATGAATGTTAAGAAAAATAAGTTTTTGGTGTGCTGGGTGGTCATTCAGATCTAGGCAGAAAAATGTAACGGAGGGGGGCTCTGAGGGGAGGAACTGAGGCAGGAGACAGAGATGCACTCAGAAGGTGACCAAGTAGGGTCAGAGGTTTGAAGATACCTAGGGAGAAGAGTCCCTGGTGCAGGAAGAGCAGGTACGAGGAACATGGCTGGCATGTTGGCCAGCTGCTGCAGGGTACTGTGAAGAGTGAGAATGCAGGGACGAGTCAGAAGAACACCGCGGAAAACATCAGGCATTCCGTGGTAGAGCCTTCCCCACAGCTCCTGGCAGATCTCTCCCCTTCTTAAGGCAGGAAAGACAAGTAATTTTATTCCTGTTCTTAGACCTTTAGATATTTCCGTATACATATTTCTCATTTATGTGCATAGAACTGCTCATTAATTGCTCGTTAAATGACTAGCTACTGTTTTCCCTGTATTTAATTTTATTTACTCTAATAAAATCAAATTACCCTTTGAGATCCTGACAGCCACAGTGACAACTTTCTTTATTTTAGGGTTTATTGTATCAAGGAAAAGCACATGTATTAGCTGCAGCTGTGTATTCTGAAGTCAGGAGATCCACTGAACTGCAGCTCGGTAGATGGGCTTATTTCAACCTTAGAAACCACAGCTTACCCTAGTGGGATCCCACTGGAAGGTCCAGTCGGATGCTTTCAATCAAAACACACTGTCTGTGAACACTGCAGAGTTTCCTTAGCTCTCCCCCCCCCCTTTAAAACTTTTTATACTTCTGCGAGAATTTCCTGAAGAAGATGTTTTCAGTCTTTGTGAGACAGGCAGTCACTAGAGATATTTCTATCAAAGATGTAATGAGATTTGAAAACATCAGAAATCACTGGACCTTACAGAAAAATGGGAAGTGCTAAAGAGAACAAGGGGTCTAGGGAAATTTAAACATAATCACTCCTGCTAATTCTATTCAGTTTTACTCTAAGAGGTACTTTTCAGGCAGGAAGACAAAAGAAATGCTTAATGTTCTATTTGAATAGAGTTGAATACATGTAGAAATTATACACACACATACGCACACACACACACAGACACACACACAAGCACACGCACACAGACAGAGAGGGGTGGGCAGGCTGTAAAGTTAGCTCTTGGAATTTTTATGACTCTTCTTGGTACCATCCATGTTTTAGAACTCTGCCATCATTCAACTTGGCTAGACTCTTTCCAATCCACAGGGGACAGTTTAACTGACACAGTGTGCTGCAGTCTTTGGGGAAGTGGTTTTGAAAGTGGAGTAACCTAGAAGAACCAGATGCTGGAGAAGGGATGCAAAGATACCGAAAACTGAATCAGCTCCAGTTTTGTTTGCTCCCAGTTCCTGCAAACTTAATGCAGAATTCAAAGTCCTGGCAAAGAATGCTAGCCTCTGGTCTCACTGGAGTACCTGTGGACTAGATTAGTGGTTCTCAACCTGTGGTTTATGACCCCTTTGGGTTTGCATATCCTGGGTATCAGATATTTACATTACAATTCATAAGCATGGCTAAATTACAGGTATGAAGTAGCAACAAAATGATTTTATGGTTGGGGGAAGTCACCACAAAATGAGAAACCGTGTTAGAGGTTCCAACATTGGGACAGTTAAGAACCACTGCTCTAGAATAAGGTATCCTACCTTCAAATATACGCACACAGCCAATGAAAGATAATCCCTTCACGTTAGTTAATCTACATGACTGTGACCAAAGGACACAATAGAAGCAATTCAGGGATGGAAGGGATTAATTTGACTCACGTCACAGCTTTAGAGGTTTTTAGTCAACATGGGAAGACGTGTTGAGTAGCTTCGTCCATGGCTGAAGTGGGAGACTGAGGCTCCTCATATGGTATCATGCCAGGAAAGATAGAGCAGTCTGAAACCAAGGACTCAGCTACACCTTCAGAGGCCCTCCTTAGAAGCCTCCTTCTATTAAACATGTTCCACTTCATAAAGGTTCAAGTCTCTCCAAATAGCATCCTTTGTTGGGAACAAGCATCATTGAAACATGAACCCGAGGGAGACACTTCGTATTCAAACATTGTTCCATTTAAGGGGAACCCTTGGAGAAATATGAAAAGAATGTTGAGTAAGTTCAAACAACAGGTTGCCACTAGTCTTCATCTGTATCCAGTGGTCCCATGCTATGTGTCATTAAACTATAAAGCGATGTTAAAGAAAACAGAGACTTGACCTTTTAAATGACATTTCAATTCCTCAGTACCTACTCTGCACCAAGCAGCACATATGCACAACATTTTTGTTACCCAAGAAAGTTCTTTTGTATTGTGCTCTTTTGTGATATATTAGTTATGAACCTGCACTTAAACTTGTGTCTGTTGTTTTAAAATATACCTCAGTCTCATTGAATCAAAGTTGTGATCAGTGTAGACAGAGCATACACCTTGTAATTGTGGAAACTGAGGCCCAGTGGAACAAATAGCACTGACAATCACCCAGTTAGCCCAATATCACACAGCCTGAATTCCAGCCGAGGCCATCAGCATTCCAGTGCAGACCCTATCACACAAATCCAAGCTTAGATGCCTCCAGCAGTGCAGTATCACTGTAAAACAACCAATTCATCGTCTCTGTTTTATTCCTTATAAATTCCCCATCAATGAAATAACCATGAAACTTTAGCAAATTATCCTTTATGGGACTTTTCAAGACTACTTTGCCCAAGGGCACCATAACCCATGACATAAATACCAAGATGTATTGAGAGATAGAAAATTGTCTGTCATTGGCTGGAGCAGAAAACAAGGGAAGACATTCCTACAGGGTACCCTTCCAAAGCAGCATGCATCTTCCCTAGTGTACTGGACCTGTCTCGGTGAGGATGGGTTTGCAGATTGAGGGGAGCATGCTGCTTTCCAGGAAACCAAGTCAAGGTGGAGCTTACAGAGCCTATTACTTACCTCCAGTCTTTTAAACAATTATTTATAAATATTAATTTATTTGTGTGTGTTTGTTGTGTATGTGCCTCAGTGCAAGTGTAGAGGTCAGAGGACAACTTGTGGGAACTGGTTTTCTCCTTCTCTTGTGCTGATTAAACTCAGGTTGTCAGGCTTGGTGGCAAGGGTTCTTAGCCTCTGAGCCATCTTGCTGTCCCTAAACCACAGTCTTTATAACAAAAGTTTGTAGATGTTAGGTTTGTTGCATCAGGTGTGATAAAATTGGGCTAGCCTGAACACTGTGGGGGTTGGGACAAGAGCCGACCTGGATTCCTGTGTGGATAAAATGAAGAGGTGACCAAACTGTGTCATCCTTTCCAACTTCCAACACCAGTCCATGAGGAGCTAGCCCCTCTAGTCATGGCTCTGCCTGGTGAGTCTGAAGACACCCACGTCTGCTGGTCCACAGCAGGCAAGGGCTGGTTCCAAGCCCTCAGTGGTAACTGGACATGTCTTCGTCTGGGACGGGGCTTGACTTCAAATGTCTCAGGAAGCCATTGAGAGCAGGCTCTTCCCCACGGTCCCTCTAAGGATTTCCAGACAGTTCCAAGCATCTTGTAAATAAAGCATCTCTTGAAAAATAAGCAGGAGGAAACAGTTATGATCTGAATAGCCCTCCCTGCCAGGAGCCTCTGCAGGCTGAGGAGAATCCGTTCCTCAGGTTTCCCCGGGGCTGTGGATGTCTTTTTGTAGTGACATGCTTGATGGACTGTTGCACTCTGCAGGTCTCTGTCTAGCATCCTGTCCTCCGACCTAGTTAAGATTGTCCCAAGCTCCCGTTCCCACAAACTCTTTCTCGTAAGACCAAGAACACAATCAAAACAAAACTAAGCAAATAGCGATAATCTCCGTTTCATTTCACTAGGACCCTCGGTAATAGCGGCCCTTGGAGGAGCCTTGTCAGGTCTCTTCAGGTCTCACGACTGAATTACAAACTTTCATTATTTTCCAATCACGCCGTGGGACATTTTATTCCACCCGGGAATTGTGCTTCCATGGTGAATTTTGTCTAAAAGAAGGATTTAAATAACAGCGTGATGTTTTGTTAAAATGAGGCTACGTCATCACCTGAGGGAAACCGTCCCTCCTGGTGGTGAGCTATATTCACAGTGTGATTGCTACCCAGGTCAAACAGCTGGAAGGTGCAACCACGAAGAACAGAGGGGTAGAGGGAGTATCTGGGTGGAGGGGTGCACAGTTGGCACGTATGTCTAAGAATATGGGCTCGGGGCATCACCCACTGAATCCTTTTCAAGAAAACTGAAAGTCATCGTCTTGGGTGGTGATGATATTAGAGGCCATGGTTTGTGTCTCCTGTTGTATTTTCCAGACAAATGAGGTGAAATCTAAGTTCCAACCTGCAAGGGACAATTTCCTTTTCTCTTTTCTTTTTTCATTACTTTTATTTTTTACAGTTCAGTCTTTGCTCCCCTCCCAGTCCCCCCTCCCAAAGTTCTTCCTCCCATTCTTCCTTTCCCCTGTCTCCAAGATGTTCCCCCTACTCCCAGTTAGGCCTTTCCGCTCAATGGGGTCTCTAGTCGTTCAAGGGTTAAGTGCATTCTCTCCCACTGAGGCCAGAGCAGGCAGTCCTCTGTTATATATGTTGGGGACCTTGGACCAGCTCCTGTATGCTGCCTGGTTGGTGGCTCGGTGTCTGAGAGATCTCGGGGATCCAGGTTAGTTGAGACTGCTAGTCTTCCTATGGGGTCGCCCTCTTCCTCATCTTCTTCCAGCCTTTCCCTAATCCAACCAGAGGGGTCCCTGACTTCAGTCCAATGGTTGGGCGTAAGTATCTGCTTCTGTCTCAGTCAGCTGCTTGCTGGGTCTCTCAGAGGACAGCCATGCTAGGGTCCTGTATGTAAGCACACCACAACATCAGTAAAGGAAGTGAGATCTAAGTTCCAATAGGCAAAGGGCAATTTCAACACTACACCCTATTGTCTGAGTCATGCATCTTGGTCAGCTTGGGCCACCATAACAGGACACTGCTGACTATAAACCTCTTACAGTTCTAGATACATTTACGGCCTGTTCTCTTGGCAGGGAAATCTCTCCTTTCTACAAACCCCCTAATCCTTCCATGGGGATCCAAACTTCATTTTCTCTTCTAACTCTAATTTAGAGAGGCCTCGCTCCAAACAGGACCAAAAACACAGCCCGCGCTTCAGTGTGCGAAGCGGGGTCTATAACGCTACAGAAGCGTTCATTCAGCTCACCACAGAGATGGCCATCTGCTTGCTCAAGGTCCACTGATTACTTGCTTCAGAGCATTGAATTCATAATTTAAAAGCTCCACGGCAATGTTTGAATTATAGATGTAATACATATATATGCTAGTTAATAAGGGACGATGAAAGGAAACAAACCCGTCATGCCTCCCAACATGAGCAACGCTAGTTTCTTTTCTAGTTTATATGTTTATATAAAGATAAATCTGTACACACCACAAAAACATTTTAAAAGCAAAATTTGATCCACAGATTTTTAGATATTATTATTTTTCTTTTTCCTTTTGAAATAATTATTTTTTATTTTTTTGAGCTTGTAATGCAATTAATTATACCATTTGCTTCCCTCACTTCAAACCTACCATGCACCACACCTTGCTTTCTTTCGAATCCATGACTTCTCTTTTTAATCAGCTATTGTTACGTGCATATATGTACATACATACATATTCCTAAATATGTAAGTACAACCCGCTCAGTCTGTTTAATGCTACTTGTATGTGTAGTTTCTGGGCTGACTGGCATTGGACAACCGGTTGGTGCACTCTTCCTTGGGGAAACTCTTTCTCTCACTTGTAGCATTCCTCAGTTGCCTATGGTTCTTCCTGTAGAATAGAGGTGGGCTTTAGATCTTTCACCACCTTGCTTTTTTTTTTTTTTTCGGAGCTGGGGACTAAACCCAGGGCCTTGTGCTTGCTAGGCAAGTGCTCTACCGCTGAGCTAAATCCCCAACCCCACCACCTTGCTTTTTAATGCCTTTGCTATCTGTACCGCAGATCACACCTTTGTTTCTTGTATTATATGGAGGATTTTTTTGTCTGCTTTAACTCTCCCAGCTTTACTTTTTAAAAGAGATTTGTTTTTATTGTCTGTTGAGTACCATGTGCATGCAGTACCTGTAGAGGGCAGAAGAGGGCGCCAGAAGCTCTAGAACTAGGGTTTCAGATGGTTGTGAACTGCCCTGTGAGTGCTGGGAACTGAACCCTGGTTCTTAGGTTCAGCAGCTGGTCCTCTTAACCACTGAGCTGTCTGTCCTTGCTCAAGTGTTCTAGTTTTTAACCTTTAATTTTACAATGATTTTGACAACTGTTCTCTTTTGAGTGATCAAATAAATGCTACCTTTTCAGTATCATATATATCATATGTATCTATGTATAGATATCTCTATGTATATGTATGATAAAGACTTTGACACATCTTTCTTCTAGGTAACATCGATTTGTGGCAAAACATTGACTTTAAAGGGCTTTAGACTTGTAGTTATTATTTCTGCAAGCTGGGCACACACACACACACACACACACACACGGAGTTACTGCGCATGTAAACTATGCATTTTGTCAGAAAGCATCTGAGTTGACAATTTTTCTGTACTAATTATTTCTACGAGGTAAATACATTCAGAGGATTGATAGGATCCTCAATCAGCAGCTAGACTTCCTGCAGCCTCTTAGAAAACTCTTCCTCACGTTGGGCTAAGCGTCAGATTCAACCAACTGTTCAGAACCACAGCTCTAGGCTAGGTCGCCTGGGTCACAGGTTCCAGAATAGGTTTTGTCTCCTGTGCCATGGGAATGTCTGCAGCAGTCAGTGATCGTGATGCCAGGAGGCCAGCACATACGAAGATGCCTTCTTTAGGAAGTGAGATATGCAGACGACATCACCCTAAAGCCTCCACTTCCTGATCCCTGACGATCCCCTTTAAATCTCTTCCTTCTGTTGAACTGCACGCTTGTTTCTGTTTGGGCGAGCAGCATGCATTTAGAACAGCAGTGCTCGAGCCCCTGCTGCATGATATGCTTGTCCTTGGAGGCCTTGACTTTATTTTGCTACGGTTTTGATGTATTTTGACAGGAGGCTGTCTCTTTTGTGTGTGGGTAGCACTAGGCTAAGCAGGTGACATGACGGGCATTGGAGATGCCAAGCTGAGTGTAAAGGCCATGGAGAACAGCGCTGTGGCAAGGTGGCATCAGAGAAGGACCAGGCAGGAGTCAGGAGATAATGGGACTTTGTCTTCTAACAGTGCGGTCCTGCCTCCGAGGTTTGTCTTTTAAAGCTGGGCGTTTGAGAGACTGACGCGTGCTCGGCGCGGCAACCATTTTCAGTTATTCATGAGTCATATTGGCGCAGTAATTATTCCTGGCTTGTTTGCCGTTAGTGTTTTCTGAGAGCCCCAAATTATAATGTTGAAAAGAAAAATGTGCCACAAAACAAATGAGGTGGGAACTACTGAGCTGGAACTTCTCTTATTGGTCAGTTGGAGACAGAGCCGAGACACGCTATTGCTTAGAGAAATGGCTGGCAGAGGAAACAGCTACACTCAAAATAAAGCCTCCCATTCACTTTTACTCATCAACCCGGGACAATGTTCTGGTTCTAACAGCTTTTAACCTTCACAGGAGAGCTCTCCCATCAGAGGGTTACAGCTGATAACAAAAATCTCCATTTTTTTTTTCAGACAAACATTCATCTAGACACCATTTAAACTGCCCTCCCCTCTTGGAGATTATGCCTGGGACTATCTGTTGTTTAGATAACTCAAATATTTTCAGTTTCTCAACTTGTTTTTTTTTTTTTAAACCTTAACTTCTGAGTTCTCAGATTCTTAATTTTTAAATTGTTTATTTCTAGAGATGTAAACTGGCTTCTCTTGCAAGAAGAGGAGAATACCTTCCATTTCTTGACAAAATTTTTGTTTCTGAATTCTCAGTTTCTTCTTGCCTATGTGTGGCTCCAGACCATGACCTTCCAATATGCTTTGTGTCTTTTTTTGAGCACATGCCTCGGTGCACAGTGGGGTGTGGTTTATATTGTACCACACCCTTTAACTTTTTGCTGTCCTTCCTCCTTTAGTCCTCAGACCCTGGCTCATGTTTCTGCTCAGATGCCGACCGTTTATCTTTAGAGGAAGGTCTGTTAAGTCCAAGTGGGATGTCATTCCCTCATCCCTCATGAGAAACAGGTTGACAGGGACAGTGTCTAGAATATAGGCTCTCAAAGTAGTCCTAGTCTTCATGAAATAAATCTCTCCCCACCCAACCTGTGTACACTAATCCGTAAATGTAGTCATTTTCAGGCTGGGAAGGTTGGCTGGAGGACCTGGGTTTGGTTTGCCCATGTGTTAACTCCAGTTTGACAGGATCTCGTGCCCTCTTCTGGCCTTCACAAACACTGCATGCAAGAGGTGCACAGACATGCGGGTAGGTAAAACACACATGCACATAACATAGAAATAAATAAATATTTCGTTTTGAAATAAATGTTTGGAAAACAATACCCCAAACCCAGATGTACCCATTTCCCATAGAGTAGACCCTGCCAACTCCACAAAAAGGCCATTCACAGACCCCATTTCTAGAATTCTTAGTTTCTAGTGATGAGGATGTGTATGCCCATTGATTGGTCAATGGCTGGATAAAGAGTTCTTTTTACCATGCTGTAGCTTCAGAATCTCTGTTGAGACTCCCCCAGCCCAGCAATTTCTTTATGTTATTTTGTCTTGCCTATGGTAAAATAACGGCATATGTGATTTACACTATGGGGATCTTGTTGATCTTGTTCTTGTACAGAAGAGCATCGATAGTCGTATTTTCATTGTTGTAGTAATCCATTGTCGTCTCTCCTTCCTCCTCTTCTCCCTTGCCCTCCCTGCTTTCAAGCACACCCACTGCTGCTAAATAGCTCTCTGACTGAAAGGCATTAGACAACCGATCAAGACACCCTTGGCTGATGATCTGGTGGAAAATCAAACACAACAACCCTTTCCTGTATCAAGCTACATTTTCCATGGCTGAGGATTGGAGAATAACTATCCGATTCATTTACCGAGGTGGCCACGGGACAATCTGTGACGACTGCCACGTGAGTGAGTGAATAACTGGCCGCATTTAAACCACACTTGCTCTAAGATCCCTATGCATAACTCCCTATTCCAGTCCCGAACCCGAAAATGTTTCCACACTAAAGAGACGATAAAGTCTACTTAGTGTTTGTGAAAGTAACTTTTCATCACGTACGACCATTCATTTTCATTGGAAAGGAAATAGACTTAATAAGTCTACAGCAATTTAGAGACCAATTTTAGCCAAAAATGATTCATTTTTTTCAGAACTTAAAAACAGTCGACAGTTTTGAAATTAATTTTTTCTCTTTCGTTCTTTTCTTTTCTTTTGATATGCTAGGGAGCAGTGAAACTGTCCAAATAAAAATATCAGAAATTATACAGAAGGGAACTTAAACCCAGTAATATTTGTTTCTTTTGGGTTCCTTAAGAAGCAAAGTATTTATAGCTACACATTTCCCCCTCCTAGAGTCAGAGCCTCGTGTAGCCCAAGCTATCCTCTAATTTTCTATATAGCCAAGGATGACCATGAACTCCTGGTCCCCTGCCTCCATCTTCCTATTGGTTGTATTTTGTATGTGTGCCATCATGCCTGGTTTTGTGCTGTATGGAGGATTGAACTTATAATTTTATCAGTGAGCATGTACATAATTAAATATATAACCAGAATAGTGAGAACCAGAATCTTGATATATTTAACTTGTTTAAAGATCTATCTATCTATCTATCTATCTATCTATCTATCTATCTATCTAATACGTATACATATGTATATGTATATCTGAATATAATATATAATATATTCATATGTATAATATATGCTATACATACTATATATATTTATATATCTCCTAGGAACAGTTTTAAGTGCTTTGAGGATAAGAAGGAACTGACATGTCACTTATAAAGGGGGCTTCCATAGAACTACCCAGCAGACAGACAGGAGCAATATGACTTGTAAGCCCCAGCCTGTATTACTGGTGAGTTGGGAAAATGTCATAATAACTGAACAGTCAGATGAGCCAGGGACTGCCTGGGCCACGTTGGACTCAATCCTGTCTACTTTCTCTGATCGCCTCCCACACTCTGCCTTTGTCAGCCAGTGGTGAATAGACCCCTGACCTTGGATTCACACCTCTCCAGAGCTATGAGTTTAAAAACTATTTTTTCTTCATTATGTACCTACCCAGTGTCAATTATTCCTATAGCAGAGACTGGACTGACAGACATAGAGTACACATTGGGACTACATTGATGTCCATGATGTCCTTATACAACACAGGAGATATTTAACATAGACGTATTGGGTTCAGATGTGTCATTTCAAAACCCAGGGCAACCCTTCAAAACAACAGAGATAAAATAGAACGATTGAATACTTCTAGCTAACAGAAGAGAAAGCTTGAGAGAGGACAAGCCCTCAATACCTCCCAAACCCAAATAACAAACAGACATATAAATAGCTGGGAAGACAGTGGGTTTTAATTTTATGATTTCAGTAATGGTACAAAGCTCATTTTATGAATCTTGTCTTACCCCAGTGCCCAAACCAAGTAGGCATAACAAGAAAAAAAAATCATGCCCAAATCTCCCAAACCTTTATACAACTACCCTCTTAAAACACTGGCAAATTGAATCTAGTAATATATGCCATAGAATAAGGTTGGGTTTCTCCAGAGTAAGCAACAGTAACTCAAAAGTAAAATAATCATGTTAGTGATTTGAAGAATAAAAACTTGAAGAGATTCCGTCCTAGAAAATAAGGTAGAAAATGATTGAGTTAAGACACCTGAGCCTGACCTCTGGCCCCATGTGTATGGACCTGAACATATGCATAAGAACATGTGAACACACACAAACACGTGCGTGTACAAACACACACACACACACACACACACACACACACACACACACCAACAGAAAGAAGCAAAAGCACATGATCCTATGAATAGAGCAGGGACAGTGTTTGATAAGATGAACCACCCAGGGATAATCACAAGTCTCAGAAAACTGGCTACAGAAGGAACTTTCTCCAGCTGAAAAAAATCACTACAGATAATAACACATTAATAGTGAGAGGCTCAAGTGCTGTTATCTGAAATGAAGTGTGAAGCAGGCTGTCCCTCTTAACACTTCTATAATTTATAATACCATTTGTCTTGTCTACTGTCAATAAAAACAACTAAAAGCACATGCAATGAAGAAAGAAACTTTCCACTTTTCAGAAAATGTGATTATCTATGAACTATCAAGAAATTTACAAAAACATTCCTGGAACAAATAAGTACATGTATCGAAGTGGTTGGCTTCAATGTCTGTACATAGAAATAAATTATATTTTGATACACTAGCAATGGTGAATTAGAAAGCAGAATTTAAAACAGTATCATTTGCTATGGCCTAAAAATAAACTCATGTAGAATGCCTTAAATACAAATCTCAGAAAACATGTATAGGATTTATACACTTAAGTACACTAACAAAAGGAGTCACAGAAGACATTGACGGGGACATATACTCTGCTCATGGATCAGATGACAGTGTAGAAATGATGTCACCTCCCAACTGATCTATAGATTTAATGTAATACCAATTTCGACTGTTTGAATGAAAATGGCCCCCATAGGTTCATATATTTGAATGCTTGGTCCCCAGTTGGTGGAACTGCTTGAGAAGGATTAGGAGGTGGGGCCTTGTTTGAGGACATACTAGACACATCACTGGGGGTAAGCTTTGACATTTTAAAAGACTCATGCTATCCTGAGCCTTTTTCAACCTCATGGTTGCTTTCAAGATGTAACCTTCCTTTTAAATGCCATGCCTGGCCCCATGCTACTTGACATGATGATCATTGACTCTAGCCCTCTGAAACTGTGAGCCCAAATAAAACACTTGCTTTGTAAAGTTGTCTTGGTTAGAATATCTACTCATAACAATAGATAAGTAACTAAGAAACCAATAAAATCTAAACAAGATTTACCTTGAAAGTATTGGAGAGCTGGTTCTAAAGTTTGTATACAAAAGTGGTTGAAATCCAGTAGATAATGAAGAAGAAGGAGGAGGAGGAGGAGGAGGGGAGAGGGAAGGGGAGAAGGAAGAAGAAGAGGAAGAGGAGGAGAAGGAAGAGGAGGAGAAGGAAGAGGAGAAGGAAGAGGAGGAAGAGGAGGAGAAGGAAGAGGAGGAGAAGGAAGAGGAGGAGAAGGAAGAGGAGGAAGAGGAGGAGAAGGAAGGAGAATAATAATAATAATAATAATAATAATAATAATAATAATCTTATTATCATCTTAAGACTTACTGTAATGCAGTAGTATTCAGGGTGATATGATGTTGGTGAAGGATGATTGACACATAGACCATTAGCAAACAGATACCCCAGAAACAGACTTATACTATGGTGATCTTTCAACCACTAATGTTGGAATGGTGTTATTCACAGTGGAGCAGGGAGAGCACTTCAATTTTATATTTTGTGAAAAATTGGCCAATGATTGGATTACACTGCAAAAAAATTTTTTTATAAGAAAATGTGGTGTCAACCACTGTGACCCCTTCCAAACTGTTTCAGTCAGGGAGAAATGTTCTTTGATGTTCTCCTGCTGGTTGTGGCCTCTGTGGCTGAGCTGTATCTGCCATCAGCTAGAGAATACAGAGGAAAATGTGGATTTTCTCCACCTCTTGCTCTCCCACAGGGAGCCCCGTCCCAGCTCTTCTGGATAGAAATATCTTCTCTTAGACCTTTCTCTGTCTGCAATGGCCTCATGGTGATTCCTTCTGAGCAGGCAGGTGTGGAAGCCCAGAGACTTGCTGCTATCCGGGTTGCTCTCTGGAGTTTGATTTTTATCCAATATTCCGGTTATTACTTACCTATCACAGTCCCAGAGGCTGTGTTACATGTTCTGTCCAAGATTTCTTGTAATTTTTGCGCGTGATAGTATGATGTGTGCTTGTGTGGACCTGGCCAAACTGGGACCATGAGTTTTCTCCCTCTCCCCATTCCCAACATTTTTACCAAGGATGTCAGTTTCCTTTGGTTACCAGTTGGTTTGAAGTGGGAGCAGCACTGAGTTCTAGCCAACACGACACACAGGGCATTGGTTTGAAGCTTCTGAGGAGGTATTTCTTCCTGATTAAGAGAGCTCCATAGAAAATTTTTCCTCCTCTTTCCTGCCCCTGGATGTTAGTAACCCTAGAATAGGATGCTGGGATCATTGGCTGCCATCTTCCACCCACCAAAGAAAAACTAGAAAACCACATAGATCGAAATAATTGATGAAACTCTAATCACCCACCTTCGCACTGTTATGTATGTTGACTTCTACATTGTCAATGTCTGAGCATTGTCAATGTGGTTTAGGAATCGGACTGCTGATCTTTCTAATGGTGAACTAAGATTACGCCATTTTCCAGTTTAGAAATTCAGATACCCACAAAATAATTATAGAGTTAATGACCATCTCTCAAAAAATGGTTTAAAAGTCTGTGTAAGATATACTTTTGAATTGGTTAGAAGCTTGACATGCGGAAAATGTGTTTGGTAATTTAGGGCTACAGAGCAAAAATGAATGTGTATAATCTCAAAATAGAAAATGGATTCTAATAGAATTATTCTTGATATTTTTTGGACTGGGAAATGTTATACTTTTTCTGTTATATCCTTCTGTTCATTATTTAAAATATTAACTGGGTATCTATTAATAACAGAAACTGGGGAGCCGAGATGATAGGTAGAATACTTATTCTTCCTTAAAATCTTAGAGCAGAGGCTATATATACACAAATAGATGTTCACACTAAGAATTCAGAGTGGTATAAGCTCAGACAAATATGTGGATTTATAATCTTTTAGACCCATTCAAGAAAAAGGTGCTATTTTGAGGCAAAGCCTTTTGCTTTATAATGGGTTTATGTATTTCTTAAATGGGTACAGTGAATCCACTTTGGTTCTAGGTAATCAGGTAAACTGCTTCTTATAACATAAGACTTTCAGGAAAGCCTGTTCTCATAATAGAAAGAAGCCAACCCCGGCCGCCCCTAACTCGTTTTGTTTCTTTACAGCATACAAAATCCCACATGAACTGAGCTGAAATTCCTTCAGGCAGTCGCTTCCCGGTTAGCCAAAGTAAGCGTATTTCCAGTACCTTGCAGGCTACCCTGTATTCAATACGCCTTAAAGCTGTACCCCATCTCCGAGGCCACGGAGAACAACACCAACTGCAGACCTACAAAGTTCCCAACTGCTTCTGTCTGCTGGGGCCCTTAGATCCAGAGCCCTCAAAGCCAATGCTGAGCAGGACCACTCATGGAGTTTACTTTCCTGTGGTTGGTCTTGCCTGTCCTTTTCTCATTCTGGGTGGTGGCCTCACACCGCTGTCTTCTGGCGGGTCTGCTGTGAGGGACTTCTGAAACTCTGTTGCTCTGTACCACAATGCCCTGTCATGGTTCTATTTGTCTTGGCGGTCTCCCAGAAAAAAATAAAAACCTCAATCTCTCTCTCTCCCTCTCTCCATTCCTTCCCCTCCCTCTCCCCATCCCTTCCCTTCTGCCTCTCCCTCTGTCAGTCTCTCCCTCCCTCCCTCCCTCCCTCCCTCCCTCCCTCCCTCCCTCCCTCCCTTCCTCCCTCTCTCTAGGGTGAGGGAGGAGAGAGGGAGAGAACAAGAAAAGATGAAAAGATGGAGGAGTAGATGAGACGAACCAAGAGCACATGGCTGGAGCGTGCCCCTCAAGGTGAAGAAATAAAGTTTCATAGATGTGAAGAACAAAGCTGTAAAAACAAGGTTTTGAGAAATCCATCAGTAGTCAGGATGCCTGTGACAAACTTGTGACCCTTCTGAGAGATACATCTGACGTCGGGATGCCCAGTGATATGATAAAGTTTTGGTGATCAAGATATTGAGGCAATTCTGACTAAGCTAATTAAGACAAAACAATAACAACTGTTCTCCCTACCCCTCCCTGAGGTAAATTCCGAGAACAACGGCAAGATGTCATCCTGATCCTGCCTGACCATCCAGTTCACCCCTTCCCTCTAAGGGATGCGCCAACTTAGCCCTTTCCCAGTCATTCTCCAAGGCCAGGTGTAGGGCTGGATGAGGAAAGTGACCAATTGAGCCAAGAACAGCCCCTTGAGCAGGCCGGCCAATACCTGACCAGATCCTTTGTCCTGTGCACCACAAATGAGAATGGGCCAGCTAACCCTGTTGCTGAAGTCTGCCCTCTGTAATGAATAAAAGTTGTGTGCTTTTTGGGTTCGGGGTTGCCTCTCCCTGCGTGGATGAGCAGCCCCACATATGTGGATTAAAAGCCTTATACCCTCTTGCTATTGCAGCGGTCACTTTGTCAATCTGTGCTCTGTGGGTGGCGCTCCTGAGGTAAGGCCACTTTGGGGTCTTACAGCAAAGGTCAGGCTGATGGAGTAGAAATAACCCGGGCAAACGCAAACAGCAAGTAACTTGTGGCTCACAGCTGGGAAATCGCCAGTCTAGCATAGATAAATAGTTTAGGGGTAACGCCCAGTAATTGTGCTAAAGCTGATTAAATAAATTGATATTCTGTCTCAGTTATTGGGGGGGGGGCTGGCTAGGTCATAGTAAAGACTAATAGACTATTTAATAGACTTATTAAATGTCATACAACACTACTTCAGATCTTTCGTTTGTTTGTTTGCTTTTGAGACAGGGTTTCATTGTGTAACGTCCCTGACTGTTCTGGAGGTCACGCTGTAGACCAGGCTGGTCTTGAACTCTGAGAGATACTTCCTGCTTCTGACTCCTCCCAAGTGTTGGGATAAAAGGCATGCTCTGTTTACTTTTTTCCTAGAACTTAAAGATGCTAATTAATGTTGGTGCTGATAACAAAGATAAGGAAGAATATTTCTGGGCAGGTAGCCCAGCATTCTTCCTAGGCAGAGTTTAAATTCCCCTCTTTATTCACGGAGTTATGAATTACATTAAAATATAACACAGGTAAAGTTATTTTCTTTCTTCCTGTTTGGCACTTAGTAAACGTTTCATTATGAAGGCTTGATTTTTTTTTTCTTCCAGTTCTGGAAGTTTGTGTGAGCACAACACACTATATAGCTCTTTTTCTGTTGTGGTAAAATACCACAGTGAAAAAAGTAACTTTATTTGGCTTACTGTCAGAGTCGGAGTTGAGAAGTCACATCTTTAAACTGATAGCATGAAGTGGAGAGAGAATTCTCAAAGCCCATCTCAGTGATATACTTCCTCTAATAGGACACAGCTTCGTCTAACCTCCTCAAATAGCGCCACCAACTGGTGACCAAGGTTCAAATATGTGAGACTGTGGAGGACATTTTTCATTCAAAATCACAGTCTACTCCCCTCCCACCATAGGCTCATGGTCACATCATCACATAAAGTGGGCTTAGTCCAACTTCAAAATTCATAGTTTTCACAGTACCAATGGTGTTTAAAAGTTAAAAGTCAAAACAAACAAACAAACAAAAAAGCAAACCATATCCTTTCTACATACAGTGGCCCAGAATTATTATAATTCATTATCATTCCAAAATGGAGGAATGGGGACCCATGAGGAAATACTAGACCAAAGACAGACCAAATCCCAGAAGGGCAAACACCGAATCCTATAGCTTCATGTCCAGTGTCCAAATCTTTACAGAGTTTAGATGGGTCATTCTTTCCAGCTTTGCTACCTACAACATGCATCCCTCTCTGGGGCTTGTCCCTAACGCCCCTGGCTTGCTCAGCCTGTTCTTTTACATAACCCAGGGACTCTTGCATACCTAGGAGTGGCACTGCCCACAGTGAGCTGACCCCCACCCCCCGTCGTCCTTCAGCATCAACCATTAATCAAGAAAATGCCCACCGACTTGCCTACAGGGCAAGAACTAGAGGCAGTTCTCAGTTGAGGGTCCTTCTTCCCAGAGCATCTAGGATTGTGTCAACTCGACAGAAACCAGCCACTTCAGAAGCCTATTGGTATAGTTCAACTATCAAATGTCCCTCTTGGCTCCTGTGTTGGACACCTAGTCTCCAGCGGGTAGTTATTTTGGGAGGCTATGAAAACTTTAAGAGGTTGAGCCAAGACAGAGGAATCAGCTGTCGGGCGTGTCCTGGGTTCCTTTGTGAGTCTTCCAACTTCTTGGCTGTCGTGAGACAGCCTCCTTCTCCAGTGTCGTGATGTTCTGTCCGACAGAGGACCCAGAATTCGTGCAGTTTAGGACTACTGACTGAAATCTCTGAAAGTGTGAGCGGAAACAAGCCATTTCCGTTTCGCGAGATTTTCGGTCAGGTACAGTGTCAGAGTGAGGGATAAACTTTTTCTCACACACGCGGTTGGGGGCAGGTAGTCTGTCAGATGGCTTGCGTAAGAGTGTAATCTTTTGGGCATAAATTACTCTCAGGGATTATGAGGGAATTATATTATGAAGATTATAGGAGAAGCCCCAAGATTCCTCAGTGTCTGGCTTCCCTTACTGAAAAAGCCAACCAACCCTTCATCCCAAGGTTCAAATCCAGTATCTGAGAGAGCTGTACCCAGTGCTCTAGTTAGAAACTAAAGCTAGAGCCACGCGGTTTTCCATTACGTTCTTCCTTTCTGTATGGAAGTCTCTGCACTGTTGGCTTTTGGCTCCAACACTTCCTCCAAGTCTGTGATCCTCTCCAATCATTTACACATCAGGAGCACCCACGAAGCTTCAGAAACCACTCAGGTATTTGGTGTTGGGTTTGGGTTTGGAATTTTTTTTTTGAAGTTTCCAGCTGATTCTAATTTACAGCCAAGATTGCTAACCACAGAGCTAGTGAATGGCTTTAGGTAGCTCTCTCATGTAATCCAGAAAGCCAGGGAGTTTATCTTAGCTCCATAGCCATTTTTATCAGCTGCCCGCTGTGAGAGGTGGCTAGGAGTTATGGTCTGCATTCCGTAACTTAATTCTTTTATTCACCATTTTCTCTGTACCACACACTCCCTCCTTTGTATGTCTTGAATTCAACTTGAAGTATCTAAACCTATTTAATACTTATTGTTTTTAATTTCTTTTTTGGTGTCCATCTTTTTGATATTAACGATGTTTGATTTTCCAAGAGTACTCAGAATTTCTGGCCCTCCAATGGGCATTGGCGCTTACTTTTCGGCACTGTCGTAAATGCATTTTTACCCATTCATTCCTCTTGTTATTACGTCACATTTGAAGAGGGAAGGATGGACACCTCTGTGTGCAGGCTACCAAGTGCACCCCCCTACCCCGCCTCAGCCCTATGCTTCATTCGTCTTTCTCCCCTAATAGCTCTATAAAATGTGAAAAAGGTATTTTACAATCTCCCGTGGCAGCCTCATTTCTGTTTTCTTCCTAATTTGATGCTTTTATGTGATACATAAAGGTTCATGACTATTACAGAATTTATGTAGATTTTTGTCTTTCATGAATACAGAACGTCCAATTTCCCATGGAAAACTTTTTGCCTCACATTAAATTCTGTTTGAAATGAAAAAAAAAATACCCACATTTTTTTTCCCTTCTAAAAGAGTTCACTTGTCAGATGAGCTTTTGTTGATCACGTTTCTTGTCAACTTGGTGGCTTCTTGAAGTTTCAACGCCTATCTGGAGTTAAACGCTTTTCTTTTAAATTGAAGTGATTGGAATTTACCATCATAGCCGCCATGCTTGGCCTCTGTTATCTGCTTTATGGTTTTAGATTCCACGTTCCTTGTTGCTTTTTGGTTTATGTCCTTTGCTTAACACATCATGCGTCTTTGCTCATACTTCTTTTGGTGTCCTCAAGGATTAAAAAAAAATCCCTCTTTAAATTATAGTCTTTTGGGTTTTAGTAAATTATATGGATTGTGTCACCAGTCCTTCTGTTGTTTCAACCAGAGCTTTAATCTATGAATAATGGAATACATGGAATCTGGGCAAGTTAAACAGAAAGATTTTTTTTTCTTTTCCTGGAAAGACAAGGTAAGAGGTTGCACATAGAACTGAGAGGAAGAAAGACGGATGTGTAGGGAGGGACCACTAGCAGCCATGTCATAGGGCTGGCCACCCCATGAACAGCAGCTCCCATGATTGCCTCCATGGCCTCTGTGAGACCTGGACATTGCCATCAGACATTTGCTTTGCCACAGCAGGCTCTGAGCCATAGCTTGGGTGATTGTTAATTCTTTTTCATTGTCTTCTTGGATTTCTGGGCTTCCATTCGGTCTTGTAGACTATAAAGAATAAAGGAACCCATTATGGATGGAGAGCCCCGATAGCTCGGTCTCTGGCCCACAGCCGAGCTAGATGAGAATCTTGAGTGT
This sequence comes from Rattus norvegicus, assembly GCF_021556685.1. Classification (NCBI taxonomy): domain Eukaryota; kingdom Metazoa; phylum Chordata; class Mammalia; order Rodentia; family Muridae; genus Rattus; species Rattus norvegicus. The sequence goes on from NC_141549.1 coordinate 67,191,422, forward strand.
GTATATCTGGCCTTTGTGCTGGGTCCTCATGTGCCCTATTCCCCTAATCTCACAGATGTGCTTAGTCATTTTATGAAATATGACAAACCCTCTCAGTTAATTACCAATTATAAACACTCTGCTGATTAAAGGATAGTTATGGTAAAGAAAGAAGTGTCAAAGAGTGTCAAAGACCATGACCTTGTTTCTCCCACTGTTCCGTTGGTCATGGGACTGTAGATCATCGCTGCCCAATAAAAGTCCTGGCGCTGATGGAAATGGTGGATACATCCACTGGTGAGCCCAGAAGCCAGTAGTCAAATGGGGCCAGAAAACACATGCAGTAAGCAAGCGAAACGAAGGTGCCCCTCTTTAAATAGAATGATGGTCCATCTTTTGATTTCAGCCATATTTTAGCCCGTCAGGTCCTTAACTGCTGGTATTTTCCTCAGTTTTAGCATAGCTCTAAGTAACTAGTCTTGCCTCTTTAGGTTTTCTGTATCTATCTACTCAAAACTCATCATTAAACATATTAGGAAGGTGGCCAACCATACTTACCTGTCATTATGAAATCTTTATTTCCTCTTGATAAGTTCTGTCAGTTGCTACAGGGTACAATAACACCTCATTTTTAACCATATACTCAGGCACAGGAGCAAAAGAGTCAACTAGCATTTCAGTGAGATGATTTTTCCTATATTGTGAGCAAGACTTTAAAACCGGTAGATAATGGCTATGAGAATGCATAGAGGTTTCGTAAATACATTTAGTTTTAATTTAGAAACACTGCACTCACTTCTGCTTACTGGCTTGTGGACCCATGGCCTGACTATAGAGACAGTGACCACACAAGCATCATATCTGTCTGCCCTGACAAGGTATTGTTTCTCAGCTGGAGGGACTAAGACTCCTGTAGTTCCTTCCACTGTTCTGTAAGCTCAGCGGCTTTCAGATGATAGACACATGATAAAAACAGCAGTTGTTTTATTACCAGTCCCCCCTTTACTATAAAGGGAGTTACATGGTAAGAAATAATATCCTTCGGGATCCATGGCTGTGTATAAACAAGGCAATAATGATAGTATTTGTTGAAGCTCAATAAGGAAGAAAGAATTCAAAGGTAAGTAAGAGAATAATTTGGTACCATTGCCAGGACGGAAGGTTCCACGATAGTGAACTTTCTGCCAGGTGTCTGGCTTCTAGATAGCTATCCCCCAGTGGTATTGTGTAGTATTGGTACCTTATATTAATTATTTAGTGATAAAGCTGAGTGGATATCAAAGAGGTGGCTTGGTGATTTAGACAACTTCATGTAATGCCAGGGGCAATGAACCTAGAAAGAGAAGAAAATTATTTAGTTTGTGATTCTGGTTGGATCTAATAAAAGACCTTGTGGCTTCAATACTCTGGGCCTCTGACATTTTCACCGGGTAGCAGTAGTGAGCACTGTATGTTGGAGCAAACTACTTGTACCATGAGCCAGGAAGAAGAAAGAGTTTGAGAAACATGGTTCCACAGTCCCTTTCAAGGGCACATTCCCAGCCCTTCAATAAGGTTCTACTCCCCAACATGACTTCCAAATCATACTACCCACTCTAACACATGGACTTCTGGGGGATGCTGTGGATACTTAAGTCTCAGCACTTGGCTAGCTTTTGCAAGAGGAAGCCCCTACTAACAAACCTAGCATAGCTCGACGTCAGGAGATACGAGGGGAGAGACTACAGACTGGCCCATATGAACAGGGTCCTTTTGTTCTATCCGATCATCAAAAGCAGCTTTGACAGTGAATATTCATGTCGTGTATAGATGTATTCCCTTCTTGGACCATTCTGAGAGCTGTCTAGAATGACAGCTCCTGCCAGGTTTGACAATCTAATTTTCTAAGTACCAGGCATATTCACCAGGGTCTTGGTTTGATCTTGGTTTTTAATGTTATTGCTATGCCTCTGGCATTTTAGCATTGGATGAGGTCTCTGTCATGTTCGGATCTTCCAGTTTTATTTAAAACCAAGGAAACAAATTTTACTGCATTATGTTCTACTCTGCCACACCCTGACAGAGAACTACTCAAGCTCAAAGGATAAGAATGCTAATAGTAAAATTTATGCTCAGACAAATAGTCTTATCCAATGTCATCTGCCATTCGGGTTCAATAGGGTTTGAATGCATTCTCATGTTATGTGTATACCTTCTATTCATGCGCATGTGTGCCTGCGTGTGTACATCCGTGTGTGTGTGTGTGTGTGTGTGTGTGTGTGTGTGTGTGTGTGTATGTATGTATGAAAGAAAGTTTGTCTTGGGTCTGATCTGTTTATAGATCTCTAGCGAATACTAAGCTTTGCCCTTTACTAAGCATGCAGGGACCCAGAGACAAGGGAACAGCTATGGTTTGAATAAGAATCATCCCCCAGAGGCTAAAGTGTTGAACATTGGTTCCCTAGAACCATAGGCTCTAGTTGGAGGAAGTAGGTTGTAAAAGGTTACATGTGCTCCCCAGTACCCCTTTGCCCTCATCTTCCTATTAGGAGTTGAATAGGTTCTTCCCCATACATGTCCCAACACCATGATGGTCAGCCTCACTCTGGGCCCAGAATTCCCAAAGCTGAAGATGTTGGCTGATGTGAAACTGTGAACCAAAATAACACCCCCCTCTCTTAGATTGCTCCCTCCAGGCCGCAATTTTGTCAGGAATGATAAAAGTTACTAATACAGGTTGTAATTTTTCATGCAGGTAGTAGTACATGTATCTAAGAGACGAGAGTTCTAGTTCAGGAAGTCTTTCTGAAAGTCAAGGAAGTGAGAATGTGAGTTGCTGGTCATGGGTCTGCAGCCAGGAAGCAGAGAGTAGATAGGGTATGGCCTGGGCTATATCATCTCCCTTAGTAACCTAGTTCCTCTAGCAAGACTCTACCCCTGAAATTTCTACAGCCTTCTAAAGCAGTACCATCAGCTGGACACAGCATTTAAACACACAAGCCTCTGTAAAACCTTTCACTTTCAAACTGTACAAAGGCTATGTAGGATTAAGTATTCTGCATATCACTTAAGTCAGTACAAATAGGATACTGATTCTGATCATGTAAGGTAGCTGTGGCCTACCTTACAAAAAACAAGCAAACAAACAAACGACAAACAACGACCAGTCAGGAAATGACTAAAAAATAAAGTCAAAAAGTATACACTCCTTAATTAAATACCACTTAACAACAGCAAAACAGGATAAAGAAATAATAACCAACCATGTGCTTTATAAAGGAGATAAACTTCATTTTTATTTTTATTATTTTTTTGAGAATTTCATACACGAGTGCAGTTTATTTACATCATATCCACTCCTTTGTCTACCCCTAGTAATTTGTAAATTTGGTCTTTTCATGGTGACCCAAAATTCCTGCATATTTTTCTTTATTTTAAAAAATGTAATTTTTGTTGACAGGGTGGCCCGATCCCTCTGCTTGTCTTCCAGCCCAGATATTCTGTCTTCTCCTTGGTCCGATCTACACTGGTATGCTTTTGTTAACTGGCTCGCTGAGGTTTTCATTTCTGTCTTTATTTCAATTTGGGTTTTCTTCAATATTTTTTATCTTCTTATTGAATTAACTTTTTAAGTCTTGAATTATCTTTGTGATTCGGTTCAACTATTGCTTGTGTTTTCTTGAATTTAATCACAGGTTTATTTCTGCCTTCAGGCGCCCGTGTTCTCTTTCAACTCCTTGACTTCTGTGTGTATAAGGGTCCTTTGAATCCGGTGTCTTCAGTCTCTATAATTCATGCTAGAGAAGATTTCTCTAGGACAGGTGGTCTTTTCGGGGTAACCTACTGGCTTGGTCTTTTACATTTTTAATGGGACCTTGGCATGTACATCAGTTTGTTTAATGTGTGGAGAACATGGATTTCTAACTGGCCTGTGTTGAGCAGGGGTTTCAGTCAGTTTTTGTTGTTGCCAAAGTTTGGTTCCTATGACATTAGTTAGGAAGAGTTTGTACCTCAGACCTTAGTTTCTCAGTGTGGAGTTTGGAGAGATTTTGGAGAGGTTGGGGGTGATTTGAATTTAATTGTTACCCATGTGATTGGGGGCATTTGGGGGTGTGTGTCTTAGAGGTGGTATGTGTGTGTGTGTGTGTGTGTGTATGCGACACACACACACACACATATATATATACATATATATTATACATACACACACACATACACACACACACATATATATCCATATATATTTTACATATACACACATACACATACACACACACACATATATATCTATATATATATCTATTTGCTGGGCATCAGTTGAGGGAAAGGCAGCCTGGGAAGAGTGACCTAACAGACCAGCCGCCCCAAGCAGGACCTGCATGGGGAAGGCAATGGCAGATGGACTGAGAAGGAAAGATACAAATAGATTGAAGAGGGTGGAAAGAGATAGCCTGTGAGAGCAACCTTAGGATTGAGGCAGAAATAAGATAAAAATGTTACTAGAGATAAAGATGGAGCTTTTAGTGGAATAAAAGGGCCAATCTATCAGGAAGTTCTGACAATGATCTAAAATGTTCCATGAGTTTTGAGAAACCTTCGCCACAACCTGTTCCAACTGGCCTTTAACTCATTTTCCTTCTCCCTTCCTTTGGCAATGCCTCTTGCCTGTTTGTTCCATTTCTTCCCTGATCCCCATCTCTCTTGATTGCCGTGTGTGTGTGTGTGTGTGTGTGTGTGTGTGTGTGTGTGTGTGTGTGATCCTCCTCCTCTTCTTTCTTATCTATTTATCAATATCTTATATTCTGCTGTGTCTAATGTGTTATTCTCCTTCCTTCTCTCTTCTCCCTCCCTCTTTTCCTTTCCTTTCTCCCTTTCTCCCCTTCCCTGTCTATCTATTTATCAAGTACTAGATCTTGTATTCTGTTGTGTGTACTGTGTTAGTGAATCCAGCTAGTTAGTTAGTTCTGACTCTAGGCATTATGTCCTGTTCTTTTAGAATTTTCATCCAATCCCTTTCTACAGTTTGGAATATACTTATGAAACTACCAACCCCTTTATTGGCATTTGTCTATGTATCAGGGCTCTCTAGAGTCACAGAACTTATGGAGTGAATCTCTCCCTCCCTCCCTCCCTCCCTCCCTCTCTCTTTCCAGTTGAATATATATAATTTATTGGAAAGATTTACAGGCTGTAGTCCAACTAATCCAACAATGGCTGGCTGTCAATGTAAAGTCTAGGAATCTATCATTGCTCAGTCCTAGGAGGCTGGGTGTTTCAGCTGGTCTTCTGTATAAGCAGGGATCCTGAAGAAGCAGACTCCAGTGCCAATTAAGGAATGAAGGAGTGAAGGCAAGCAGGCAAAGAATGAATGGACCCTTCTTTATTCCATTGTCTTTATATAGGCTTCCAGCAGAAGGTATGGCCCAGATTAAAGTTATACCTTGAGAGCTGAATTAAAGGTGCAAGTCATCCAGCCTCAAGATCCTGATCAAAATCATGTGTCATCCCAACTCAAGATCCAATCAAGAGCCTGTGTCCTTGAACCTTATGATCTGGATCAAAGGCATCCTGTCTTCTTGGCTCATGATCTGGGTCACAGGTGTGTCCTCCATTTCTTGACCATAGTTCATAATAGATACAGTCAAGTTGACAACTGAGAATAGCCATCAGAGTCTACTCTCATATTGATTTAGCTTATTGATCATAGTTACTTTTAAGGTCCTTATAGCTAACTCTAAAATTGGGACCACTTATTGCTTTATTCATAATGGTCATTTTAATCTTTTTGATTTGTAACAGAATATTTGAATGACTACTAGATAGTGGTTATTAGTCTCCAGGTTCCTGGGCACTCACTCTCTTTGGGTAGATCAATGAATTCAACAGAGAGAGAGTTGTGCTAGTTTATAAGAGTCTGTGCTTAATTTGCAACTTAAGGTGCACAATTACATCACCTCTGGCTTACACTTGGCACATCACATTTCCATCAAGCTTTCTTATTTGGCTTTGGGGGTGAACATCTCATTCCATTACGTCCTATTCCATGGACTTCAAATCCTATTCTCTCTGTCGGGAGACCCGAGCGCACCTTTGTGCCAATTTTTTGGTGCTGTAACTAATATCTGTGATTGTTCAACTAATAAGAAAGAAAGGTTCACTTGACTCAGTATTTAGGGGGCGGTCCATGATTGGTACATGCTGTTGCTTTAGGGTTTATGCAAGGTAGACTCTCATGGCAGGAGTCTAGGGGAGCACAGCTGCTTGGTGGGGAAGCCAAGGAAGGAAAAGTCCCTGGTTCCCAACATCCCCTTTGAGGGGATGGCCTCCAACGAACCAACTTCCTTTCATGGATACAGATTCTAATGCTTCCACCTCCCAGTGGAACTGTGAGCATATGAACCTTTGGGGGAACACTTGAGACCTTAAACATAACATGGTTTTATTTGTCAAGAGCTTTCGCCTCTTTTTTAGGCTCCTTCTGCATATTATTTCAGGACCAAACACATATTCTGGGGAAGAAAATCTCTCAAATGTTTGAAACTTTCCACGTCTCTAAGCAAACATCTGCTGCTTTCTTCCCGCCTCCACAGAAGCTCTCCTTCGGGTACTCTGCTGAGTTTGCTCTAGACTTTAGCTTCTCACCTTTCTGTAACTTCATTAGAACTTTAAGGCAGAGGGCAGCGGGGGAAGCCAGTCCCCTTCTCCATTTCTCCTCTTATGTGCAGAAGTATTAGTTCTTTTGTTTCCTGTTGCCTCAGCAGCTCTCCTCTGCTTTCAAAGGGGTGTTCTTTTCTTTGGGACAGGGCCTTTGTGTGTAGCTCAGGCTGGTCTTGACCTCATGATCTTCCTGCCTTGGCTGCTAGGACTACAGGTATGCCCCACTCACTATACCCAGCCTTTGAAAAGGCTGCTTTTATATCTGTTCCAGATGGGAGTGCTGATCTTCAGGAAAGTGTCACATCCAACATGGAGACTAAAACTCTGTACAATGCATAGTTTAAAATACCTTTCTGCTCAGTCATCTATGATTTTGAGTTTCAGCTGACTCCAGTGTTTGAGAGACATAATTTCCCCCCCTCAGAACTGCAAATAAGACTTTTCACTGCCTTTCTGGTGTTGAGAATTTACCAAGTCTGACTTTTATCTTCTTTTATAGGCTTTAAAAAGGATCAAGGAGTTTTAAAGCTTATTATTTATCTTTTCAGTAAAAGTATAAGATAGTTTCGAGGCTGTACCTATGTGTGTGCCTCTTTTGGCAAATTTGGAGTTTGTCCCCAGTCTGCATGGAAGGTCTCCTTGGGACTTTAAGCTGTGCTGTGGCCTCTTCTCTAAATGCATCTTTCTAACTCTCTACCACTGCACCTCTACAACTCTCCGGTCCAGTCTCTATTCTTATCTACCAGTTTTTGTGCATCATTTGTTGGAGCCACTCTAGATTTTTGTATTGCATTTTTGAAACATTTATCCTTCTAGAATCCTCTGTAGGGTTGGATTGGTAGATAGAGTTTGAATTTGGTTTTGTCCTGGAATATTTTGGTTTCTCCATCTATGTTGATTGAGAGTTTTGCTGGGTATAGTAGCCTGGGCTGCCATTTGTGTTCTCTTAGAGTCTGCATGACCTCTGACCTGGCTCTTCTGACTTTTATTGTCTCTGTTAAGAAATCTGGTGTAATTCTGATAGGTCTACCTTTGTATTTTACTTGGCCCTTTTCCCTTGCAGCTTTTAGTATTCTTTTTTTGTTCTGTGCATTTAATGTTTTGATTATTATGTGATGAGAGGAATTTCTTTTCTGTTCCCATTTATTTTGTATTCTATAGACTTCTTGTTCATTTATGGCCATCTCTTTCTTTAGATTGGGGAAGTTTTCTTCTATGATTTTGTTGAAGATGTTTTCAGGTCCTTTGGGCTGGGAATCTTCGTTCTCCTCTATTCCAATTATTCTTAGATTTGGTCTTGTGGCAGGCTAATAGCATGAGCTACAAATAAACTTTTAATATACTAAAACAAAAAAGAAACATTTATCAAACTACTTCATTTTTTTCTATTTTCCCCATAGCTTAATCTTAATATTTAAAGTAATTTTTTGTTTAAATTTTTATATCATGTCTTTATTGTACTTAAAATTACCATAACTTGTGCCTCTTTTATTTTTCCAATTAATATGGATCTCTCATTAGATTCCTCCTTTATATTATTTATGGTGTAGTTTAAGAAGGCTCAAATTCTGATAAGTGTTACAGGCCAATTGAAGCTTCTCTTCACTTTATGCATCATTCTCAGAAATTTGTTATTCTTGTACTGTTTTAGATTAATTTTTTCTATTAATGTCACATTTAGTGAAGGATAGTTTACATTTATTATTATTATTATTATTATCATTATTATTATTATTTTTGTGTGTGCAATGTACCTGTGCTATGGTTTATATATGGAGGTCAGAGGACAGCCTCAGGGGTTAATTCTTTCCTTCCACCCTTTTGGAGACAGTGTTTCTTGTCACTGTGGGCCTATGAACATCTGGGGATTCCTGAATCTACTTCCGATCTTGTCACAGGAACGTTGGGATTGCAGACATGTGCTGCTCTGTCTGGCTTTATTTGGGCTCTAGGGAACTGAACTCAGGTCCTCATGCTGGAAGGCAAGTGAATACTTTACCCTTGAGCCACCTCCCTGGCTGTTACGTGGAAATTTTAGTAGATTAAATCTTCACACCTCTCTTACTTTCCATGTTTGAAGTGTTTCTAATGTGATGATGTTTCTATCTTGGGAGATAATTGGGTTAGATGAGGCCATGGAGTTGGCTCCCAGAATGCAATTGGTTTTTTCAAAGGAAGAAGAAGAGGCAAGAGCTGTCTCTGTTGGTCAAGTGTCTCCCCAGTGAAAGGAAGCCTGTCTACAAGCCAATAGGAGGATACTTATTGGAAACCTGATCATATTAACTCCAGAATTAGTTACCCTAGCCTCTAGCACTGAAAACAGTCATCTACTGTTAAAGGGAACTAAATTCATTTTGTCATAGCAGCAGCATTTGAACGGTGGTCACTCTATCACCTTTCTTTAAATCTTTTACAGGTTCCATGTTAGGGGATTAATTCTTTTCTGTACCATTTTCTGTGTTTTCAAAGTCCTCTTAAGTATCCCTTTTAGAGTAAATACAGAATGGTCTTCAGTCCACCTTTGTTTGACTTCATTCCCAAGGTTTGGACATTTTGAGTCTGTTTGAAGATGTTAAAATGTTCAAATGTGCAAGGGCATCTGTCTTGGCTAGTTTTATGCCAACTTGACATAAGTTAAAAACATTGGCTAGGAGAGAACCTCGACTGAGAAAAATCCTCTATAAGACTGGCTGTAGGCAAGCCTGTAGGGCATTATCTTAGTGACTGATGTGGGATGGTCTAGCCCATTGTGGGTGGTACCACTACCAGGCTGGTCCTGGGTCTCTATAGGACAGCAGGCTGAGCAAGTTATGAAGAGCAAGCAAGTAAGCAGCACCCTTCCATGGCCTCTGCATCAGCTCTGCATCAGGTTCCTGCCTTGTTTGTTCCTGCCCTCATTGCTTCTGGTGATGAACTGTTCTATGGAACTGAGAATGAAGAAAACTCCTCACAGCCATAGTAACCCTCACTGAAACAGCACCTGTGCATTCTGTCTGCCAGGACACACGCACTTCCTATATTCCCTCAGAGGGTTCAGCCTTCAGCTTCCCAGTCGTTGCTTTTCTGTGGAAGCTGATCTTTGCTCATCCTCTGGAACCTTTCTCTCCATGCATTCACAGTGTAGTATGGGGTCAAACTCTCCAGGGGCAGATTCCCATATCACTTTCTTTCTGTGTAATTTCTTCCTCTTCAGTATTCTGTACCACAAGTATTAGTTGCCTCTACTCAGGAACTGTGGTCTCTGGCCTCTTAGTGCAGAGAGATTTACTCTCTGTTTAGACTTCCCAGCTCTGTGCTAACAACTATCTAGTGTCTTCAAATGGTTATTGCACGCATTTTGTCTCCACTGAGTGTGCCTGGCATTGGCACTTCGTGGTTGGAAGCAAAAGAAAACAAAACAAATAACAAAAGACCCACAAAAAACAAAAAACTTCCACACCCAAACTCCCAAACCAAACCAAACCAAACCAAATAACAAAACAAAAAATTTACCACAGTATTTCCAAAAGGAACTTCAAAAACAATTTATTTTCTACTTAATTATTTTAAATGGAGAAGAAATTACCTGCCACAAGTATTTTCTCAGAGTCCAGGTGAATGGTTTGCTGTGTGCCACACGGACTTTGAAAGATGTTTGAAATTTTATTCATGAACCTTGACGTGTGTAGTACTTTTAGAGTTTTGAAATTACAGCAGTCATTTCCCAACTTTATTCTTTTAAGAGCCATTTGGGTCGAATGGTCCGTGCTAGCAAAGATGCTTTAATGGATAATGCATGTTGTTGCGTGCTGGTGTTGCCGTTGACCTCTGCAGATTTTCCATCCCTTGAGTAGCCACGTTATTGCCTGTTTACTCTTCATTCTCTTAAAAACCAATGTGCATTGTGTTAGTCAGGATCCTTGTAGAATAAATATGTCTACACACACACACACACACACACACACACACACACACACACGCTTTAAATGATTTAAGAAAAAAAAATCCCTCTCAGGTGTACCAAGCCACTTGTGTTTTAGTTAATTCCAGATGTAGTAAGGTTGATAACTAAGAATAGCCATGCCATACATTATCACACTAGGTGAGTGGAAGTTACAATTTATGAAGCCTTTTCTTGTATAAGTTACTTTTATAACCATTGTACCTGCATTGTATAGTTTTCTCCTCAAAGCAACCCACTTGGGTAAAATGACTTTTATTACCAGGGGAATATAAATTTCTCAGAGTCACAGTGATAGTGAATGTAGGGTCAGGATTTGAGTTTAAATTGCCTGGTTCCAGTGTTGTAACTACAACACTGTTCTATTAAACATTTGCTTTTTTTTTCTTCATTTGCTACAGTGTTAATAGTTTTAAATCTTCTAAAATCATTACCAAGTTCTTTGGTATATTCGATTATAAATGCCATATCAAATTCAACTGATATCTCCTTTTTGGACATTTATTGTTTTAAATTTTTATTTAAGTAGTGACAGCCACACGTATCTTTATACACATTTTTAGAAAACCATGGCTTTCTCCTAAGAAAAATCCTTCAAAACAAAATGATCTAGAATCAATGGCAAGGCTGTTTTAAAATTATGGTAGAAATATCGAAACTATCTTCCAGGAAATAGATGTCAGACTTATACTTCTGCTGTGAATATATCCCCTTTAGTCTTTTGGTGTAAAAATTGGGAAGCATTAACATCTAAACCAGAAAATCCTCTCATTAATCTTTTAACACTGAAATATTTTTCTCCTCGCAATTATTTTCAAGATTCTTATATGTCCTTATATTTCCTGATTTTTCAGTAGGTGATGTATATAGTATTTGCATGGATAGCAATTGAACCCAGGACTTCATGGTTGCTACGTATGTACTCTACTATTAGGGCACACTGGTAGCTCAGAATTCTGTGGTTTTAACATGCATTTTGAGTTACTCTGCTCCTTGCTTCCTTAGGGTTAGTGTGTGAACTTGTAGGTGTAAGGCATTTCCCCCCTGAGTCTTGGGGACCTCGGTACAACAATTTGCACTTGATGGGTTTAAACAACATGGTAGTCACCTGGACAGTGTGGCTAAAATTATTGTTAGAAAGTAAAGAAGGCTTTGAATTGATAACCTCTACTTAACTATTATGACTCATTCACTCATACACTGTTACCTTTTATTTTTTTAAGCCTAAATATGCCATTGTCATTTAAGTTCATGTTTGTACAGGAAAGCAATTTACAAGGCACAATCTAGTTTATATGATAAAAAGATATTGAGGTGATTTAAGTTAAGAGATTTCTAGAAGCTAATGACTCATTCTCTTCTTCCAGATATGTTTCTATGCATCACCTTCTCTTTCATACAAGACAAGAGGTCAGCTCAATTCACACTTCAAAAATTGATAGCTATCACCATCCTATGGTTGCTTTATCAGGCTTTCCCTGAAACTCTCCATAGATGACATGATTTCTATCTTGATCTTTGTCTTCAGATAGTAAGCTTTAGAGTAAAACAGAGTGAACATTAATGAAAGTAACTACAAGGTTAGTATTGCTTTTGCCTTTCTCTTCCCCATCTTTTTGGATTGTTTTCAGCAGATTGTTTCCCTTCCTGCTTACGCAGGGCACTCTTTCTTGCTCAGGGCCTTTCACTGTGGAGAGACATAGAAGGAAGCAGCAAAGACTTTGATCATGGCAATCTGGGTTCTCAGACTTCATTGGTAGCATGAGGGCTTCACCCTCATGCCAAGCTTGTGAATTCAGCCCAACATTTGTCCGCAGCAACTGTGACCTTTTATCTTTACTGGAGTCTTGGAAGATGATCGCTGGAAGACTGTGGGATCATTTTGGTGTCAAGGATACCACAGAAAGCCCTTTTCTTGTGGTATTTTATTCTACCTCTTAAACTTATTCATTGGGGCTGAACCGATGGCCTGGTGGTTAAAAAGTACTGCCTGCTCTTCTAGAGGACCTAGGTTAGATCCCTAGCACCCACATGGTGGCTTGCAACCCTCTGTAATTCCAGTTTCAAGGGATCCAGCACTCTCCTCTGGCCTCCACAGACACCATGTACAGAACACACAGACATGCATGCAAAAAAACACCACCCACATAAAATCTACCTACATGTTAATGTGAGTGTTTTGGTTGCATGTATGTGTGTGTAGCACCTGTATGCCAGATGCCCACAGAAGACAGAGAGGTTATAGGGCTATCTTGGAGTTAGAGGTGGCTGTAAGCTGCCACGTGGGTTCCAGGAAATAGAGTCAAGTCTTCTGCAAGTGCGGCACATTCTCTTGAATGCTAAGCCATCTCTTCAGCTCCTTATTGAATCACTTAAAACCCTTCTGATCTGATGCCCTTGATGGGTATATTAAAGCCTAGGAATGCAGTTAAGTCTGGGCAAATGGAATTAAGCGTAGAAGGATCTAGTCATGATTCTTTCGCCTGATAAGATCTGTCACAGCTTCTTTGCTCGTTAAGGTTAAGGAGGAAGCTGGCCAAAATATGTGTGTTCCTGATGGTTGTGTCTTAACATCTGATGTGCGGTCAGATATTTAGCCTCGGAAGCTTTTGTTTACATCCTACCAACTCATCTATTGTTTGTTATTGTATATGTTTGAGATTTATAAGTGAAAGGTGTTGGAATAACTCACTGTATCAAGACGTGTTTTCAATGTCTTTACAGGCTTAACATCTTTACACAATGTATTCTAAAATAAAATAACCAGAAATTGTTTGAGAACTCCTCTCAAGGTAGTATTTCTAGGTGATACTAATTATTGTTGTTTATAAAGACTAAACTTTTTCACTACTAAAATTTGTGGCTTCTGTTTTCATACCTGCAGACTCAGGAAAATAGGAACCCATCCTCCCCCAAACCCCATTTTAATAATGTGCTGAAAGGATGCATAACTTATGGAAAGCTATTATATTCCTGCTCATGGCCTATTATCAGCCAGGGAAGAGACAGATGGGCAAGCACCAGTTCAAAGCACACAGCTTCCATTTGTCCTCTCGAATGGGGTCATTAGCGTGAACTCTGTCTGGAATGATTTGTGGCCGATACCGCCAATTATGAACGTATTGTTACCTATCTCTGCGTTGACACTGAGCCACGGTGACCAGGGTGTGTACCAGAGCTTCATCAGATAGATGTGGTTAGCTAACACATACGTGTGCAGAGACAGGACTGATACTGTGTGACCCAAAGCTCCTACCACTTCAGTGATTAAAAAGCCTGTGTAGAGTTTAAAGGAAGCTCACCCTGAAGTAAAGGCGATGGATAATAAACAAGGGGAGAGATGCCGCTGCTCTGTGGTTTAAGTTTTTATAACTGCATACCACTGGGATACAGGACTAACACTGCGTGACCCAAAGCTTCTACTCTAAGTCACATAGCTGGACGATCCATCAGGGCTTCTACACAGACTTGCCACATTCCCAGGTCTACAGAGGGCTTCCCAGGATCCAAGGGCTGAGGCAGGAAGTCTCTGGGAAGGGCTAAATTCTTTATCACACAATACCAGGTTTGATGCTCTCTTTTGAGGCCTGAAAGTGGAAACAGCAGGGGACATTTCCATCAGACTTTGAAAGGAAGAGTGACCTGTCCTTTTAGGAAGCTTATAGAAGTAGGTTTGGGTTCGTGTGACAGCTGCTGTTTGAACTGCCAGGCAGTTCTGCAGAATTCTCTGGCAGCAGCAAGTGTTTGTCCTTTGGGAAAGAGTAGGTCAGCTACTGAACTGGCTAGTTTTATGTCAATTGGACGCAGGCTAGAGTCATTGAAGAGGAAACCTCAATTGAGGAAATGCTCCCACCAGATTGGCCTGTGTGCAATCCTGTGGGACATTCTTTTGATTAACCATTGATGAAGGAGGATCCAGCCTGTTGTGGGTGGGGCCACCTTTGGGCTGGTGGTTATAGGAGCCGTAGGAGAGTAGGCTGAATGAATGCTAAGCGTCCAAGCCAGAAAGCAATGCCCCTCCATGACTTCTGCTTCAGTTCCTGCCTGCGAGTTCCTCCTCTGCGTGAGTTCCTTCCTAGACTTCCCCTAGTGACCGACTGTTAGAAGTGTAAAATGGAGTGATGCCTTTCCTACTCAAGTTGCTTTTGGCTATGAGATATTATCACAGCATTAGGAATCGTAACCAAGACCATTGCTATCAAGTACAACAAACTCACGTTTCTAAAAGACGAAAATGTCCTTCCTGAGAAAAGTTGAGAAGAAATGAATTTACCAGTAAGTAATACTGTCGTGTACATCTGTTCTCAGCGTAGTCTGTTTGCTCAAGGATTAAAGAGCAGTATCAATTTCACACTCTGCTTACATATATTTCCATTTGTTGAGGTGAACAGTAAAGATTCAAATAGAAGACGAGCAGTTTTTTTTTTTTTTTTTTTCTGGGTCGTTTTATGGACAAGAGAGTCTGTGATAAGACCTGACTCACGTCACATCAGGGAAGTCTTCTGGTAAATATTTAATATGGGAAGATGCTAAAGAAGACAAAGGCACACACACACACACACACACACACACACAAACACACACACACCACACACACACATATGCACACACACAGACACACACACAGACACAGACACAGACACACACACACACATGCACACATGCACGCGCGCACACACACACACATGCACATGCACGTACACACACACAACTCTAATCAGATCTTTTCTCCCACTCATTTGAAGCTAAGATATCTTATTGACAATTCTATTTCTGCAGTTTTCTTTACCTTGGTTGTTATAACTCCATCTTTCTAGTTACTTGGTTTTTCAAAATGTAGACATCTAGATTGGTTATTACTGGACGACAAGCATTGCTTTAAGCCACTCAATACCCCTGTATTAGTTTTGTAGGTGAGCGATTTGGCTGAGGATGTCTGGCATCTGTCCAATTGCCATGGCATTCCTTGGTTGATCTTAGAACATGTTTCTCTGAGATCCCAATGTAGACTGAAGACCAGCAGCTCTCCAGGAATCCTCCAGGTCTTCAGGGCCAGACCAGGACTGCAGAGCCAGCCAGTGTGGTGGAGTGAGCAGCTCTTTGGGTTTGCATCTCCCGGGTGTGGGACAGCCATTGTTGGATTACCCAGATTGTAGCACACAATCTAATCAGTCCCCCTTTCAGAGATATATATCCATCCTATCAGTTCCATTCCTTTAGAGAACCCCAACTAATACATTGACTTTTGTCAAAACATATTGCAGTATAGCTGTTCACATCTCTGACCCAGTCCAATTATCACCTTTCTGAAGCCTGCAATGAAGTGTCTTAGTGTAATGTCATATAATTATTAGAACAATTATTTCACCATAGTTACAGGTGTCATGTCCCTCCAAGGAGAAAGTGTCACGGAGGGTATACACACACATCAGGTGTGAGGAATTTGAAAGACACTCAGAATTATGCTTACCACCTTACACTTATAAAATAATCATGTATTAGATTTGGAATCTGAAAAATAAATTCTTTGGTACATAAAATTTATAAAGAAAAAGAGAAAACCATCAGACATTAAGTATCCAAGTAAGAGAAGGGACAAGGAAAAATTGAAGACTCAACCCATTCAAAAAGCTGAAGGATAAAGAGAGAAGCAAGGAATTAATATGGTTAAAAGTTAAATAATGTAGAAATACATTTAAATTTAATAATAAGTAATATTATCTTGTATACTTAATACCAATAGTAAGTATAAACTATTATTTTTTTGTTTTGTTTTGTTTGAAATGGGGTCTCAGTATATAGTTCTGACTATTCTGAAACTCATAATGTAGAAGCTGGCCTTAAGCTCACAGAAATCCACCTGCCTCTGCCTCTGCCTCCTGAGTATGGGGATTAAAAACATGTACCATTATGTCTAGCTGTGACTGCTCCTATTGTTAGTGGGAAGAGATTCTCTGCTTGGATGTAAGAAATAAAACTCAGTAGGTGCTGTTAAAAGAGAGTCCCCCACATTTAGTGATATAGGAAGGCTTAAATACTTGTGCATCCAGATGATATAGTTTGAGTTTCTAAGAACTCTTCAGTGGGCAAACCAGAGTCTCTATTTTCATAACACTAATAATACATCATAACATGGGGTGCTAACACTAAACAGATCAGCCATGTAATAGAGTATTGGGGAGTGATGAGGTGCAGGCATAAACACTTTCTGGCTAGGAGGAAGCTGGTGTTGTAGATAGGCAGACTACTCAGGGATGGCTCTTTGAGAACCAGAGGTCTAAGTGGAGTGAAGGAATGGGCTCTGTAGAAATCTGCAGGCTGAAGAAGTGCAAAGCAGTGAGGTGGGGCTAAGCTTGGTACACAAGCCCGAGCAGCAGTAGGAAGGTGTCGTTAGTGTTCTAGGCAGGAAGTAGCAGACCGTCATGTTGCTAATCACTATTCGGTCAGATATAGAAAGATGTCTCTCAAATGATCTCATTGCTATATAGGAGTACAAAGAACTTCATAGGAGGAGTGAACACAATAAAGCTTGCGAGGAGGTAAGGTTGAAGAGATGGCAAGGTGTTGGTCTAACCAGCGACTAACATAGCGACTTTTATTTATAAGATGAACAAAGAAATGATGGGGACCCTTGACCCATCAGGAATGGTCATGCTTGTGTTAATTTGATTGTATTAATTATTACACAATAAATACATATACCAAGTCATTACATCAGATACTTTGCATAGATTCAATATTTGTCATTTAAATATTTTAACTTAAAAATAAATTTGTTAATCACATATTTTACCTATGAATGGGAGAAAAGATATTGTTACAGTTTAGTGTGTGTGTGTGTGTGTGTGTGCACACGTGTGTGCGCATATGTTCATGTGCCTTGTTTTTCTGTATCATCTTCCAATATTAAATATTTACCAGAGTCACCGAGGAAGACTTCTCTGATGTGGTTTGTGTCCGGTCTCAACCTTGGGTTTCAGCTGACCTCTTTGTAGGTTCTGATTACAGCAAATGTCATGATAAAATCGGTTTACCAAGAACCCTACATTTGTTATCTGGTCACATGTGGTATCTGACTAAACTTTTCAGTCTCATTTGGAAAGCTTATATGAAGCCAGGCCACCCCAGGCACTTGGTCACCTTAGCCTCTTCTTAGCAAGTCTAAGAAGTCAATTTAGCCAGAACACATCCTCACCACGTATGAATTTCCTCACCACTGACTGCTGTCTTGCTTATAGGCTCCAAATCTTACTGTATGTAGACTCATCTTACCTGTGTATCAAAATCTTTTTGTCCATTACCACAGTTCCAGCAGTATTTATTTTCCTAATTTAATTACTAGGTAGCTTGAATATTCTTTGATATCTAAAAGTATTAGTGTCAACAGTAATTGCTTTCCTTGACAGTGCTGGGGTACCTTAGATTTATGCAAATCCAGGAAAACAATTGATTTCACCTCTTTTGTCTGTTTTGAAATCCATGATCTTTCCTATTATATTTAGAGTTAAATTTGGTGTATCATGTGGTTGGGAGATTTTGATCTTTGGTGAATGACTAATTGACTATTCAACTACCCAATCTCTGGCTTCTTACTAGCTTGTCTGTCACTCAGTAGCAACGGCTTGCCAAGCTGCAAACTGCATGACAAACCCCATTTTATCTCTATACTGGCTGTTTCCAAGTCACCTCCAGACACATTCATTACCTCACAAAGTTTCCAAATGTTCATTTTCAGTTGTTTAGGGGAAAGTCTTTGCTTAGAGGGGAACAGAAGTGGCTGCTTTCCCTACCCATCGTCCACGTTTTTCACTCCATTAAGTCTAGGTTTGTGAAGTTTAGAAAAGGATTTATTTGTCTCCATTTGGCTGCAGATAGGACATTCCCTTACGAGCAATTTTGCAAATGTATGGCTAACTCTTCAATGCTTCATTGGACTGTGTAGAGATTGCCAAAGCCCCATTTTTTTAACAGCTCAGTTAGATGCAGTCAAGAGAAAGCTCACTTTGTGTTATGAGTATTGAAAACACGAAAAGTAATGGCATCCCTGGAGTAGAGGTTCTCTGCCAGGGTGGGAGATGTGGATAAATGTTTGGGTTACGTGTTTGTTATCATGATCTCAATGAGTGCACTTGCAAATAGTGAGGGGACCCTTGTGTGTATGCCCTCTCTCCCTGCGCTTTCTTATAGATGGCTTTTGTTGCATGGAGTTGTTCTTCTTCCCCTTCCCTTTTCCCTTCTCTTCCTTCTTTCTCTTCCTCTTCCTCTTTTGCTTCCTCTTCTTCCTCCCTCCCTTCTCCTCTTTCTCTTCCTCCTCTTCTTTTTGTTCTTCTTTGTAGCTGATAGAATAGAACTTTATTGATTCTGAAAATCGGTTGTTACCTTTTTAAAAAATAGTTATTGCTCCTTGTCTTATTTTGTTGTTGTTTTGTCTCCTCACCACCAACGCATCCTGTCCGAGGCTAGTGTGAGGCTACCTCCTTCCTACTTCCCTGATTATGAAGGATTTTCTTGTTCTATCAATTTATTGTTTGTGTATTTTAACTAATTCTTTTCATGACTTTTCTGTCTTGTTTTGGATATCTTGAATCCCCGGTTTGGGTACTAAGGATTTTTTTCTTTTTTCTTTTCTTTTATTGGATATTTTCCTTATTTACACTTCAAATGTTATACCCTTTCCCAGTTTCCCCTCTGGAACCTCCCCATCCCATCCCCGCATACCCTGCCTCTATGAGGGTGTTCCTCACTTACTCATCCACCCACTCCCTCTTGCCTCCCCACCCTGGCATTCCCCTACACTGGGGCATCGAGCCTTCACAGGACCAAGGGCCTCTCCTCCCATTGATGCTCGACAAGGCCATCCTCTGCTACACATGTGACTGGAGCCATGGGTCCTTCCATGTGTACTCTTGGGATGGTAGTTTAGTCCCTGGAAGCTCAGGGATGTCTGGTTGGTTGATATTGTTGTTCTTCCTATGGAATTGCAAACCCCTTCAGATACCTCAGTCCTTTCTCTAACTCCTCTATTGAGGAATCCTGTTCTCAGTCCAATGGTTGTCTGCAAGCATCTGCTTCTGTATTTGTCAGGCTCTGGCAGGGCCTCTCAGGAGACAACTATATCAGGCTCCTATTAGCTTGCACCTCTTGGCATCCCCAATAGTGACAGAGTTTGGTAACTGCATGTGGGATGGATCCTCATGTGTTGCAGTCTCTGGATGACCTTTCCTTCAGTCTCTGCTCCACACTTTGTCTCCATATTTCCTCCTGTGAGTATTTTGTTCCCCCTTCTAAGATGTATTGAAGCATCCACACTTTTGTCTTTCTTCTTCTTGAGCTTCATATGTCTGTAAATTTTTTCTTGGGTATTCCAAGCTTTTGGGCTAATATCCACTTATCAGTGAGTAGGTATCATGTGTGTTCTTTTGTGATTGGGTTACCTCACTCAGGATAGTAATTTCTGGTTCCATCCATTTGCTTAAGAATTTCATATAGTCATTGCTTTTAATAGCTGAGTAGTACTCCATTGTGTAAATGTACCACATTTTCTGTATCCATGTTGAAGGACATCTGGGTTCTTTCCAGCTTCTGGCATTATATATATATATATATATATATATATATATATATATATATCACTGCTATGAACATAGTGGAGCATGTGTTCTTGTTAGAAGTTGAACCATCTTTTGGGTATATGCCGAGGAGTGATACATCTGGGTCCTCAGATTCCAATTTTCTGAGGAATTGCCAGACTAATTCTCAGAGTGGTTGTACCAGTTTGAAATCCCACCAACAATGGAGAAATATTCCTCTTTCTCCACATCCTCGCCAGCATCCGCTGTCACCTGAGTTTTTGATCTTAGCCATTCTGACTGGTGAGAGGTGATATCTTAGGGTTGCTTTGATTTGCATTTCCCTGATGGCTAAGGATGTTGAACATTTCTTTAGGTGCTTTTCAGACGTTTGATATTCCTTGGTTAGATTCTTTGTTTAGCTCTGCACCCCATTTTTTAAAATAAGGTTATTTGATTTTCTGGAGTCTAACTTCTTGAGTTCTTTGTATATTTTGGGTATTAGCCCTCTATTGGATGTAGGATTGGTAAAGATCTTTTCCCAATCTGTTGGTTGCTGTTTTGTCCTATTGACAGTGTGCTTTGCCTTACAGAAACTTTGCAATTTTATGAGGTCCCATTTGTGGATTCTTGAACTTAGAGCATAAGTCATTGGTGTTCTATTCAGGAAAAGTCCCCTGTGCCCATGTGTTCAAGGCAGTTCCCCACTTTCTCTACTATTAGTCTCAGTGTATCTGGTTTTATGTGGAGGTCCTTGATCCACTTGGACTTGTGATTTATACAGGGAGATCAGAATGGGTGGATTTGCATTCTTCTATACCTCCAGTTGAACCAGCATCATCTGTTGAAAATGCTTTCTTTCTTCCATTGGATGGTTTTAGCTCATTTGTGAAAGATTAAGTGACCATAGGTGTGTGGGTTCATTTCTGTGTCTTCAATTCTATTCTATTGATCTACCTGCCTGTCTATATACCAATACCATGCAGTTTTTATCACTATTGCTTTGTAATATAGCTTGAGGTCAAGGATGGTGATTCCCCCAGAAGTTCTTTTATTGTTGAGAATAGTTTTTGCTATCCTGGGTTTTTTGTTGTTCCAATAAATTTGCAAATTGCTCTTTCTAAGTCTATGAAGAATTGAGTTGGAGTTTTGATGGGGACTGCATCGACACTAAGGATTTTTAGTGCATCTTGAGTCTCCTTGTTTCTAGGTTTTTATTTTTTTCCCAACTTGGGTTTATAGAAATGATTCAGTCTCAGATTCAGGGAGGCATATTTATGTGATTGTGTTAAATTTACAACTCATCCATTTCCCTTATATACAATGTTTCAGAATAACAATAACATATGTATTTACATTGCTGTAAGTGAAAATTGTTTCATTGTTTTTGTCTTATACATTTTCTAACACTAAAATGAATACATATTTAATATGGGAGTTATAAAACACATCAGAAAAAAACGATTTATAGTACAACTTAATGATCAATATGCACGCTTGAGAACCCTTGACATTTTAGCAAATGGTTCAGACATGAAACTTTTAATAAACAGGCCTATTATCTATTAAGTCAGAGGTGTGCTTTCTTACTTTCTTTAAAATTACTGAAATATTCTTAAGCATCTATGAAAATGTTGATTTGGATTTCTGAAAACTTTCAAGTATTTGATAGAGTTAATAGTTAATTGTTTAATACTTAGTAAAGTTATAATTGCATACTGTGATGGTTTGAATAAGAATGGACTGCACAGGCTCATCTGTTTTAATATGCACTCACCAGGGAATGATATTATTTGAGAGGGGTTGGAGCTGTGACCTTATTGGAGGAAGTTTGTCACCGTGGGTGGGCTTTGAAGTTTCACGAAGTCCATTCCAAACTAATCCTCTTTTCTTCCTGCTGCCTGCAGATCTGGGTATAGAGCTCTCAGCCACTTCTCCAGCACCATCATCTACCTGCATGCTGCCATGCTTCCTACCATGAGTACCATGGACTAAACCTCTGGAGCTGTGAGCAAGCCCCAATTCCAATGCTTTCTTTTATAAGAGTTGCCCTGGTCATGGTGTCTCTTCACAGCCATGGAACGCTGACTAAGACACACCTATTCCTATGCTTTGTGAAAAGCAACCATAGAGCATTTAAAGGTTGATTTTAAGAATCACCAGAATGCAAATCAAAGCATGATGTGTGTTCAAGATACATAAAGAAATCAGCAAGTTTATTTTCTGCACACTGTCTGTCACTAGAATGGCTGATGGAATGGAGGTGGGAAATAGAACAGGAGACCTTGGTGACAGTTACAGGTGGGTATGTGAGGCGTTGTCTGCTGGTAGAGAAGGAGAGATGTGAGTATAGAGGGGCAAGGGAAACCACAGCACAAGAGGTCTGTTCTTCCCTGAATTCAAGCAGCTCTGTATTCTGTCTTTTCCGGCTGTGCGCAAGACTCCAGATGTTGGCATCTGTTTTCACAGCTCAGTGAACAAGAGAGCTGTAGACTCACTTGCAGTGTCTTTATTTTAGAGATTTTGCTCCCTCCGTGGAGACACACACAAACAACGTCTCCTTTGCTTAATCTATGAAGTTAGGGTTAGCTAAGCGGCCAGTATGACCTTTGCCTCTCTGCTTGCAAAAGAACATCCAGGGATCAGATGGAAAAGAAAGTCTACCTTTTCATTTTATTCAATACGGTGTAGGCTAGTTAATCTCGCCTATAAATCAGCTTATCCAAAAACTCCAGGGCATTGCAGTTAGAATCACAGTGTGAGGATCTAACGATCTCAGAAGACACATCAGTGCAGAGAGGTCCTGAAGCTTTAGTCCGAGTGATATTTTCTCCCTATCTCCGTAGCTCAGTTAAATGAAATACGGACATTAGGAAATTATGTGTTCTTAAAGTTCTAATCTGCTGAGCACAGCATGACCCTTCTTCCAGTATGAAACACAACCATGCCTTCTTTTCTGAACAGTCTGGCAACAGAGAGATACAGAATAAATGCAAGATCCTAATTCCCACCCGACCCCAGTATTGGGATCCTCCTGAGTCCTAAAGTATTGGTCGGGAAATGATGTGTATACAGCTTAGAAGGAACAGGTGCAGGAAAAGTTTGTTAATCGGATGTATGGCTATGTTGTTGCTGAAAAACACACCCGCAGGAAAAGGGATTAGGGTCTGTTAACCTAATCACCATTTATATCCCGTGAGAGGAAAAAAAAGGTCCGTTATTTATTTATTTATTTAGTCACAGTGATTAGTTGAAGCTCTCACACTCTGGGTTTCTGGGAATCCAATGCCTGTTTCCATGGGAACGGCAGCAGCAGGAAGCTGCGAAGTTGTCAAACACATCTAATAATCCAGGGAAGGCTCCTATCTGAATGCATGCCAGGTCCCTCCAGTTTCTCTGGTCATTTTACCACAGCGGCTCTGCTTCCTGCAAGAACACCTTAGCTAAGAGTAGTTGAAGTATTCGGCTTGCGGTGAAAGTTCTCTATTGTACACTTAGACGCGCATTCCACACACCACACACATGCTTGTTTCATGGGTAAGACACCAGGGGAGGAGTGACTGGAAAAAGGTAAAAAATGTCAAGAAAGGTAAACAGCTCTTGTCCCCAAGAAACTTAAATTTTGCCTGGAACATCACAGGTCATGCACTATACACTTGAAATGTAAGACCCTAAAATACACAGGGATGGTCCAACCAAATGGACCTCGTTTCTTCCAGAGGTGACCCTCTGTCCTGAGTCCTCGCTTCTATTCTCATTGCTGAGAACTGGGATGTATATGATAGAAAGATTTTCACTTATCCAAGTTAATTCCTTAGCTCTTAAGTCTAGGAATAACCTTTGGTAGTTAGGAATTCTACTTACATTTTTTGGTTCTAACCGTGCATATATTTTTGTTGTTGTTGCTAAGTTGCACCAACACCGCCTCCAAACTGAGCCTCTTTCTTCCTGGTTACTTTATTTATTTACATTTCATATGTTGTCCTCCTTCCCAGTCTCCCCCTATAAACCCCCATTCCATCCCTCATCCCTTTTGACTCTATGAGGGTGCTCCACCACCCACCCACCCACCCACCCACCCACCCACCCACCCACTCCTGCCTTACCGCTCTGGCGTCCCCTTACACTGGGGCATCAAGTCTCCACAGGACCAATGACGTCCCCTCTCATTGATGCCCAATAAGGCCATTCTCTGCTACATATGTAACTGGAGTCATGGACCTACCCATGTATACTCTTTGGTGGTTTAGACCCTGGGAGCTTTAAGGTGTCCTGTTAGTTGATATTGTTGTTCTTCCTATGGGGTTGCAATTCTCTTCTGCTTTTTCATTCCTTTTCCTAACTCTTCTATTGGGGTCCCTGGGCTTAGTCTGATGGTTGGCTGTGAGTATCTGTATTAGTCAGGTGCTGGCAGAGCCTCTCAGGGGCTATCTATACCAGGTGTAGCACTTCTTGGCATCAGCAATAGTGTTGAAGTTTGCAAACCGAGTCTTAACCCTAAGTCATCTCTACTATAAGTAACCTTCTCAGAACCCTTTGCTAAAGGCCATAGTAATAATTTTTTACTATTCTTATCTCCAAGATATTTTAGTCTTCTCTTTTAGAATGGCTTGTGTGCATTTACCTGTCTCTTTGTTTATCTATCCACCCATCTACCCATTTGTCCATCCACCTACCCACCCACCTGTCTGTCCGTCCATCTATCCATCCATCCATCCATTCATCCATCCATCCATCCATCCATCCATCCATCCATCCATCCATCCATCCATCCATCCATCCATCTATTCATCCATCCACCTATCCATAATACACCATCCACCATCCAACGAATATTGAGGGCAGATGGTATGTAGACTCTGTGCTGAGTTTGCTATCTTTGAACTCTCTGAACTTGGTGGATACAAAGCAATTACAGAATAAGTGTCCATTAAGCGATAATGATTCAGCTCACAAGGGAAGTAATTCTACAACAACAGCTTCAGGAGGCATCATGAGATTTTTGTGAAAAGAGGTGATGATACTGAATTTGCCTTGGGATTGGATTCATAGACATTCTTTCACAGCTCTTTGCAAGTCTTCTGCAGTATTTTTTAATGACCCTTGTAATGAACTCTTTTTTTTTTTTTCGGAGCTGGGGATCGAACCCAGGGCCTTGCGCTTCCTAGGCAAGCGCTCTACCACTGAGCTAAATCCCCAACCCCTGTAATGAACTCTTATCAATCCTTATTGTCAGCCACTTAATAGATTCCTATTTGAGACAGATGAGGTTTGGGGATGGATATGAGAGTGGAAATGTCAGTACTCAGCAAGAGAACAGCTACCCGGGGTGACTATAGGAAGTCAGTGGGTTGACATGGAGACTGAAGGACTTGACTGTGCTAAGAATTTCTTTTTATACTTCTGATAATGCTCTGGGTCAGTAACCAGTAAATCAGAGGTGTAATTTCTACCGGATTGAGGATTACAACACATTTTACTTTTGTTTTTTTACTCTGCATTTATTTATTCAGCACTAGGTGCCAACTCTGTGCCAATATATTAGTTTATTATAAGTATATAAACACACATGTATATTCTATGCTGTATGATATGAACACGATGGGCACTGACATGTTGAGAGGCAATAGTATTGCCTGAGTATTGGATTATAATGATTATAAGCACGTGGTGTCACGAAGTATAGAAATGCAGGGCTGCTTGAGAACATAAATGTAAAGCTAATTTCAAAGGGAAATGTATATACCAGGTGCTTTTTGGTGGCCAAAAGTTTAAATACTCTCCTCTAAATTTGGTTACTGAAGCTTTAACCCCTATCATAGCTGGATTTAGAGGTAGATCCCCATAGAGATAAGACTACATTTTAAGGTTACATGGAATCTCAGGGGTATGGCCCTGAGCCAAAGGATTAGTGTCCTCCCCACATGCAACAGAGATCTTGTCCTGTGCTTCTGTGCACATGTGCACATGAGAGTTCATGTGAAGACAGAATAAGAAGGTGGCTGTCTGCAGGTCTGGAAAAATTCCTCTCTCAAAATCAAATTTGCTAGAACATTGACCTTGGAAATTTAGCTTCAAAACTGTGAGAAGATAAATGTCTGTTAAGTCGCAGCTTGACTTAAGGGAGTCCCAAAAGACTAAAACAGCAACGACCTCTGTGTATGTGGGTTTTAGGGGAGAGAGAGTAGATAGTATTTTAGGCAGAAGGAGGATTGTGTGAATGGTGACAACGGCAAAGGATATTATTCTTATTTACCTGTTTGTATGTCAGAATTCTTCAGGCTCTCACCAATTATCAGTTTGTGGTCTCTCTCCCTATTTATCATCTATCTATCTGTCTGTCTATATGTCTACCATCTATCTATGCATCTATGTGTCTATGTATCTATATATCTATGTATCCATCCATCATCCATCATCCATCGTCCACCCACCCACCCATCCATCATATCTATCTATCCATCATATCTATCTATCTATCTATCTATCTATCTATCTATCTATCTATCTATCTATCTATCCATCTAGCTATTGACTGGGCATTGAACCGTGGTAAGCACTCTACCACTGGTTACGCCCATGCCCAAATTGTCCCTAATCCTCTTAGTGTTTACATTTCCTTAGGGAAATTTCTTCTTTTATTTCTAGCTTTGGAAGTTTTTATTCTTTATTTCCTCTTAACTATTCGTCCTAACTTTTGCCTTTCCCCCCCTGTTGAGTGTATTTTTTTATTTGTTGAATTTTGTTCTCTTACTATTTACGTTCCTCCAATTGAAACATCCTGTCTTTGGCTAGCATCTTCCTGTCTTCTCTCCCAAGCACCTTCCACTCTTTGCTCCCATGAGTTTGGACTTCTACGCTCCTGCACAAGTTACAGCAGAAAGCATTTGCTTCTCTCTGTCTGGTTTCTTTCACACCCACCATCCCTTTCCGATTCAGCCATGCTTCTGCAAGTCTCTCCTGTGGCTAAGTAACATTTGTTTTATACATCAATACATTTGCACGTATATGTGTGTCTTTTGTTTCCTTCATCCATTAGTTTATCGATAGAGAGTTACTTCTGCTTACTTTCTGTTTCTTGGTTATTCAGAACAATGGTATGAATGACCAGGGTGATGGATATATCTTTTTGAGAGACTGATTTTTATTTCCTTTGGGTATATGTAGTAGTGGAATTGCTATATCACGTGACACTTAGGAACCTTTCTGTCTATGCTAATTCAGATTCCCACCAAGTGTTCCATCAACAGTTCCCTTTCCTTCAAATGCTTTCCAACACTTGTCTCTTTCCTTTTTATGAGGTGATATTTCATTGTGGTTTGATTTGCATTCCCCTAGTGAGTAGTAATGAACATTTAAAAATACATCTGTTCCTAGGCGAAGCCTCTCTGATGATAGTCGTGCTAGACTCCTGTCTGCATGTATAGCAGATTATCATTAACAGTGTCAGGGCTTGGCTCTCTCTCATGGCGTGGGTCTCAAGTTGAACAGTCATCAGATAGTCTTTCCCTCAATTTCTGTTCCGTCTTTTACCCCTGCACATCTTGTAAGCAGAGTAAATTGTGAGTGGAAGATTATGTGGCTGGGTCGGTGTCTTTCTTGCATGGTTATAGGAGATGGCCATTTCCTAAATAGGAAAGGAGGTAAATAGTCTTACTGCTACTTGATATGCCAAGGCTGGTTAATAACTATGGGAGGCCTCCTCTGTTCTGAGGGAAAGAGAAGAGGGGGTGGATGTGAAGGAAGTAGAGGTGGGAGGGTGGACTGGGAGGAGAGGAGGGAGAGGAACCTCAATTCGGATTTAATGTAAATAAATAAATTAATAAAATGTGTACTTGTTAGGCATTTGCAAGCAGATTTTTGAGAAATATTTACTAAGGTCCTTAGCCTACTGCAAAATTAAATTACTACTACTATTTTGCTTTTGAGTTATATGTGTTCCTTATGTATTTTTGATATGAATCCCTTATGAAATTCATGGTTTTTAAATATTTTCTCCCATTATGTTAGGTCTTCTTTAATGTGTCATTTTCTTTCCTCTACAGAAACTTCTCTTATGATGGAGTCACAGTTGTTTTATCTTTCTTTTTCTTAGCTGAGCTTTTGTGTCATATCTAAAATGTACGATGTTAAGATTAACGATGAGGGACTGGTTTCTGTTTTCTTCTAGAAGCTCTATGGTTTTGGTTTCTTTCTGTTTATGTGTCAGCTAAGAATAGAAGTCAGTTCTTTGAATAAGTGTATCTACTTTCCCCTATGTCGTTTACTGAAAAGATTATCACTATCTTGACTGGACAGGGCCTTAATTTTGGGGTCCCAGTTTTTCTTAGGGCGTGGTAATCCTAAGGAACTGAGACCAACTGAGTGGACCTCAAGAAAGGGACGGTGCTGGGGTTGCTGGCAGCTTACTTGGTTCAGCTTTTCAGCCAACTTTGGAGATCACAGAGAAAATTGAGTTTTATGTACTTATTAGCAATGAAAGGTATTATGTTTTTAGTGGCAGAATAAGAAAAAAAAGATTCTCTGATTCCTTCAACGGGGGTCCCGTTCTCAGTTCAGTGGTTTGCTGCTGGCATTCGCCTCTGTATTTGCTGTATTCTGGCTGTGTCTCTCAGGAGAGATCTACATCCGGTTCCTGTCGGCCTGCACTTCTTTGCTTGAGACCCCTTATGAACAACAATGCCAAGCAACCAGAGCTTCCAGGGACTAAGCCACTACCTAAAGACTATACATGGACTGACCCTGGACTCTGACCTCATAGGTAGCAATGAATAGCCTAGTAAGGGCACCAGTGGAAGGGGAAGCCCTTGGTCCTGCCAAGACTGAACCCCCAGTGAACGTGATTGTGGCGGGGAGGTCGGTAATGGGGGGAGGAGGGGGAGGGGAAGGCCATATAGAAGGGGAGGGGAAAGGGTTAGGGGGATGTTGGCCCGGAATCTGGGAAGGGGAATAACAATCGAAATGTAAATAAGAAATATTCAAGTTAATAAAGATAAAAAAAAAGATGAATAGTGGGACAGCTGGTGTGAAACTGCAGTGTAACTGATGGTGGCCCTGTCTGAGAAGCCTCAGTGTCTGCTTCAGCATGGACGAGCATTCTGACAGTGAGAAGTCTCTCTAGGCCTTTCCATTTTATTCATGCTAAAGAGAATGTAAAGGACCAGTTGTTTAGCCTGTACTGCCTTCTCCTGGTTGGTATTGAAGTAGCAGCTAATATAGAACAAATGTAAACCTTGTGTAAATGAAGCCTAAACACATGGATGTTGTATGATATGTCCTCTTTCCTATGCTATCACCCTTTCCACTGTACCAGTAGGGCTGGCTTGAAACTGTGATGGTGTTTTTAATGACCTTTGGTATGTCAAGCCTATGCATTTATCAATAAGAAAAGGTAGGAGACTTATTTCACAATTTGGTAATTGAGATCTGGGAAAGACTAAGATACCCATAAATTGTTTACTTCTAAAAGAGGGAGTCAATACCAATTTTAAATTTTCATAATGCATGTAAGTTATTCATTCTATTGTGAAAAGACATTTCTTTCAGGCCTCTGAAGCTGATCTTTATTCCCTGTGTATGCTCTGGTAGCAACATAGCCAAGAGGTTACCAATAATACTCCTCAGATTTACAGGTTAGCCTGAGTTCAAACAAAGGTAATTGAGTCTTTCTCAGGGAGACAAACTCTCATGCTTAATAAGGAGATTTTCATATTCAGACAATATAGAGTGAGAAAAGAGAAAATAGAACACAATTACTGTTTTGGAGCAGGTAATAAAAAGCACATGGCATCTGTCTGTCTATCCATCATTTATTTGTAATATGATATCCTCAAGTTGTACATTATAAGAGGAACTTAATACTAAAGAAGACAGGAGTGGTGATGCACACCTCCCGTCTAAGCACTTGGGAGTCAGAGGCAGGTAGATCTTTGTGAGCTTGAGGATAGCCTGGTCTACAGAGTGACCTCCAGGACAGCCAAAGCTACAGATAGAAACTCTGTCTTGAAAAGCTATCCCCCCCAAAAAAAAAGAAGAGGGAGAGGGAGAAGAGGAGGAGGGGAGGGAGAAGAGGAGGGGGGAGAGGAAATGCTAATACAGAAAAGAACCATGCTGAGGATGAGGAGCAGACTCAAGGTCTTGCTCCAGCCTCCTCTCAGAGCAGTCATAGGTCTAGGATGCTGCAGAAGGCAAGGTGAGAGTTTTAGATATGGCTGGGTCCTAAGAACATCCAAATGGTGGGATCCTGAGAGGCTGAACCAAAGTGAGCATTAAAAACAGAATGATAACTACAAAGTGGAGCAAAATAGGAGCCAAGTGAGAACTAAGAAGAAGATAGGAGTATCAATGCTCTGTCCCACAGGAGAGAGAGCCGGGGAGAGCAGGGAAACTAAGGTCAATCCAACACCATGGTGAAGGGCAAGGGACAGATGCAGCCAAGATACAAGTCAGCCTCATAACTTCCTGTATTAATTCCTGCTCATTCCATGCCCAAAGTTTCTCTTCTGGAAGAGCCTAGATGTAGTGGCATTTCAGAAATATGGCTGGAAGGACACCAGTCATCTGATAGAGAATAGGTTAGCAGTAGGCTTGTGCTTGGTATATGTATTTATGTATTTGAATATGCCCGTATGTTAAGGAAGGGCTGCGTCATACTTCCCTGGTTTATTAGGACTGCTTCATTCATGAAGTCTAATAAAAGTGCAGAATCCATATGCTTTTAAGTCAGAAATAAAGGGTGACCCGGCAGTAAGCCATTCAGGTACAATGAACTCTGG
This sequence comes from Rattus norvegicus, assembly GCF_021556685.1. Taxonomy (NCBI): domain Eukaryota; kingdom Metazoa; phylum Chordata; class Mammalia; order Rodentia; family Muridae; genus Rattus; species Rattus norvegicus. The sequence goes on from NC_141549.1 coordinate 67,222,321, forward strand.
TCCCCAAGATCAGACCAGAAACCACTCACGAAATATCTTTGCCTAAGAATTGATTTTGCATAAAAAGCTATTTCTAATCATTAAAATAGGAGGGAAAATGTCATTATAAAGGTATGGGTAAGGGGGCGCTTCTCTTGTTAGTTACCATAGAGCCCATGGTTCATTTAACATTAACTGGTGCTGATAACGTGAACGTTTGATCTTCCAATCTGACAAACCAAGTCTTTAATTTAGAAAATGAACAAAAGCCCAGCCAGACCATAAGAGGAAGAGCCAAGATGGCATCCATGTGAGCAGGCAGGTTGCATCCTTCTCAGGAATATCCTGGGATCTGAGAGGAAGACGAGAATAGAACATCAGTACTTGTCGTTTCTCTTCACCGTTAAGGTGCCAGAAACTAGGGAGCTGTCCCGCTGCACGGATCAGCACAGCCCCCAGTTCTAAGAGATGCTTTATTTTACTCTAATTGGAGAGGTTGAAAAGACTTTCGAGATTGTTATTTTAAATGCCTTCTGCTATTAAACCATGGCTAGGAAGTCTGCTCAGCCAAAATGATGCTTAAAGGGCATAAAGTTTATGAGTCACGGAGAGCAGTGCTTCCAATTACTTTCCTGGACTCTGGTGCAGTAGGGGTCTTTAATATGCACTGGGATCCTGCCTGAGAGCTAACACAAGGCAGGCAATCTGCATCTTGGGATGTCTCCCCACCTTGATGCTCTGCCAGGTAAAGGTTAGGTGAGCTATTTTATTGATCCTTTATAAAGATCTGTCTTCTGTAAAATGGGGCTAATAAAAGATACAGTTGAGGCTTGTGGGGAAAGAAACAGAGCAGGCTTCCTGTGTCTCTTCCAAGCTAAGTGCCTTATGTATATGCTGATCAGGCAAACACAGCCGATCACCCAAGAACCTTAAATTGGGCCTCCTTTCTTCCCTTCTGCCCTCTGCCAATTCTCCTCTTATTCCCTTTATTCTTCCCTTCCCCGACACTCTTTTTTTCTATCTATTTCACCCCCCCTGTAATTGTGTACCTGTTCAGTTTGGCATAATTCTATCTGGTCTCAGTGTTCCGAGGAGGAATAGGTAAAGTTGGTCACAGCAGGCTCCTGTCTGATTGGGACTCATCTATCACTGCCCCTGAATTTCTGGGAGCCCCGGAGGTTGCTGGCAGCCCGCGTGTGTTCGTAATTCCAAGGTTTTCAAGCTTTTTTAAAATTCGATTATTCTGCACAATTCAGAAATGTTTAATAAGGTGCATCCTTCAGGTGCCAAGGAGAATCGGTGGCTAACGGGCCAGATAGCGCAGATGGATGAGTTTCCCCTAGCATCTCTATTAGCGGGGAGCTTGTAAGAGGGAAAGCAAAGGGCGTTTACCCTGATGGATCTGGTACATCAGTACGGGAGACACAGAGAGATACGATTCTCTTGTACCTTTGGAAGGAGAATTGCTTTCTTCACAGTGGTAAAAGGTGTTTACTGCAAAATACCTTTGCAAAGCAGTCAAAATGCAAAAAGAACAAATCTAACACCATGGGCTATGTATTTGGTAATGGACTTGATGTTTTAGGTGAAAACACATAGAACATCCTGTTAGGCAACTTACCTATGCTGTGTGTTATTACAGCATAATAGCACAGTTAAAATTCTAATAATACTAGTTAAATTTCCTTAGAAACTTTAATCCTGCTATCTTGTGGATGAAGTATAGCTTATTTAATAATTTCCTATATCTGGGTCTTTATCTTGACTTAATTTTTATACTGTAAATAATAAAACAAGGCAGTCATGGCAGTATAAATCTGTAACCCTAATCTTAGGTTCTCAGGAGACTGAGCCAGGGCTGCTTGGGCAGACTAGCCTGGGCTACATAGATTCATCTGTCACTGCCTCTGGATTTCTGGACGCCCTGGAGGTTGCTGGAAGCCCTCCACTCCCCCTAAAATCAAAGCCATTTCAAGTATTTGTTTACTTTTATTTTGTGTGTGAGAGTGTTTTGCCTGGAGGTTTATTACTACATCCTGCTATCTTTCAGAGACCTGAAAAGGGTGTTGGGTTTTCTGGACCTGAAACCATCTTGTCGACGCTGAGAACCTAACCTGGTTTCTATTTAAGAGCAGCCAGCACTCTTATCCAATGAGTTATTTCTACAGTGCCCTGACAAAAGTTTTTATAATTTGTTTTTGACATTATTGATTTTTTCTGTGTAGAGACTGAGTCATAATCAATGAGTTTGAAGGATTGATACATGTTACATAACGTGCCTTGGTATAGGCAGGGAACCAGCTCTTCCAACATCTTTTGGGGAAGTTTCTATTTCCAACCACATTTTGCCGGCATACTCATGGACAACCTGCTTATTTGTAGCATTGAATGTGCACTTTCTGTGCTCATAGACTTAATAGAAATTTTATTTCCACTGGAAATAAATGAATTATCTACTCATGTATCTGACCCATTTTCCCACTGGGTTTTCCCCCTGTTCTTCCCGACTTCATAGAACTCTTTACATCTTGGTACTAAGGTTATCTGAACCTCAACCTCTTCTCGTTTGCTTCTTGCTCTGTACATTCACTTATGCTGGAATTTTTGGTACACTTTTGGGCTGTCTGTGAACAAACAAAAACTTGATATTTGATGTACTGCTTCAGAGTTCTACCCTGCTCCAGTGTTATCTGATAGGGCGATCTATAGCTTACCCCAAATGTACATTGGGAAATCCGTGAAATGGGCCTCCAGTCTGAATCTTCATAAGTTATCCAATTATTATATCACCAAATTAATAAAATATTAATATTCTTATAGATTAATAGGAACAATACACACCAACCATGTGATTACAAATAAATTATTTTTTAAGTTAGCTTCCTTAGGTCATCTTTATGCATTCTTAGTTTTCGTTGTCTCTGCCCCCTCTGCCTTTCTTTACTCCAGTTCCTGCCCCACTCCTCACCTAAATCCTTCCAACCTTGGTATTCTGTCATCTACTTTCTTGTTACATGTGTTCTATTACCCCCTCTCATGAGTCTCTTCTAGTTTCTTGGCATGTACACATTCACACACAAACACACCTATAGTAATTAAAAAACTAGGACCCACCTACAAGCAGGTACATGATGTCTTTTTGAGGTCATTACCTCGTTTAATACAATATTTTGTAGCTCTTTATTTCAGTGACTATTCAATTATTTTATTTGTCTTTAAAGAAAAATAAAATTCTAACTTAGAGTAACTACCACTGATACATTAATGTCCTTTTTTGATCATGTATTAAATTTAAATGAAAAAAAAAACCTTATGTGCACAGGTGTTTTGTCTGCATGTATTTCTGTCTTTCACTTGTATGTTTACTGCCCACATAGACCAGAAATGGCATCAGATTGCCCTGGAACTTGAGTAACAGATGGTTGTGAACAGCTGTGTGGGTGCTGGGAATCGGACCCAGGTCTTCTAGAAGAGCATCCACTATTCTTAACTATGGAATCGTCTCTCCCACCCCACCTACAAAATTTTCATTTAAATTTCTTTTTAGATAGGATTTTCTTTAATCAAATCTCCAAATTCAGAAATTTTTCCTTAAGTCGAGTATGATTTTATTTTCTTTTAAAAGATTTATTTAATTACATATTTTTATTTTATGAGTGTGTATATGTATGTGCATGTGTGTCTGAGTGTATGTATATGCAGCACAAGCATGTAGTGCCTGTAGGGGCCAAAAGAGGGCACCAGATCTCCTGGAATGGAAGTTACAGGTGACTGTGAGCACTGAGACATGGGTATTGGGAGCCGAACCCAGGTTTTCTGGAAGAAAGGAAGTTCATTTAACCTCAGAGTCATCTCCCCCAGTCACCTAACTTGAGTATTTTAAAGTCTACATTTTCTAGCCTTTAATTTTAAAAAGAAAGCATGTATATTTTTAGTAGAATTTCTCTGATAACTTCCCAAGCATGGCTCCTTCTGAAGGACTGAAAGAATGACTTCCCTACCCTAAGCTGTATTACTTTCTTTTTGGTTTTAGAATTCAGAGCCTTTAATGTGCTAAACACTTTCTCTACAAGGAACCTTATTCCCAGATTCAACTAAAGCTTTCAGTTGTAAATTTGTTAGTTTAGCTGAACACTTCGGCTTTGAAAAGCTAAGTCTTTTCTTTCATATTGTCTGACTTATTTCTCTTTATAATACTATTTTATAATCCTTATGTATGAGGTGTGATCGTCTTAAAATTTCATTCTAGTCTGGTTATACTTACAGTACTATTATTGAATGCATCTGCTTGTTTTTCTATTCTTAACTTGTGAATAAGAATCTACCTGTTAAAATAATGACATTTCTTACATCCCTGTATTGTATACACACACTTTATCTTCAAACCAATTAACCAGTTCTTCTGTTAGTTGTACTATGTCAGATGTCAAAACAAAATAAATTGTTTAAGATCCTACATATTCCTTTCCAGGGTCTAGGTCAGTAAGGCTCTCAGACCTTTCCCTTCATGTACCATCCCCAGCCTAGTCTTACTACCCTGCCTGCATTATGCCTAAATTCTAGGCTTCTGTCAGGACCCATCCTGCCTACCCATTATCCTATAGGCTCCTGTTATGCTGTATCCAATCTCTCTCCCCAGCCAGGTCTACCCTGACACTCAAGGCTTGGAAAAGACCTCACATCATTCACACTTTCCTAGTCTTCCTGGTCCACCTGACTTCCTTCCATCCAAGCCATTTGTCTGAATTAGGGTTTTACTGCTGTGAACAGACACCATGACCAAGGCAACTCTTATAAGGACAACGTTTAATTGAAGCTGGCTTACAGGTTCAGAGGTTCAGTTCATTATCATCAAGGCAAGAGCATGGCAGCATCCAGGCAGGCATGGTGCAGGAGGAGCTGAGAGTTCTACATCTTTATCTGAAGGCTGCTAGCAGCTTCCAGGCTTCCAGGCAGCTACGGTGAGAGTCCTATAGTCCACACCCACAGTGACACACCTACTGCAACAGGGCCAGACTTACTCAATCAGGGCCACACCTTCTAATCATGCCACCCCCTGGGCCAAACATATACAAACATTTTCAACCTTGAGGCCCAGCCCACTCACACGTTTGCTCTGCTGTCCCAACTTACTCCCTCCCTACCAGACATAAAACTAATGAAAGAAGTCCACACGTGCAGATCTCTTTGCAAAAATATAAACGACATGACAGATCTCCCTCTGAAGCTCCTGAGTCCTGTAAAAGTATTTGTCAGTGAGAACTACGTACATGGATCCCAGGACATAGAATTTAAAAGAATATTCATAAATGTTGTCAAAGAATTTGAAGAGTTTAAGGAACACACAAAGAAACTGTTCAATAGAATTAAAGAAAAATAACTTAAGGGGAATAAATGCCTGAGTGATGCCCAAGTGCTAATTCTATTGCATGGAAAACAACTTTTGTCCTTATTTCTCAGATACAATAGAGTGCAACATCTGTGTATGTAAGTCTGATGCTATTCATTATGGCTCTCAGAACAATGTTGACTGAGAATCTTTGACTTGACCCTAAATGCAGTGGAGATGAACTCTTGATTGACTCGTGAGGAATGTTCATGGCTTAATGGTAGGGTAGATTTACTTCACTATATTACTGAACACATCTGTCCTTTTTTGCACCCCACTTTGTAGTCAAGAGAGCCTTGAACTTGGGATCCTACTGTCTTAGCTTCTCAGCGCTGAGATTCCAGGCCCACTGTTCATACAGTTTTGTTCAAGATTTTTGACTTTAAAAAGCACTGTTAGCCTGTGGTTATTTCCCATTAATGTGTGTCCTCTTGACCTATCTACTTCTGTTCTTCTATTTCTTTTAACGATCCTGGTTGGAGATTTGTCCATTTTATTACCATATTTGAAGTTCTGCCACTTATATTTATTGATGTTATTAGAGGACAACTTGCGGGAGTCAGTTCTGTCCTTCTACCACACAGGCTCAGGGGGACGGGACTCAGGTTGTCAGGCTTGGCAGGCCGGTGCCTTCACCTGTAGAGTTGTCTTGCTGCCTCCAGATGCTGTGCATTTTGTGCCCTGTTTTGCATTTGCTATTTATTCTCCCCGCTTCACTTTATTGTTTTCCGGGTGTTGTGAGTTGAATGCTTGGCTCTCTTTGTCATTTCCTTTGTGCGGTACCTGAAGGACGTTGATGCCTCCGCGTGCCGTTAGGCAGGGTTCTCAGCATCACTTCTGAAGCATCACTTTTGTTATCCTTGCTTTCTCCTGTTATTTGCTCTCGTTGTGGTGGTGGGCTCGAACCCAGCACCTGGCATGGACCAGGTAAACGCTCCATCCTTGGACTTTGCACTAGCCCTGATATTTCTAATTATATATTTTTACAGATCTTACTTTCTCATCTGCCTTGGGAGTAATTCAGGAGAAAAGCCCTAAATGTCGAAGGCATTTGTTCTCTTCTGTTTTACTTTGTCATAGAGGAGAAGAGGAGCTTGAACACTGTCCACGTTTAGCATTATTTTTGAGACCCTTCTCTGTAGCATAATGTAGAATAGTGCTGTTCAGAACATCAGAACGTGGTCCTACTTGGACATAGGGTCTTTACCAATGTTGCTAGTTAAGATGAGGTTTTACTGCATTGGGGTAGGGTCCAGTGATACCGATCTTCCCTCCAGTTCATTTAGTGAGTGTACACCTCCATAAACCCAGCGGCATCCATAGGTAAAAATAGCCTGTAAAAGGGAGGGAAATATTGGAACAATATTGCCTTGAGAAGCCTAACACAGGATTTATATTATTATTAAAATTGTGGTACATTCCTTTATAATTATATTAACAATTTATTTCACTAAATGTTTAAGTATAGGAATTGAAGTTAGCATTTGTCTACAGTTTTCTTAATTGAAAAATTTCTGTCCATTTTATTTAAGAAATGACCTTCTATATTTAAATCTCTACTCTCCATTTTTACGCTTTTACGACTAGAGACAATATTTGCCTCTTTATGATAAAATACATAAAATATCAATCATATAACATGAAGGGAGTGTCTGGATACAATGTTATCACCTCTCAATTAATTTCCTTTAAAAAACTATTTTCAGATAGAACTCATATTCTGGAGTTCTGCGTGGATGAAAGTGCCTATATTTGTTAGAGCTGGTATTCATTTTTTGGGTGGTTTGGAATAAATGCTTCCTTAGTGTTTCTCAATTTTCTGTTTTCCTTGCTTTTACGCTATCAAGCATTCTGTTTCACCTTGTTTGTTCCCGACGAAGAGTCATTGCATAGTATTTAAATATCCATAATGCTTCCCAAATATAAGACTAGATAATGAGGATGAGTGTAGCCTTGATAGTGATGACAAGATATATGCATAGAGAAAAGGGTGAACAAATTTATCCCACATGTTATGTATGAAAATGGAATCGGTAGCATCGCCTCAGCCTTGCTGTATAGAGGGTGCCATGTTAATTGCTGTAGATATGTGTCCCAGCTTCTTTTATATTGCTTGGATAAATATCTTAGTAAAAACAGCTTAGGGAAAAAGGGCTTATTTTACCTGACAGTTCCTGGTTAGAGTTCAACCTTCTGGGGAAGTGAGAGCAGCAGGAATTTGAAGTAGCCAGTCATAAAACATACACAGTCAGGACCAGAGAGGCAGGATTGCATGCATGGATTTGCTCAGTTCATCCATCAGTTCAGAATCCAGCCCACAAAATGGTGCAACCCGTGCAGAGGGTACCTCTTCCCGCCTCAATTAACCAAGTTAAAAAAAATTCCTCACAGTTAAACTGTTCTAGACAATCCCTTATTAAGATTCTATGCATGATGATTCTGGGTTGTGGCACATTGACAATGAGCTAACCATTGCATACACACGTTACTTCAATATATATATATATATATATATGTATATATATATATATATATATATATATATATATATATATATCTGTAGGCTAGTTAAGAAAAGAGGTCAGCACTGCAGAAGAGGGCGGAGAAAGATTAAGAACCAGAGATTTGAGAGAACCAGAGCAAAACAGTTCCTTCTTGTTGCAGTATAATTAAAAAGGGTATAACCAGCTCCCGCGAGTTCCCACTCTGTGCGGATCCATGCGCTCTAGCTGTTTCTCTGTCAGCCGCTTTCACACACTGTCCGCTTGGTGGGTTGTTACCATGCCTAACACACACATCACCTTTCGCAGGCTGTGCTAGTGCCATGCCACGCTAACCGGAAGCATTCTACAGCCTATCATGGCTTCCTGTCACAGACTCTGCTCACACTCCCAACAACCCAGTGAAATCATGACTCAACAGACTGTAACCTAACAGCCGGATTTATATGTTAAATACTCAATGTACAATACAGCCACACAATTGACTTACAACCAATTGATAAGAATATAAACCACCCACGTAGGTAAGGTAGATTTGCCTATAGAAATCTGTCCTTTAAGAAATACTCATAACAACCTGTATCTATGTAGAGATGCATGGCGAGGATCGTTTAGTCTGCCTCCAAGTTGCCTCCTCCCTCTGCCCCTCCCTCTCCTTCTAAAACCTCTATTCCTACCTCCCTTTCTTCTCGTCCAATGACAGGCCTCATTTTATCTTGTACCTGCCGTCACCTGCATAATGATAACAACCTACATCTTCTAGACATGACAGGGCCACTTCATTCATAAACTGAGAGCATCTGTGTTTGTCTGAGTTCAAGGCAGTCAACATTTTATCACTGAGTAGGGAGAAGTCATGAAGTCCCACTCCTAACTAATGACAATGGACGGCTTCCGGGGCATGTAGAATGTTTCCTTTCTAAGGGTATGGCCTCAGGTTTGCAATATTTCAATGGATAGTTAGTCTTATCCCTGTAAGTATATCGGCTCGGTGGATTATTAAGAAGAGAGGAAGAGGAGGAAAGGATGGTGATTCAATGGTGTATAGGGGGAACCCCTTCTGTTCCTGCATAAGGTCACATTCTGTGATAGTAGGAGCTAGAACATTCAACATGCCTTTTGTGGGCATACAACTAACCCTTTAACAGATGGCAGATGGGAATGTTTCATTTTGGCATTTGCTTAGAGCAGGGCTTCTTGGGGCTGTGGACCCCAGGGCTCTTACCGTGCAGGTGTGTTGGGAGGGGGGCACCGTGTTTCTATGACTACCCAGCTGAGTAGTGACAGCTTGGGATAATGATCCTCACACCGTGAATCTGGCAAAGTTTCTCTCAGGCCACTTTGTGGCTTGCACCCTCCGATTCTCTGAAAGAGGAGAGATATAAACAAACGAGATGAATAAAACAGGAGCCTGAGGTTTCATATCTGCTTTGAGGCATTTACATTTTAATGGAGCAGCCTGGGCTCCGTCCCAGACCTATTGATTCATGACATCCAAGGGAGGATTCTGTGAGAATCTTATATTTTATGAGCATACCAGGGGATTCACATGATTTAACATGCTTAGAATACAACAGGATTCCTGACTTGTGAAACAGCTAACAAGGAGCTATTCAGTGAAAGGGTTATAGGTAAGAGCCAGGTAGAGGTGGTGAGGGGAGACCAGGCAGTAAGGGCCTCCAAAGGCAGCTAGAGATAGAAGCTAAATTATGCCAAAGATGCCTGCTTCCTGCTCTAGGGAGAATGTACAGGAAGAAAGTGTTTGGGGCTTGGATTTCAGCACTCCTCCTAGGAGGAGCAGGGGAGACTTGAGACTGCTTATTAAGGAACAGTGTTAGAGAGCAAAGAGTCTATTCCATATGAGAGAAAGGTGCCCCGAGAGAAAATTCTAGCCAGTTCCATTGTCTCTGCTGTCACCACATAGAGTCAAGGGGGGTGTAGTCTCTCTTTTCAGAAGAGGAAGTGTTCATTATTTGCTTTTGCACTTCGAGCTGTAACCTAGTGTTTTGACACTACATGCGGTGGTTTTTAAATGAAGGCAACAGGAGAGGCAGGAGAATGAGAAGAGAAAGAAAAACCCAGGGAACAGATGACAAGATTCAGTTGTTTTTGATTCTTCCAAAATAACCATGGTATTGAAAAGTGATTCTAAATCACACTTGCTTTTGAGTAATACTTCTGTGAGTTTTTTTTTAATCTATATTTTGAAGCACATGCTTTGAGATTGGATTTGAAATTGGCTTAATACCAAACAAAGTATGACATGTTCTCTTTTCATCAGGATTTACTGTGCTCTCTTGTCTGTTTAGATCTTACAGATTTCATTTTCGTGATGCCTTAATCTTTAGGGTAGATGGGTCCTAACCGAATGGAGCTTTTATCTGAATGGAGTCTTTAGGAAGTGATACCCCTTCCTCGGGTATTTCTAGCTTCTTTGTAACTTGTGCCTTTATGCATTTTTGCATTACTTATTAACATGTTCTGAGTGACTGCTCAGGGTCAGCACCATACAGGTGCTGAGACACACGGGCTCTGCTTAGGGGCACTAAGTTGCATGCTGAGCTGTCCTGCTGCTGCCCACCCCCAGCCCTCCCCTCTCTTCATTGTCATGGAGGTTGTTACTGTTCTCTCATAACCTAGACCTTTCTGCTTATGCATCTAGTCCTATTGTCTCACCTCTCTCTCTCTCTCTCTCTCTCTCTCTCTCTCTCTCTCTCTCTCTCTCTCTCTCTCTCCTCCACCCTCCCTCCCTCCCTCCTTCCTTCCTTTCTATTCATTATTTTATTTATTTACATTTCAAATGTTGTCCTCCTTCCTGGTCTCCACTCTGCAATCCCACCATCCTACATCCCATCCCTCTCCTTTTGGCCTCTATGACGGTGCTCCTTCACCCACCTTCCCACTCCCACCTCACTGCTCTAGCATCCACCTGTACTGGGGTATCAAGCCTCCACAGGATCAAGGGCCTCCCCTCTCATTGATGCCAGAGAATGCCATCCTCTGTTATATATGTGGCTGGAGCCATGGGTCCCTCCATGTGTACTCTTTGGTTGGAGGTTTAGTCCTTGAGAGCTCTGGGGGGGGTCTGGTTGGTTGATATTGTTGTTCTTCCTATGGGGGTGCAAACCCCTGACCATTTTAAGTGCCTTGCCCTTGCAGGTAGCATTTTTTGCTACTTGCTATATACATAAGCACATAAATATCACACTGCAACTCTTCTTGAAACGCAAAACAGAAACTCCTTGACCTTTGTTCCCCTTCACCGCCCCACAAACTGTTTCCCTTACCACCAAACCTATTACAACAGTTTCTCACTCTTCCTCTCTCCATTTCTTCCCACTGCACACCGACAGAAGCAGCTTACTCCAATCATAGATTTTTCTTGAGTACTCACGGAATACACTTCTGCCAAGTTCAACAACCATCCCATGACACTTTGAGCTAAAACAAATTCTTCCTTTCTTAGATTGTTTCTGTCTGCCATTCTCTCATGATGACAAGAAATCCCAGGTGCAGTGTGCTACCCTGACTTTATCACCTTTCACTGGCTCACTGCTTTGGTGTGTGATAGTACCCTGCTTCAGTCAGGATGCCTGTCTCTCATGGGATCTTCCTTAAGCTTCCTGTCTGGGTGCGTATGTAGTGAGATGGCAAGGAGGACCCATTTCCATACAGGACATTCTTGAAAATTTTAGCAACTTCTAGATGGTTGTCACAACCTTACAACTTCTGGGTGCGTGCTGTCCCCTGCCTACAGGCTTGTAGTCACCTTCTTCTTCCCCTATTATGGCCTGTCTTGCTTATGTAGGCTTCAGACTGGACACACAAAGTAACATCCTTTCAGCTCACCCAGGTCTCATGTTTGTAAAGTCACATGCCTGTAATACATTTTACTTTTCTAACCAAACGCTGTTGGATATGTCGTTATTGGGCATTTCCGCTCAATATATTCCAATGGGAAGGAATTGTCATAGGAGGCATTGAAGACAGGCTCCACTAAGGGCACTGGATGAGCAGAATCCAGTGGTCAATTTCAAGCACTTCGCTTCTTCTTTCTGTACACAAGGAGTGAGCTGCTTCAAAACACTGAAACGAGCCCCGCTCTTCTATCCAAGCCTCCCAGAAACCTAGTTAAAATCCACCCAATTCAAAGAAGTCCCCCAGAAGCCCTGCGTTATTGTAAATATAATTTGTGCTAACCATTTACCTTCCTTACATACAAAGAGCTTAAATTTAAGCCATCTATGCATGAATTATTTGAACAACTGAACTGCTGAGGGGTGAAATTAAAATGAATGTGTTTAAATAAAGGTAGGCCATGTAAGTAAAGAAAAACGTAATTCAAACTCACAGTTTTATGAAACTGTGCTATGCATATGCATCCCACTGCCAAAAGCAGTCTGAACTGGGCCATAGTTACTGTTTAACATCTTACAGTTCAGCAAATGAAAACTCTTTGGCTTGAACATGTAGGAGATCTCCAAGCTATGGGGGTGCAGGGTGACTGTCAGCCTACTAGTTTAGTTTCTATTGCTGTGATAAACATGCAGACTAGAAGCAACTTGGGTAGAGGGAGGGATTTATTTCACCTTACAACTGGTAGAGTCCATTATTGAAGGAAGTCAGTGCACAAATTCAAGGCAGGAACCTGGAGGCAGGAACTGAAGCAGAGGCCATGGAGGAACATTGCTCATTGATTTGCCCTTCTTGGTTTTTTTAGCCTGATTTATTTTATTTTATTTTATTTTATTTTATTTTTTTAAAACAGAGGAACAGTACCACCCAACAGTGAGCTGGGACCACCCACATCAATTATTAGTTTAAAACCAAAATGCCCTACAGACTTTCCAACCGGCCAGTTGAATTATTCTGATGAAATAATTTTCTCAATTGAGGGTACCTCTTTCCAGAGGACAATAGCTTGTGTCAAGTTGGCAAACTTAAAACAGTACAGCCCAGATTACATATTGCCTCAATTTCAGTCTTGTCCTTAGCCTCTGGTCATGATGCTGCCCAGGGTTCCAAATATATTTCTTGTTTCAGACAGCTTCCAGTGCGGGATAGCTAGTTAGGGAATGCTAGAGACAGTTTGGTACACTGAAGGAGGAAGACAGTTCCCCTGTTAGCTTCTTGTTCTTTTCAGTGATGTCCTAGCATTTATTCTGCATCCCAGCCACAAAATTGTCTTTCTGTGCTACTCAATAAATACAGAGAAAATCCCTGATAGTTACCGTTTGTAGTTTTGATAGGTTTCCCAGACCTAGGTGTACTGTCTCCTTCGCCTGATATTAGTACCAGCCGTGTGTGTCTCCTCATCACTTCAGTATGAGAGGCTGCTCAAGCTACCACCAGCCTCTTCCTTTTGTTCTCCCAGCCACAGAGGCAGGAAGAGCTTTCCAGTTGTGCTTACTTCAGTATTCCTTCTCTGATTCTTCAAAAAATGGTTGTTCAGTAACTTTTATATTGTCTTGATATTTATAATATATTTTAGATCATATATATATTTATAGATAAAAATTTGTAAATATGAACATTTATATTATGTATAATTTTATATCTACAGTATAAATAAAATATTTTATACTAAGTTATCTCTGTAAAAATGCTATTTTAAAAGTGATCCAAGCAGAATGAATGGAGGAACACACACAAGTTTATATATATATATATATACATATACATATATATATATTCCATGTATGTAGTAAAGAGAAACATATTTAGTGAAAATTCTTCTCCTCTGACTTTAATTTCATTGAGTCTGTTTTTGGTCTCTTAGGATAATTATACCTGGTCATAATATATTGCTTTAACAGAGAGGTATTTGGTTAGTGGAGCCGAAAATACAGTTAATTAGTGAAAATGACACATTAATTTATTTTCTTCATCCTCCATCTTTGTTTTTAATGTTAGCATGTGCTTTGAGGAGTAGACAAGGGCTTCTTATGTAGCTCATGTATGTGTTTGTGTGTATGTATGTGTGTATGGAACTCTCTCTCCGTGCACATGTGGGTGCATGCGTATGTGTGTGTGTGTGTATGTGAATCTGTAGTGTGTGTGTGAGAGTGAATCTCTGTGCATGTGTGTGTGTGTGTGTGTGTGTGTGTGTGTGTGTGTGAGTATATGTAAATGATGTGCAGATGTTGGACAGGGGAACTTCCTTGAGTTGATGTGTGTTCTCCATCTTGTTATGAGGTTCCTTTGTTGCTTGTGCTGCTTTACCATGTAACTCCAAGGGTACTGGCCCTTGAACATGAGGGAGATTCTCCTGTTTCTGTCTCCCAGCTCACTGTGAGAGTGCTGTGGTTACAGACACATGCCAACATCGGCATCTCACTTGGGTTGTCAGGATCTGAGCTCAGGCTGGACGACTAAAAGTTTGACTCAGTGCCTTTCAGTTTCTCGTTGTTTAATACTGCTGTGGTATGGCATGACAAGAATATCTTTCTTTTCTCATCCTCACATCCAGTCATTCTAGGTAGCTTGCCATCTTCAGTTTATGGCTCTCGTGAGACCCAGAGGTCATTCGGAATGTGATATGCAATGTCTAGTCATTTAATTTTTATCAGGAAGGGGATTCGCTGAGATTTTTGTTGTGTTAATTCATTTTCCCCCTCTATATATTTGCATTTTGCTGTAGTTTGTTACCTCTGAGAATTTGTTGAACTTTTTGTTTGTTTGTTTGTTTTTTGAAACAGGATTTTTCTGTGTAGCCCTGACTCTTCTAGAACTCACTCTGTAGACCAGGCTGGCCACGAACTCACAGAGATCTGTCTGCCTCTGCCTCCTGAGTGCATTAAAGGTGTGCACCACACCACCATGCCTATTTTTTCTTCAATATAGTATTTGTTGGAGACTACGACAAAGGCCTGGTTGATTATATTCTTTATTAATCTTTCCTTTAAATTTTTTGGTTTTTTTTGGATTAATTTTGAAGCTACATTATTAGTTAAAGACTTAACTCCTGTGTCTTAAGATTAATCTTCCATGTATCAAGGAAATCAGTAAACATTTGACATTATAATTTCCTTTGATCATTTTGGTATACTGAATAAGATGTTTCTGTATTGTTATTTTCCCCCTTTCTTGTCTGCTTTGATTTTGCTGACATCACATGCAAAATTTCCACAGTGGATTTTCTTTTACTTTTTCTTTTCTATTTTTAATATAATATGCCTTTTTTCAGAATGAATAAATATTTAATAAAATCAGAGTCAAGGGAAAATCCCTATACCATTCGTCTCCCTCCCTCACTCCTGGTCAGGCCATGGGTGCCGGCGTCAGAAGCTGTTTGACCTCAAGTCAGGCACACTATGTATGTAGGGCACCTCAGGAAGCTTCTATATAAGGCCAAGCCACACAGGTCAGGGAAGACCCAGGTACAGACTGGGTAGTCCCACAGGTATAGGTTGAGGGAGCCCAATAGGTAGTGGCCAACAGAGCATCACTGGATCCAGAGGTCCAACAGCCAAGGAGGACCACATCAGGGAGCCTGTGTCTGTGCAGTTCCTTCCAGCCAGCGTGTGCACCCCAGGTCCCACTCTTGCAGGAGTTTGTGCTTGACTGTAGAGTTTTCCAAGCAGAGGTGGACAAAAAGGTTGCCAGCAGCAGTGTGAGCCCACAGTTTCTGGAGCTCATAGTCATGGGCCCACTCACTCAATGTTGCCCCACTTCTGCATTTGGTACTCTTTCTCCAGGTGTGACAGAAGCCCAGCTTGTTCACCGTTAGGGGCACGTCAATCAGGACCAAGGTCAGCAACATGGACTTGAGCTGGGCTACTACAAACTCAATCCCTCACAGGGCCCACATGTTGTAAGAGTATAAGTGGCTGGCAAATACCTCTCATATCTGGGTAGGGAGGCTGGGTCCCCTTATGCTGGTGGAGGAGATGATCTCCATACCATACCTTTTCTTAGCCCACTCTATGATGGGATGATGGGATCCCATTTGTTCTTTTGGAGTTCCACTAATGTCTCTGACTCTCCCACCATGTAGCAGATGGTGTCAGTGTCTAGAAACTTCACAGCTGCCTGGATCAGCTGGTCTTTGTTTCATTAGGTCGGGTTGTCCAAGGATGTGCTGCACTATGTGGTCAGGTGTATGGTGTAGAACTTGATGGTATCCTGCTGGGAGTCCCATTCAGTGGCCACTGTGATGGCCAGGGGCTTGCAGGGGACGGTAAAAAGCTTGGCATAGGGAGTTTTCAGCTTTCTGTGGTCTAGGTTTATCTCAAAGTCACCTTCACCCCGTGAGATGCTGACATTCTGATAAAAACCTCTTCCTTTCAAGGGTTCAAAGACCCCAGGCTTTCCAATACACTGCCTCATGACACTTAACATAATACATCTTTCAATAGTGTTTTTAACCTAGCATATGCATTCGCTGGTCATCTGTTTAACTCTGCAGTTATCTTATTTTACTATTTACTTATTCAGTATAAACTTCACTGTATCCCCTTCCCGTTCCTTCATCAGACTGACAGCTTTTGTGTTTCCCTCTTCCCAATACTTCTGAAGACCACAGAAATATTAGCTAAGATTTAGTTATTTCCCATGGTAAACTTAATCACTCCTCTCCCCATTCCTGATAGAATCCAGCAGTTCCTCGAAGCCTCACTCAGCCCTTCATCAGTGTTGTTTTGCTGTGCATTTTGCCTGGTGGGGAGGCACATGCAGTTAGAGACATGCAAGGGCTTCTTTCATAAACAATCATCCAGGATTCATCACATCTCAGCATTCTCCTGCCTCTGTATCTGCCCCACTAGGACACCTCCTTTCATAGGTGCAATTGGAGGTCTCTACTTCTAATCAAGCCTGCTCTCTGTCTTTCATTGTATCACCACACTACCTCCTGATGTTGTTCATGGCTGCTGAACTGGATTCATTTATTTTGCTAGCAGGTGACAATTGATGCCACAATAGAAGGCTACATTGTAGGCTCAGTCCATCAGCCCAAACTGGGCCAGTTTTAGTGGTAGTGGTGGTGGTGGTTGTGTGTGTGTGTGTCATTAAAATATTAATATACAATACAAAATAATGGGTTTGATCATAGCATTTTCATATACACAAATCATTACCCTTGATTCTTATTCATTTTCTTCTAAAACTCTCCCCTTTCTTGATGGTTATCTTCTTTCCAAATGGTCTCCTCTTCTGCCATTTATTTATTTATTTATTTATTTATTTATTTATTTATTTATTTATTTATTGACATGGTTTCAGTATGACATTTTGGCTGGCCTGAAACTCACCATGTAGAGCAGACTGGCTCCAGTGCATCCAGATCCACTTGTGTCTACCTCTTGCTTTCACTACATACATATTCTTCACTTTTCTCACTCTTCCTGTTGAAAGTAAGTCTTAGTCCTCTTCTCTCTCCTGCTCCCCTTTCTACTTTCAAGGCCTCTCCTCCCCCCATCCCCCATCCCTCCCTCCATGTCCTGTGTAGGCATGTGCACAGAGTGCATGTGGAGGTCAGAGGACAAGTTAAAGGGAATGGTTCTCTCCCTCACCTTGTGAAATTGAGCTTGCCTTCAGCCTTGGGTGACAAGATCTCTCATTTGTTGACCCATCTCTTCAGTTTCTAACTTAATTTTTGTAAGTCAAATGTGCCTAGAAATTCATCTGTTTCCTCTACATATTCAAGTTTTTCTAGAATACTAGCTTTCAAAACATTCATTAACAACCGTCTGGAGTTCATTGGAAGAAAAACAAGTCAGAATAAATGAAGAGAAAAAGACAAGTAGTGAGGCGTGCTATGTCAGGAAAGGCAGAAGCGTGAAAGGTTTGAAAAGATGATAAAAGAAAAGGAAAAACCAAACAAAGATCTCCTAATACTAAGACATTTCAAAACAGTATAAATGTAAGAGTTGAATGAAATTTCATTGAAACATGAGTTTTAAATCCAAATAAAGCAATGTCAAAATGCTACCGAAAGCAGAGTAAAGGGAAATAGAGGGATGTGTGAATTAAAGGGAGATACAAAAATAAGCAATTTAAAAATATGGTAAATTAAAAACATACCATTTTTTTATTAACTTGAGTATTTCTTATATACATTTCGAGTGTTATTCCCTTTCCCGGTATCCGGGCAAACATCCCCCTCCCCCCTCCCCTTCCTTATGGGTGTTCCCCTCCCAACCCTCCCCCCATTGCCGCCCTCCCCCCACCAGTCTAGTTCATTGGGGGTTCAGTCTTAGCAGGACCCAGGGCTTCCCCTTCCACTGGTGCTCTTACTAGGCTATTCATTGCTACCTATGAGGTCAGAGTCCAGGGTCAGTCCATGTATAGTCTTTAGTTAGTGGCTTAGTCCCTGGAAGCTCTGGTTGCTTGGCATTGTTGTACATATGGGGTCTCGAGCCCCTTCAAGCTCTTCCAGTTCTTTCTCTGATTCCTTCAACGGGGGTTCTATTCTCAGTTCAGTGGTATGCTGCTGGTATTCGCCTCTGTATTTGCTGTATTCTGGCTGTGTCTCTCAGGAGCGATCTACATCCGGCTCCTGTCGGTCTGCACTTCTTTGCTTCATCCATCTTGTCTAATTGGGTGGCTGTATATGTATGGGCCACATGTGGGGCAGGCTCTGAATGGGTGTTCCTTCAGTCTCTGTTTTAATCTTTGCCTCTCTCTTCCCTGCCAAGGGTATTCTTGTTCCCCTTTTAAAGAAGGAGTGAAGCATTCACGTTTTGATCATCCGTCTTGAGTTTCATTTGTTCTAGGCATCTAGGGTAATTCAAGCATTTGGGCTAATAGCCACTTATCAATGAGTGCATACCATGTATGTCTTTCTGTGATTGGGTTAGCTCACTCAGGATGATGTTTTCCAGTTCCAACCATTTGCCTACGAATTTCATAAAGTCGTTGTTTTTGATAGCTGAGTAATATTCCATTGTGTAGATGTACCACATTTTCTGTATCCATTCCTCTGTTGAAGGGCATCTGGGTTCTTTCCAGCTTCTGGCTATTATAAATAAGGCTGCAATGAACATAGTGGAGCACGTGTCTTTTTTATATGTTGAGGCATCTTTTGGGTATATGCCCAAGAGAGGTATAGCTGGATCCTCAGGCAGTTCAATGTCCAATTTTCTGAGGATCCTCCAGACTGATTTCCAGAATGGTTGTACCAGTTTGCAACCCCACCAACAATGGAGGAGTGTTTCTCTTTCTCCACATCCTCGCCAGCATCTGCTGTCACCTGAGTTTTTGATCTTAGCCATTCTCACTGGTGTGAGGTGAAATCTCAGGGTTGTTTTGATTTGCATTTCCCTTATGACTAAAGATGTTGAACATTTCTTTAGGTGTTTCTCAGCCATTTGGCATTCCTCAGCTGTGAATTCTTTGTTTAGCTCTGAGCCCCATTTTTTAATAGGGTTATTTGTTTCCCTGCGGTCTAACTTCTTGAGTTCTTTGTATATTTTGGATATAAGGCCTCTATCTGTTGTAGGATTGGTAAAGATCTTTTCCCAATCTGTTGGTTGCCGTTTTGTCCTAAACACAGTGTCCTTTCCTTACGGAAGCTTTGCAGTTTTATGAGATCCCATTTGTCGATTCTTGATCTTAGAGCGTAAGCCATTGGTGTTTTGTTCAGGAAATTTTTTCCAGTGCCCATGTGTTCCAGATGGTTCCCTAGTTTTTCTTCTATTAGTTTGAGTGTGTCTGGTTTGATGTGGAGGTCCTTGATCCACTTGGACTTAAGCTTTGTACAGGGTGATAAGCATGGATCGATCTGCATTCTTTTACATGTTGCCCTCCAGTTGAACCAGCACCATTTGCTGAAAATGCTATCTTTTTTCCATTGGATGGTTTTGGCTCCTTTGTCAAAAATCAAGTGACCATAGGTGTGTGGGTTCATTTCTGGGTCTTCAATTCTATTCCATTGGTCTATCTGTCTGTCTCTGTACCAATACCATGCAGTTTTTATCACTATTGCTCTGTAATACTGCTTGAGTTCAGGGACAGTGATTCCCCCTGAAGTCCTTTTATTGTTGAGGATAGCTTTAGCTATCCTGGGTTTTTTGTTATTCCAGATGAATTTGCAAATTGTTCTGTCTAACTCTTTGAAGAATTGGATTGGTATTTTGATGGGGATTGCATTGAATCTGTAGATCGCTTTTGGTAAAATGGCCATTTTTACTATATTAATCCTGCCAATCCATGAGCATGGGAGATCTTTCCATCTTCTGAGGTCTTCTTCAATTTCCTTCTTCAGTGTCTTGAAGTTCTTATTGTACAGATCTTTTACTTCCTTGGTTAAAGTCACACCGAGGTACTTTATATTATTTGGGTCTATTATGAAGGGTGTCGTTTCCCTAATTTCTTTCTTGGCTTGTTTCTCTTTTGTATAGAGGAAGGCAACTGATTTATTTGAGTTAATTTTATACCCAGCCACTTTGCTGAAGTTGTTTATCAGCTTTAGTAGTTCTCTGGTGGAACTTTTGGGATCACTTAAATATACTATCATATCATCTGCAAATAGTGATATTTTGACTTCTTCTTTTCCGATCTGTATCCCCTTGACCTCCTTTTGTTGTCTGATTGCTCTGGCTAGAACTTCAGGAACTATATTGAATAAATAGGGAGAGAGTGGGCAGCCTTGTCTAGTCCCTGATTTTAGTGGGATTGCTTCAAGTTTCTCTCCATTTAGTTTAATGTTAGCAACTGGTTTGCTGTATATGGCTTTTACTATGTTTAGGTGTGGGCCTTGAATTCCTACTCTTTCCAGGACTTTTATCATGAAGGGGTGTTGAATTTTGTCAAATGCTTTTTCAGCGTCTAATGAAATGATCATGTAATTTTGTTCTTTCAGTTTGTTTATATAATGGACCACGTTGATGGTTTTCCGTATATTAAACCATCCCTGCATGCCTGGGATGAAGCCTACCTGGTCATGGTGGATGATTGTTTTGATGTGCTCTTGAATTCGGTTTGCCAGAATTTTATTGAGTATTTTTGCGTCGATATTCATAAGGGAAATTGGTCTGAAGTTCTCTTTCTTTGTTGTGTCTTTGTGTGGTTTAGGTATAAGAGTAATTGTGGCTTCGTAGAAGGTATTCGGTAGTGATCCATCTGTTTCAGTTTTGTGGAATAGTTTAGATAATATTGGTATGAGGTCTTCTATGAAGGTTTGATAGAATTCTGCACTAAACCCGTCTGGACCTGGGCTCTTTTTGGTTGGGAGACCTTTAATGACTGCTTCTATTTCCTTAGGAGTTATGGGGTTGTTTAACTGGTTTATCTGTTCCTGATTTAACTTCGGTACCTGGTATCTGTCTAGGAAATTGTCCATTTCCTGAAGATTTTCAAGTTTTGTTGAATATAGGTTTTTATAGTAAGATCTGATGATTTTTTTGAATTTCCTCTGAATCTGTTGTTATGTCTCCCTTTTCATTTCTGATTTTGTTAATTTGGACGCACTCTCTGTGTCCTCTCATTAGTCTGGCTAAGGGTTTATCTATCTTGTTGATTTTCTCAAAGAACCAACTTTTGGTTCTGTTGATTCTTTCTATGGTCCTTTTTGTTTCTACTTGGTTGATTTCTGCTCTGAGTTTGATTATTTCCTGCCTTCTACTCCTCCTGGGTGTATTTGCTTCTTTTTGTTTTAGAGCTTTTAGGTGTGCTGTCAAGCTGCTGACATATGCTCTTTCCTGTTTCTTTCTGCAGGCACTCAGAGCTATGAGTTTTCCTCTTAGCACAGCTTTCATTGTGTCCCATAAGTTTGGGTATGTTGTACCTTCATTTTCATTAAATTCTAAAAAGTTTTTAATTTCTTTCTTTATTTCTTCCTTGACCAGGTTATCATTGAGTAGAGCATTGTTCAATTTCCACGTATATGTGGGCATTCTTCCTTGATTGTTATTGAAGACCAGTTTTAGGCCGTGGTGGTCCGATAGCACGCATGGGATTATTTCTATCTTTCTGTACCTGTTGAGGCCCGTTTTTTGACCAATTATATGGTCAATTTTGGAGAAAGTACCATGAGGAGCTGAGAAGAAGGTATATCCTTTTGCTTTAGGATAGAATGTTCTATAAATATCCGTTAAGTCCATTTGGCTCATGACTTCTCTTAGTCTGTCTACATCTCTGTTTAATTTCTGTTTCCATGATCTGTCCATCGATGAGAGTGGGGTGTTGAAATCTCCCACTATTATTGTGTGAGGTGCAATGTGTGTTTTGAGCTTTAGTAAGGTTTCTTTTACATATGTAGGTGCCCTACATATTTGGGGCATAGATATTTAGGATTGAGAGTTCATCTTGGTGGATTTTTCCTTTGATGAATATGAAGTGTCCTTCCTTATCTTTTTTGATGACTTTTAGTTGAAAATTGATTTTATTTGATATTAGAATGGCTACTCCAGCTTGCTTCTTCTGACCATTTGCTTGGAAAATTGTTTTCCAGCCTTTCACTCTGAGGTAATGTCTGTCTTTGTCTCTGAGGTGTGTTTCCTGTAGGCAGCAGAATGCAGGGTCCTCGTTGGGTATCCAGTTTGTTAATCTATGTCTTTTTATTGGGGAGTTGAGGTCATTGATATTGAGAGATATTAAGGAATAGTGATTATTGCTTCCCGTTATCTTCATATTTGGATGTGAGGTTATGTTTGTGTGCTTTCATTCTCTTTGTTTTGTTGCCAAGACGATTAGTTTCTTGCTTCTTCTAGGGTTTAGCTTGCCTCCTTATGTTGGGCTTTACCATTTATTATCCTTTGTAGTGCTGGATTTGTAGAAAGATATTGTGTAAATTTGGTTTTGTCATGGAATATCTTGGTTTCTCCATCTATGTTAATTGAGAGTTTTGCAGGATACAGTAACCTGGGCTGGCATTTGTGTTCTCTTAGGGTCTGTATGACATCAGTCCAGGATCTTCTGGCCTTCATAGTTTCTGGCGAGAAGTCTGGTGTGATTCTGATAGGTCTGCCTTTATATGTTACTTGACCTTTTCCCCTTACTGCTTTTAATATTCTTTCTTTATTTTGTGCGTTTGGTGTTTTGACTATTATGTGACGGGAGGTGTTTCTTTTCTGGTCCAATCTATTTGGAGTTCTGTAGGCTTCTTATATGCCTATGGGTATCTCTTTTTTTAGGTTAGGGAAGTTTTCTTCTATGATTTTGTTGAAGATATTTACTGGTCCTTTGAGCTGGGAGTCTTCACTCTCTTCTATACCTATTATCCTTAGGTTTGATCTTCTCATTGAGTCCTGGATTTCCTGTATGTTTTGGACCAGTAGCTTTTTCCGCTTTACATTATCTTTGACAGTTGAGTCAATGATTTCTATGGAATCTTCTGCTCCTGAGATTCTCTCTTCCATCTCTTGTAGTCTGTTGGTGAAGCTTGTATCTACAGCTCCTTGTCTCTTCCTTTGGTTTTCTATATCTAGGGTTGTTTCCATGTGTTCTTTCTTGATTGCTTCTATTTCCATTTTTAGTTCCTTCAACTGTTTGATTGTGTTTTCCTGGAATTTTTTCAGGGATTTTTGTGATTCTTTCAGGGATTTTTGCGATTCCTCTCTGTAGGCTTCTACTTGTTTATTAATGTTTTCCTGTGTTTCCCTAAGGGAGTTCTTCACGTCTTTCTTGAAGTCCTCCAGCATCATGATCAAATATGATTTTGAAACTAGATCTTGCTTTTCTGGTGTGTTTGGATATTCCATGTTTGTTTTGGTGGGAGAATTGGGCTCCGATGATGCCATGTAGTCTTGGTTTCTGTTGCTTGGGTTCCTGCGCTTGCCTCTCGCCATCAGGTTATCTCTAGTGTTACTTTGTTCTGCTATTTCTGACAGTGGCTAGACTGTCCTATAAGCCTGTGTGTCAGGAGTGCTGTAGACCTGTTTTCCTCTCTTTCAGTCAGTTATGGGAACAGAGTGTTCTGCTTTCGGGCGCGTAGTTTTCCTCTCTACAGGTCTTCAGCTGTTCCTGTGGGCCTGTGTCTTGAGTTCACCAGGCCGCTTTCTTGCAGCAGAAAGGTTGGTCTTACCTGTGGTCCCGAGGCTCAAGTTCGCTCGCGGGGTGCTGCCCACGGGCTCTCTGCAGCGGCAGCAACCAGGAAGACCTGTGCCGCCCCTTCTGGGAGCTTCAGTGCACCAGGGTTCCAGATGGCCTTTGGTGTTTTCCTCTGGCGTCCGAGATGTGTATGTAGAGTGCAGTCTCTTCTGGTTTCCCAGGCGTGTCTGCCTCTCTGAGGGTTTAGCTCTCCCTCCCACGGGATTTGGGTGCAGAGAACTGTTTATCAGGTCTGTTTCCTTCAGGTTCCGGCGGTGTCTCAGGCAGGGGTCTTGCCGCTCCTGGGCCCTCCCCCACGGGAGCCCAGAGGCCTTATACAGTTTCCTCTTGGGCCAGGGATGTGGGCAGGGGTGGGCAGTGTTGGTGGTCTCTTCTGCTCTGCAGCCTTAGGAGTGCCCACCTGACCAGGCGGTGAGGTCTCTTTCCCACAGGGTCTGGGAGCAGAGAGCTGCTGCGGGCCAGGATCCGCGTGTCAAAACATACCATTTTTAAAGTATAGGAAAGGGAATGGCCAAAGACATAGAACAAAAAAAGAGTTTATTGGGGTTGGGGATTTAGCTCAGTGGTAGAGCGCTTGCCTAGGAAGCGCAAGGCCCTGGGTTCGGTCCCCAGCTCTGAAAAAAAATAAAAGAGTTTATTTCTAGTTTGTAGAAAATTGGAGCCTGACAATTTGTACCAGGCAAAGGGCCATTTGAACTTGTGAACTCTTGTCTGTTAGGGGTTTATACTTTATTGAATATGTTTTGGACAAGTATATGTTGTCTACTAGATCTTGCCTCCCTTCCCTGGGTACATGGGTCTTGTGCTGGACACTCTCCTTTGTGTAGTCTGTGGCCTCCTTCTTCTTACATCCTCTGAGGGGATTTATGCCTTAGCTGAGGATGTGTCCTAGGGGTGCCTGGGCGTATGGGAAGCAACCACCCTGTTGCTGTACAGATGGAGGGGCTGTCTTTAGATTCTCACATTTCATACTCTCAATACTGATATATAAGTCCTTCCACCCAGGAGATGCAACTACGCATGTCAAAAAGATTGCTGGGACATCAGGGTTTTGGATCCTACAGTAGTGAACAGCAGAGAAAAGAGGTGGCTCCAAGTCTCACTTTCATGCTGATCTTGGGATATTCAACTCCAAGATTATTTTGGCTTGTGGCGAGCTTTGCCAGCATAAGGTGAAATGGCTTTTCCCAGTGCACTTGGCTGAGCTGGACCCTCCTGCCCTCTTCACATCTCAGCTTGTGACTGCCTGACCCTCCTAGGCTCAACTGGCACCAGGTTATGATTATCCTGGCATTGTGGCAGATTAAACTTCAGCCTGCTTTCTTGTAGCTGCTGTCCACCATGCCGTGCAAAACCTATAGTAGCTCAGATTTGTGCAGTAGACTCAAAAATGTCATCTAGTTCCTGCCTTCTAAGTCATAGTGACAAAGCAGGGCTTCTGTTCAACTGCCAACCCATCACCAGAGAATTACCATATCACCAAACCCACAGTGAGTTTTGAGGCTTTGGTGGGCTTTGGCTTTGTCCTGAGATCTGACGGGCAGATTCTTTCTATCTGATCTATGTGGCTTTCCTTCAGGCAGAGCCTTCTTCTCCCTGTGTAGTGAGTCACGCAGTTGCAGCTATGCTAAGCCTGGCTCCATTTCTCTGTGTCATCTGTCCTTTACCCAACTCTCTCAGGCATCCTCTCTGTGCTTTTTCAAATTCTGGAAGCACTTCCTGTCCTTCTCCCTTTGCAACGCAGTCTAGTCTCCGTCAGTCTGACTGCCCTTCATTAGTCACAATTGCAATTTGCTGTCTTACTCAGAACCTAATACCAACTTCTTAAGAGCATCTGTAGACCGAGATATGGCTCAGTGCTAGAGAACACTCCCAGAACTGACAAAAACATGGGCTAGATTCCAGCACCACAGGGGAAAATATTTTATTGTTATTATTATTTTCTAATCACACCTCATGAATACATCAGAAGAAATGGCGGAATTATCATTAAGCAGATAAAAGCCACTTAGGGATATTTTCACATTCCATGTTCTCATAATCTAGGAAACAAGACAGATCTAGGACTCAGTCAGTGCACTTTTAGGCTCATTCAATATTGAATCAAAAACAAATGTCTGACAATCATAATTTTTTTTGCCAAGTGAGATGTCTTATTCTTACCCCACCAAATGAAGGTGCAGAACAGCACAGCCAGTTGTGCAGAGAAAGCAGGAAGATGGAGGTTTCAAAGCCTGGAGTGAATTCGCTTGTTTTAGTGTCTTCTGAACATAATGCCAGGTAACATGGAAATCAACAAGAGACATAAATGACTGACCTCAAAGGTACTTGGCTGGTCAAACTAAAATACAAAGCCTCCATGTTATGATTCAGAAGGTAGATTAAAGAAAGCTGCAATATAGGCCATTTTATTCATTTCATTATATGTCCTTTTAATATTCTATTTATTGTTTACTAAGATCATCCCGGGATAGTAAGGGGTCTTTATTGTGCTCATTGGTCTTGCGAGAGTAATTCAGGGAATGAGTTCTGGGTTTACGCTCTGCTGTTCCAGCATTTAAATAGTCTATGGAATACGGGTGGGTGAGTGGCTTTAATCTAGAAGCCTTCATAGCTCATTCTGTGGGTGTCTGCCTCCACATACGCCCACCTCAGATCTTCGTTGTTATGTGATCTTTTCTCTTCCAGCTTTAAAAATATTTCAGCAAAAACAAAAACCATTAGATAATACTCATTCTAGAGTCGAACAGTCCATGTGGCTGGAGTCGCTTCTAATTCCTCCTCTCAGTATTTGCCTGACACAGGATGAATTTTTTCCTCTTCTTTCCTCAGTGGACACCATGATTGTTATTACATTTGGGGTATTGGTAACCCCCTTGCCTATAGACTTATAATCATGCCTGTGAAATTTATTGATGAACTATATAATGTAGTATTTAAAATATTAATCTTGTCTGTGTTAATAGCACCAGCATATTACACTGTCAACATTATTCCATCTATAAATAATGAGAATGAGAACCAATCTTTCTCTCTCTCCAGTTCTATAAGAAACTAAAGTACTTTTCAGGAAAGGTTTTCTAGAAAACTTCAATCACTTTGAATACTTTGCCTTAAGTATTTGATGAGAGAACGTGATGAGGGTGATTTTGATTAAAGCATATATATGAAAATTTTAAAAAACAAGTAAGACAAATACAAAGTATTTGGTGCCATCTTTAGTACCAGATTAAGTAGTATACTGAAAATTTTATTTAAAATGATTTACTGATACTATATAGAAGTACAGTTGGTGACTTTATAGGTTTGTTGGTATTCTGACACCAGATGATGTGGATATAAGAAGTGGTGTGACACTTTAAAGAAGACGAGCTGTGGGTGTTTTTGGTCATGACAGGGAAAGAGATGCATCTCGAGCCATTGTAATGGGCTGGCAGTTGGCAAACATTCTATAGAGGAACTCGGTACATTGTGTAGAACCTTATTGTTTGCGTAGAGTGGTGTGTACTCCTTTAATTTTTAAAAAATTAATTTTAAAAGTGTATGTGGGTGTTTTGCCCACATGTGCATGCAGTGTCTGCAGAGACCAGAAGAGGGTATTGGTTCTCCTGGAACTGGAGTCACAGCTGATTGTGAGCCTCCTCATGAATGCTAGGAATTGAACACTCGTCCTCTAGGAGAGTAGCCAGTGCTCTTAACTGATGAACCGTCTCTCGTTTTTTATAATACAAATATTCATGAATCTAACCTTTCAGGTGTGCTCTCCAATACTTCAAATTACTCTCATGCCAGCTCTCTCTTTAAAAACTCATAGCAACATGTTATCATAGTGTTGGGATAAGAATACGGGAAGTGTTCCTTAGACCTCCTATCCCCTACCCTACCAAAAGTAACAAATGATTCGTCCCATGTTCGAAAGTTCAATGTGAGCTAAGGCTTTTTGAATTTATTTTTAGTGTATTATTTTGTAATTTTTGTACCACGATTCTACCGCAAATGGGGATCCCCAGAAAGGTGCCTCAGCAGAGGAAGTGAGGTGGAGGAAGCATCTTATAGGAGATGCTTTAGGATGAACGCCCGAGAAGAGGCTTAGAAAAACAAAGAAAAAACACTCTAGACAAACAAAAACAAGGACTTGTTAGCGAAGAGGGGAGATAGTAGTCTGGCTTAGTTGTGTCAACAGAGTGGTTCCAGCCTGGGCAGGGGAATTTAGAGACAGAGTAGTCTTCAATGATAATGTTGAATCCTTCCTGTTAATGCGTTATATTTCTATATTTCTGTAGGAATATTTTGGAGTTTTCAATAATATCAAACTATACATAATTAAACATTAAAGTATTTTTATTACTTTTTTATTAACTTAAGTATTTCTTATTTACATTTCGAGTGTTATTCCCTTTCCTGGTTTCCGGGCCAACAGCCCCCTCCCCCTCCCCTTCTGTATGGACTTCCCCTCCCCATCCTCCCCCCATTACCGCCCTCCCCCCAACAATCACGTTCACTGGGGGTTCAGTCTTGGCAGGACCAAGGGCTTCCCCTTCCACTGGTGCTCTTACTAGGCTATTCATTGCTACCTATGAGGTTGGAGCCCAGGGCCAGTCCATGTATAGTCTTTAGGTATAAAGTATTTTTTATTGTATTTAAAAATTTTATTAGCATATGATAATAGTGTGAAAGAGTTTCACTCTTGGATACCCATGCATGCACATAACATACTTCAATCACTTTGAATACCTTTGCCTTAAGTATTTGATAAGAGAGTGTGACTTTGACTAAAGTATATATGTATATGAAAATTTAAAAAATTAAGGTAAATAATAGGAAGTATTTGAGCCATTTTTAGTGCTAGATTAAGTAGTATATTGAAAATATTATTTGAAATGATTTACTGATACTATGTAGAAGTGCAGTTGATAATTTCATATACTAGTTGATAGTCTGACACCTTCCTGATGTCATATTTGTATAGTGTACTTTTGTTGGTAAAATTTTTAGAATTTTTTGTGTTCCATGATCATATTGGCTAGCACTAGAGAATTTTAGTTCTGTTTCAAATCTATATGACTTTTACTTCTTTTTGGTGTCTGATTTCAATGGTTTGGATCTGCAGCACAAGAAGAAATAGAAAAGTTGAGGGCAAAAAACAGTCTTCCTTTTTCTTATCTGATTAGATAGAATCTAGCCTTTTATAAAATAGAATCTTAGTAAATTGCAGTAAGCAAATTAACATCATAGAGTAGCAGCATGTAAATTGTACTTGCAGGATTAGTTGTTTAGTCAAAGCCATATACAGTTGTACACTACCCACCATTATTTTGTTAATGACAGAGTACCTGTATAACACTGTCCTTAGAGAAGCACATGACACAGTCATAAGGCATCCTAGACTGTGTAAGTACAACCTGTGATGTTCCCACAATAGCAAGAATCGCCTATGGTTTCATTTTTCAGATTGTATCCTTGTCCAAGTGACACATGACTACCCATTTGAAATTTGTCATGACCGTGAACAACAGTGGTTGAAATGAATTATAAAAAAAAATTCTACTTGCAGAATTGAGCTGTCTGTGATATCATATGTAAATGAGGAGTGCAGAATCAAATCATAGATTGAACTTCGAAAGAGAAATGTCTTACAAACTCCTGGAATGCTTTCCCAAAGGTGATAATGAACCCAATCCCATATTGTATAGAAAAAGCACAATGGCCTACAAAAATAACTGCAGAGAAGAGAATTAGGCATTTCGAAGAGATGCCTACAGCTGATATTCATGCAGAGTGGCTTGTGCTTAGACTAGTCTACAAATGAGCCTATCAGAGCCAAAGTTATTAGAGATGTCATGTTGACACTTAATTTTATTCTCATAAATGCACCTTATATTCTATAATATCCAAGAACCATCCATTGCTCATCCAAAATGAGCGGAAGCAGACTTATTTACTCCATTGTCTGTCTTCTTTCATGTGGGCTTCTTAAGGTCTCCATTGTAGAATCCTGAAGGTTTTGGTTTTCTCCGCATGGATAGGAGCAAGGGACCTATGGTTACATTTGTCTGCAGCTTCTGCCATGGCTGCTTTCCAGGAAAATATCAGTGCTTTTTTGGCAGGCGCAATCACCCTGGCTCCCTAAAGGTAGCCCTTCCAGTGCCTGAACCTGTGAGAACATTGGCATTCTTACCTGGGTGCTTCACGGGTCATGCATAGCCTCACACAGTCTGCCTGAGTCACCTCTCTTCCTTACCTCCCCCCTCTTCTCTCCACCGTTGTCACATGGGGGTGTTACTCTCACTCTTTCCCTCATCTTTGTCATTTCTCAGACCTTCTTTAACCAGTCAGACCACAGACACGCAAGCAAATACCCAGGGTTTTCTTTTCCTTTGCCAAATTACTAAAGCCAATCTGTAAATTACTACATGCAAATGGATGTGTGCATGGGTCACCCTGAAACCAGTTACAGATACATTTGGCCCGAGTTGGAAACCTGGCTGTCTAGCAATCCCCAACTACAATCTGTCAGTTGGACGTTTCTGCTGTATAATCAACCCAATGTTATATATTAAAATTAATAAAATGTGTGTTAGAAGACACTGAAGTGATTACAATGAGCAAAAAATGTGATCACATTGTCCCTTTTGTTTAGGCTAGCTCCTACTTTACAGACTGGTTTGTCTCCTCATTTATTTTCCAAATTAATTACAATCCAGATCATTACATTTTAGGCACAAATATTTGTTCACCATATTTAAATACATAAATATTCCCTGCCTGGCAGTTAGCAGTAGACATCCAAATGCAAGCAGTGTTTGAGCTGGCTGTGACATTATGTGCAAAGGAGGAGTGGAGAGTTGAATCATGCATTGAGATTTCCAGACACTCAAACATCACGCCCTCTCTACAAGCCCAAGATGAGCATTCGAAAGCCCACGCGGGACTGTGGGTAGCACCACCACTTGTAATTACACACCTCCAGCACTAATGCCGAGAAAGATGATGTTGGATGATGCCTGGGAACATCAGTGTCCTGTGATTATGAGGCATAGCTACCCCTCAATCGCTCTTTGAGATCTCCGCTCTCCAGCATAGTCAAATATCATCCTGTGTGGTGTCATTTTACTAAGTTGGCATGGCAGAGGCTGAGGCAAAGACACTGTCTCATTACTTTATCATTTCTTAAAAGAGACACGATAGTTATGACTCTTATAATTCATTACAACTAGGAGTGTGATATCTCCTTCCAAAAAGACAAATTTTCATTTACAAGACATTTTTCTGAAACCCTGTGCTCGTTTATCACACTGGAAGGTTTGGTGAATAACAGGGTTTTAAAAATTCAATAATTAAGTTTACTTCATCTCTGAAAATTTAATAAGCTCATCTCTCTCCCAGCATATAAACACGAGTATACGTAATTCATTCTTCCGTGCGCATTTGGCCGCAGCACGGTTATATCGGGTTTAATTCACCACTGTATTGTAACCTCAAGGGTTTTAAGTCTTCTCCTTCAAACTGTTGGTTTTATGAGTCACATAAGAAAAATCCGAGAATACACATTGTGGAATAGCTTGAAGTAGGATGGGCTAATGGTTGGATGCAGCGATGTCTTGCAGAAACAAAGCTTTTCATTAGCTCTGAGGGTAATGAAAGCATCATCAGCCTAGCCATCTTTAACTGAGCTTGGGAAGCCAGTCTCCAGCCTGGCTGTGGATCTCTCCACATTGAGAAAAACTGCCTTGGTCCAGGTCAGATGATGAGGGCAGCTCCTCTCCTGTCTTCTAATCAAGAACATTTCAGCCTCATTTCTTAGCTGCTGATTGGATTCGTATCCCTTCCCTTTCTCTTTCGGTTGAAATTGGAGCCATTTTTCAAGGCGTGGCTCAGGAGTTTCCTCTGCAACCTTCTCTGATCCTCTAAGCTTGATTTAATGCCTCCCCTCTCCTCCTAACAGCATTTCTGGTCGCCGCTGCCATTTGACTCTTCACCTTATGCCACTCTGGGTCATTCATCATGGTTTCAAACCAGTTTGTCTGATTTTTCTCAGCTAGACTGAAAAAGCGTTTGGGAGCAGTCCCTGTTTACTTTGTGATTCAGTGACCCAGTGGCTTGTACGGAGGGAATTATTATATGCTCAGAACCTGGAACGAAAGACTCACCAGACTGTATCCTTGTTCCAGGCTATCTCAGCACAGAGCATGTTGAGGCTTGTTTTAATTCTTGATGCAATAGATAGGACTGCAAAGTCAGGTCAATTCAATTCCTAGGCCCATCCTGTATAAAACATTAGGGAAGATTTCATAATTTCTACATGTTGACGTTTGGATTGTTTCTATGTATTGTAATGCCAAGTGCAGGCCCCTAAAACCTGGTTGCCCCAGAGGCAAGAGAGTCCCCAAGTAGACCCAAAGGGATGCCCTGTGACCTTGCCACCAAGTTATTTCTGATTGGTCTGCCAATTTGGAAATAAAATACAGTAACATTGCCATAAGTTTGATACTAGATCATGCCCAGCAAGCCCATTCTCATGGCTCTAGGAACATAAGCAGCACTAAACAATGGCGATATCACTGTCGACATTGAAGCTGGTAAATGCTCAGCGGCACTGGTCAGGGGAGACAGAGTCACGGAGCTGGTCAGCCAACAGTCGGAGCCATGGAGTCTTGCACAGTGGGAGAGCTCCCTTTCTTGGTGTAGGTTCCTGTGAGGAGGGAGAGAAGGGATAGATGAGGGCTACATCACCCACAGCTTGCAGCAGTGACAACAGAAGTTAGGCGACACCTGGCAACGGGATTTCTAAAAGTAAGACTAGACTTACTAAAAAGAAGTCAGGAAAGGAGTGGCTGGGGAGCGAGGTGCGGATGAAGGGTTGTTGCTTTTCTTGCTTACTAGTGAGGCTTTGCTCTAGGAGCAAAAGCTTAACGTCTCTTTTGCTCTTGTTTGGTAGGGTCTCCCCCCCTTTTATTGAACATAGATATGTTTTTATATACTACATCCTGATTGCAGTTACCCTCCCTCTACTCCCAGTCCATACCCACCTCCCCTCCCACTCCTTGTCTGTCTCATGAACTAGAAAAGAACAGGCTTCTAAGCGATAACAGCAACACATAACAAAGTGAAATGTCAGATAAAACAAAAACCGTCATATCAAAGTTAGACAAGGCAAACCAAGAGAAGGCACAAGAAACAGACAGAGACCTACTGGTTCCCACACTCAGGAGTCCCACAAAAACACTAAGCTGAAAGCTATAAGATGTACACAGAGGACCTGGCACAGACCCATGCACTCCCTGTGATTATGGCTTCAGTTTCTGTGGGTTCATATGAACCCTGCTCCATTAATTTGAGCGACTTGTTCCCTTGATGTCCTACATCCTTTCTGGTTTGTACGCTCTTTCACCTGCCTCTTCTACGGGTTTTTCCTGGGCTCCAAAGAGAGGGACTTGATGGAGACATCCCATTTAGAGCTGTGTGTTTCAAGGTTTCTCTCTGCATAATGTCTGGTTGTGGTTCTCTACATGAGTTGTTCCCTTTTCTCACCTCCATGCTTTTATAAACATGGGACAGGACCACCAGTGACTCAAGGTCATGAGTGGCTTATTTCTTATCTCTGAAGACTCATTCGTACTGTATTGCGTCTCTCAACACCATGCCAATCAGTCAACAACTATCCTATTCCCATGTTTCTCTGCTTCTGTTTGCTATCAGATCATTACTCTAAGGGTGTGCCCCACCCCTGTCTTTTCTCATTCTTTTATTCCCAGAATCTTCTTTCTCTCATATTGAATACGTTGGTACTCCTGAATATTCCATGCTATCCCCTCCTTTCTTCTGTCTGTACTCTCTCTATGGATTCTTTACCTCTCAGGAGGTGCTTAGGATTTGATTAACCACATTTACACTGATCCCATTTAAATCTCCAGTATCTGGCTAGGGCTTTCTCCAGAGCTTGGACCTACAGGTTCTGTTCATTTCTGCTAAGTGCTCTTAAACACCGTTAGAACACAGCTATGCACTTTTTGAAAGATCCCCAGATTTGTTCCTTCTCCCACATCTCTACTCAGGAAGGACTCACCCATCACCTGTTCGTTCAGGGGCACATTGAACTTGGTATCTCAAGTTTTAATCCAGCTGGTTATCAGCTTCCTATCGAAACTTCCCAAAGCCCTGTGTATCTGTCTCTGACAGCATATGGGCAGAGTGGTTATTTAAACTTCTCCCTTGTTTTTTGTTCTATCTATGTGTTTCCCTACAGGTCAGTCAATGTTGCCATATCCTATCATGTCTTGGTTTAGAACATGTACCCATAAAATCCTCAGTGTTTTGCAGCCTTGGGAATCAAAGTTCCTGGTTTTCCTACACAAGTCCAACATTGCTCCTTACTAGCAGAAATACAGACTATAATAAGCTGGGCTTATAGAATCCATTGTGCATGTTAATTATAGTCCCAAGTCAAATGACACTTATGCCAGGGATATTATAGCAGGATGGCTTGAAATACTGTTTATGATAAATTTCATGATTATTATATATTTTGGGAACTTTTTACATGACCCCTGTATCTGAGTCACTTCCCTCCTCTCCAGCTTCTTCAACTCTTCCCATGACTCCATTAATTCATAGACTCCTCTTTAATTGTTATCATTGTACATAATACATGTATACATACACATACATGTGTGCACACGCATGTATCTATAC
Source organism: Rattus norvegicus (assembly GCF_021556685.1). NCBI lineage: Eukaryota > Metazoa > Chordata > Mammalia > Rodentia > Muridae > Rattus > Rattus norvegicus. The sequence goes on from NC_141549.1 coordinate 67,256,872, forward strand.
CTTATTGAGTCCATTTAGTATTGCTCTTATGTACATGCAGTCAAGGCTAAACCATTGCAATTAGACACCTATATGGAAGCTTGTCCCTGGAGGAAGCTAATTTCTCCTTTTCCCACCAGCCTATGATCACTTGTAGCTCTTCATGTAGGTGTGATAACATGTGAAATTTCCTCTGTCTATGCTTTCATTCCAACTGGTACTGGTTTTGTTCCAGTAGCTATACTGTTGAAATCTGATGGTTTTGTTTTACTTCTCATGTCTAGGAGATGGTCTCCAGCAACAAATGTCCTGGGCCTTTTACTTTATACTTTCTTGCCTCCTCTTCCCCAGTGTTCCCTGAATCTTACGTGTAGCAGTTGTATTACAGATGTATCCATTGAAGCTGGCCAACCTATAGTCTCCCTTTCTTTTTTCATTTCGGCCTGCTGTGTATCTCTGTAGTAGTCCTCATCTGTTGCAAAAAGAGTCTCTTTTGATTCAAGGTGAAAGCCACACTTATTTGTGAGCACGCCAATTAGTTTTCTGTCAACCTAACACAAGATGAGGTCTTCAGGGAAACCCAATTGAGAAAATTCCTCTATCAGATTGACTTATAGGCAAGCCTATAGGGTACTTTTTTGATTCATGATTGATGTGGGAGGGCCAAAGCCCAACATGGGAGTTGCTACCCCTGGGCTGGCTTGCATAAGAAAGCAGGCTTTAAATTTAGTGGGCTATGGGGAACAAGACAGTAAATAAGCAGCATCCCTCCATGGTCTCTGCTTCAGTTCTTACCTCTGGGTTTCTCCCCTTTCCTTCATGATGTTCTGTAAGCTGTAAGACAAAAACAAACCTTTCTCCTCTCCAAGTTGCTTTTGGTCATGGTGTTTATCACACAATAGAAATCAAACTAGGACAGTAGAGATACAGGTAAGTAGAATATAGTTAGAAACTGTACATCTGTGAAAATGTCAGTAGTATATGGAAATTATACAGACTTCAGAAAGTTAGGGGGTGCTGCCAAGCTTTAGCAAAACACCACTCCAGAATTTGACCCCTCTTAAACCTAATTATTTTGGCTTTTTAGAGGAAGCTAATTTTAGCACTTATAATCCTCTAGTGTCTGCTCCATGTTTGTGAATCAAATATTTCCATGGCGACTTGTTGACTTTTGGGTATTACTGCCTTCCGGTGCTAAGGATTTTATTTTCCCTACCCCACATCACTGTTATCCTTAGCCTTTAACTACACCCATAACATCACAAGTTTCAACCAATGTTTATAATTTTATTATTATGACTATGCTTGTAGCTGGCCGGCACAGGGTACTATATTTCATTTTCTTTGTAGCTTATTTTCTGGAGCAAAGCATATTCTCTCACTTTGTTGTCCCTTCTTCATTTCTCCTTGTTGGTTATTAGACGAGCTGCATTCCTTATACACACAATATAAAAATCTCAGTATGGATGCTCTCCTGTTTGTTTTCTTTGATAGTTCCTTCAGGGAACTTGCACCCTTCTACTCTAATCTTAACTGGTTCTGTTCTGAGCCTGCACCACTGCTGCCTTTCGGACATTTCCTTTCCCTGTCCTGGGACTCCCTCTACCCTGCCCCTTGATTGCTGGTAGAATTACTGCACTTCTCCAGAATGATTTCTTAGATTACAGCTCATTTGATGGAGTGCATTTTCCAATAATGTCCTGAGAAAGGGGTCAAGGGAAATAATATTTGGAGGGCTTGAGTGCCTGAAACTCTGTATTATATTGTCACATTCGATTAGTAGTTGAGTTACATATTAAATTTTAAATTAAAAAAATCCCTTCTGTCTGACATTCCAAGACTCTTTCCCATTGTCTTCTATTTCTGGCATTTCCACGGAGAAGTCTAACAACTCCAGGACTCTTCAGTTCTGTGTGGGATGTTCCTCCCCTGCCCCCTTCTCTTTTGGAATTTCTCTTCGATAGTTTGAAATTTCACAATGTTGCACTATGGCTTGCATCTCCTAAAATTTCTATTCTTGTCTCTAATTGGATCACTGAATCATGGAAAAATCACATCATTATGGAAAGCATTCTTTTTTCAAGAATATATTATATCTATTATTTGACAATTTTGTACATGTATACAATGTATATAGCACACACCAACCCATAAGCCCCTCCTGTCATATCTTCCAGATAATCCTAACATCTCCCCAACCTTTATGTCTTCTTTCAGCATTATTATTGCTGTTGTTATTTTGAGATAAGGTCTCACTAAGTAGCTCTTACTGGCCCAGAACCCATTATGTAGATCTAGCCTCACACCAGCAGGGATTCACTTCTCTCTCTCTCTCTCTCTCTCTCTCTCTCTCTCTCTGTCTGTCTCTCTCTCTGTCTCTCTCTCTCTCTGTCTCTCTCTGTCTCTCTCTGTCTCTCTCTCTGTCTGTCTCTGTCTCTGTCTCTGTCTCTGTCTTTCTCTCTCTCACACACACAGACACACACACATTCTCTCTCTCTCTCTCTCTCTCTCTCTCTCTCTCTCTCTCTCTCTCTCATAACACTCCTAGTTCGGTTAGTGCTGCCTGTTGTAGTGTTGGCTGACCTTGTTGACTTGACCATGGATAGGTCTTTTGCAGGCACCTACAGCTCCTGTGAGTTCATGTGTTCAATGGCCATGTCATACCAGAAGAGAGCATTTCAACACATTCCTCCCTGTCCCTGGTTCTCACAATTTTTCTACTCTCTATCCCACTATGTTCCTGGAGTCTTGAGATGGTTGACATATATGTCCTATGTGGAATTGAATGACCCAACATTCATGCACTTTGACTAGCTATGAGTTTCTGCTTTCCTTTCCATTACAGCCAAGAGTGAATGGAGCACTAATACATAGGTATAAACACAAATATTTAGAAGGCAGTTTGACAACATTTCCATCTGGCAAAATGGAGTAGGTTCTCCACTAGGGCCTGTGACCTCCCAAGCCATAGGCTTTTGATAAGGTCTGTGGTACCAGACATGAATTCTTTCCTGTGGATCAGGCTACAGATCCAACCTAAAGCTGTTAGTTACCCCCAAAACCTTCATGTCACTATTGCACCAGTGGTCAGATTTTGTGTGGCATCTTAGTATTGTAGCAGTCAGGATCTAGTTGTCCAGCACACAGTAACATCATTGATGTCTTCTTTCCCACAGTGGCCCATATAGCACATCCCTTAGTGAAAGTACACTTGTATTACTTTTTCCATAGTGTTTTCTTACTTCTAGTGTATCTTCTGAGTAAATTTCTTAATTTTATCTTTCAACCCATGCATTAAATTATTATACTTACAGAATGGTGTGTAGGTGAATAATGTTCAAAGTATATTATAAATACATACATTTATACGTACAGACATACATATGTGCCATTAAAATCCAATATTCTACGTTTAGTTTTTATTGGAAACAATTTTAAATATTTATGTTTGCTATTAGGTTCTCAATTGAGAGAGCTTTAATATTCTTTACTTATCCAAAAATACTAACTGAATACCTATGCCACTCTAGGGATCCGGAGATAGGCATTCTGTACTTAAGGTTCTTGTCTTTCAGTGAGGGACGGCAGCTGGGGATTGTAATTACCAATAACCAAGTCAGACATCATTTAGAGTGATGATGTCTGACTCTTCATTATATTCTTACTATTATGATGAGGTATGACAAACAGAATTAGAAGCACATGCGTGTATGTCTATTGGTAGGGATGGGGTTTTTTGTGAACTTGAGCACTTATTTATTAATATTTTTCTATTCATAATATTTCTATTGATTATCTGGAAATTTTGCATCATGAACCCCAATCAAACTCAATTCTCAGTTCTCCCAGGTCCACCCTTAACTCTGGTGACCTACCCTCACAAAAAGAAGAAGAAGGAGAAGGAGAAGGAGGAGGAGAAGGAGAAGGGGAGGAGGGGGAGGAGGGGGAGGGGGAAGGGAAGGTGGGAGGAGAGGAGAGGGAGGAGGGGGAGGAGAGGAGAGGGAGGAGGGGGAGGAGAGGAGAGGGAGGAGGGGGAGGAGGGGGAGGGGGAAGGGAAGGGGGGAGGAGAGGAGAGGGATGAGGGGGAGGAGAGGAGAGGGAGGAGGGGGAGGAGAGGAGAGGGAGGAGGGAGAGGGAAGGGGAGGGGAAAGGGGGAAGGGGGAGGAGAGGAGAGGGTGGAGGGGGAGGAGAGGAGGGGAGGAGGGGGAGGGGAGGAGAGGGGAGGAGGAAGAGGAGAGGGGAGGTGAGGAGGAGGAAGAAGGGGAAGAAAGAAGAAGACAGAGAAGAAGAAAGAGAAGAAGAAAAGAAGGGAGTAGGGAGGAGGGAGAGGAAGAGAAATATAAAGAAGTAGAAGAAAAATAAGAAGAAAAGGAATAAGAGGAGGAGGGAGGAGGAGGAGGAAGGAGGGGGAAAGAAGAAGAAGGAGGGGGAGAGAAGAAGGAGGAAGAGGAAGAGGAGGAGGAGGAGGCGGCAAGCAAGGTAAGCAAGCAAGCAGGCAGGCAGGCAGGCAGGCAATCGAGCAAGCACAAGTCCAGTTGTGTGCCCACATACTCACTAGAGCATGTTCAAACTCCTGGTGGTCAGCCCCTTAAAGGAAACAGTCCTTCACCACTGGCAACCCTGCCAAAACCCATCAATTGAGTAGAGCTACACTTTAGCATCCTTATCATATTTTTAAAGACTTCTCTTTGATGGCTTTCTGTCTAGGCTGCTACTTTTTTTGGAGCGGGGGTACTGGGTTGGGGATAGAGAATCCTTACTCTCAGACTTTCTATTATATTCACTGAATTATATGAAAGGTACATTCTCCTCCTGTCTGAAACACGCCATGAATGCTGGCCTGCTGGGGCCATGTAGGTTCACAGATTCTCACCTATTTTTGTCAAGGACTCGGCTAATGCCTTTAACTGCAAATGAAATTCCTAGAACCTGTTCAGGTCAGTCTCTTTTGAGACTAAATATCCATTTCCTCCCAGTGTAGGGAAGGAACTATTGTCATTGAAGACTTAAAGAAGACCCAGGCATGTACCTCGTTCATATACATGTTGATTTTCAGCCTTGCCTATCATCATCAGCCCTAACTCACACCATGTGAATTTTGACTCCCTTTGAGGTTACTGCATTCAGTTGGCTTATTGCTTGCTATGTCTTAATTAAAAAGTATTGACTTTTTTCTTATCAGAAAGTCCTTTGAATTTATTTTAAGATTGAATGCATTTTAAGACATAGTTCCAAGGTCTAACATGAAAAAATAATCAAAACACACTAATCTTAAAAGCATCAGAGTCCATCAAAGATTAGAAGCTTAAATAATCATCTACTCTGAGACTACCATGATGCTTGACTCTATAGATCATAGAAATACTGGACAGACCACTTGACACAAAGTCAATGAACTTGTAATTTCACCTGAACTGTACCACTCGCTATGTGAGCATGAACAAAACAAACATTCTGACCTCAGATTATTGAACTTTAGAATGAAGCTTGTACAAGTTTGATCTAGACTTCACGCTGAGTGGCTCTTTGATAGTTATAAATATAGGAACAGAGTAGATGTAGGTGTCAGTAGAGGTGCCCTGAAAGGAACTAGGAAACTGCCAACACAGTATTAATATAAAAAGACATAACTCTCTTAGTCTGCATCCCCTTTTCATATGTATTTTCTTCCAATTATTCATTTTTAATAATCTTACTAGAGTAAAGCCAAGATCAAATTATTTTCTTGCTCAGAAAATTTATCAGGACCCACTATTTTAATAACCATCACCTTTTTCTCTTACTGCTCTATCCACATAGCCAATATGCAGGCCATTACCCATGATTTCATAGTCCTTAAAAATGCTCATATCAGGAGTATTCAGTGAATAGTAATCATTTGAGTAAAATTGTAGACCAATGAAGATAGTGTGACGCAGATCCGGGGAAATGGTTTAATGGGGAAACTACTTGTTAGGCAAGCATGAGGACCCAAGTTCAGATCCCCAGCACCCAGGTAAAAACCCAAGTACATGCCCACTATTGAGCCTGGGCATCCACTATTGAAAGCTGGAGGCAGAAGGATCCTGGGAAGCACTTGCTTGCCAACAGGTCTAGCCAGTCAGTGAGGTGAGCTCCAGGTTCATTTAGAGAGACTCTCTGAATAAATTAGATGGAGAACAGGAGAAGACAACTTTACCTGTAGTCTCCATGCATGTATTTGCATGCATGTGTGTTACAGTATGCACACACATGAGTTTAAGACATACATACAGAGATGCTAGAACTGCATTTCAGTGTTGAGGTCTGATAAAAGCCATTTACTCCTGGTCTTTGTCCTTTCTGTGGGCAGTGATACTGCTCAGATCCATAACAGTGTCTTCTTAAATTTTATTGGTCCAAGAACTTTATTGGTGGGCCAGAGCATGAATATTAGATGAAAAAGACTTTTCTATTAAAACGACTTGTTAAAAGTTGGAATTGCAGTTATTTTCTTGATAAATTAGAGTCTTTTTTCTGACACTTAGAACAATTTAATGAATAGTCTTGTTTGACTTTGACTATTTCATGAATATATTTCATCTTTCATATGGATATATTTCTACATATTTATCTTTTTGATGTCCCTTTGTAATGCTAAGATTCAAACAAATGAAGATACTTTGTTAAAGAATTACATTTTTCAGTATTTAAATAATTTAAATACCTTTGGTTTTAGTTTTGATTAATAATTATACATATTTATGGGGTACAATGTAATGTTTCTACAGACAGATTCTCGTTATTACCAAAACAGAAGTAGTTAGCATACTCATTACCTTGACATTATGACTTTTTTGTTATGGTGGCACTCAAAGTCCCTTCAGGTGATTCGAAATATTCAATGTATCATTTTTAACTCTAGTTTCCTCAGTGGGCCATAGACAGCAAGTCTCGTTTCTATTTCACTCTAGCATTTTATCTGTTCACTAACCTCCTTCCCAGGCTCCAGTAACTGCTGCTCTATTACAATTTTCTTGGAGAGCCATGGTTTTAGATCCTGCCTTATTTCAGCTACCATAATACTCTCCAGATTCATTCATGTTGCTGCCATGACATGAGTCCGTCTTCCATTTTGGCGGAATAGTATTCTATTACTCACACGTATCACATTTTCCTCGATCTATCTATTCACAGATGGACCTTTGTAGAAACAAGTCATGGGAAGATGTAAGGGTGATGTGGGAGAAAAACTCTCTGACACCAGCATGGGGAATAATCCAAGCAGAGGAGTAAGGAGCCAAACATTGAGGGGAACCAGAGAACAACCTGTGGAGAGGAGAGTTGGGTAAAGAGAACTCAGGAACAGGAAGACCCAGGATTCCACAGGAGCCCACCTGCCTAAGAGAACAGTTTATTCAGCTTCTCTTGCGTATCTTCACCTCAGGAATACTTGGTTCTTCAGTTACTATGGAGGCATGAAAAAAAGAAGTGAACATACGGATACAAAATAAAAAATAACTTAATTAAATGGCAAGAAGATGAGAAAAACCACATTCACATTTTTCTTTTTATTATAAGCTATAATTTCCCATGGTTCTTTTCTATGCACAGAGTATTTATTAAGAAAAACATCTTACTGAAGCATTACAGTCAAATCAGTATTGAAATTAAGTGATCAATGAGTGGTGTAAGACTGGTTGGCCCATGGTAAATTCTGCAGCGTTTTAAATCATACTGGTGAGGCATTTGATATGCAAACTATTTGCTTTTATACTGGCATGGCTGTGCATTTTGAAGAAAGCTAGAAAACAAATAACACAATTTGCATAATGAAACCATTGAGAAGCAGATCGCTGTCATTCATCAGAGGTGTCTGTACCATTTTCACTTACACTTTAGATTCATCCAAGCTTATTTCTCCCTTTACCCAACTAAACAACCCCTCTGATTTATCCCTGCCATTGAGTGTTATGGGACATAACGTGTTCCATTAGGAGGAGAGGTGGTTTGTCATGTAGAGTCTACACTGAGTGGGATAGTCTCTTTGGTATGCTTTTAATTTGCTTGATTCTCATTCTGCTATTTTAATTTTCCCACATGCCAGTAATGATAAAGAGACCATTTCATTCTTACTTCTGCAGCTTGCCAAGGCCACATGTTTGTTTGTTTGATGATCTAAGGCATGGATGTTAGGGTAGAAGATTCTGTGCAGCCACAAGTCTTGTCCAACTAACTACCAAGCAGATGGGAAGTTCACCTAAGAACCTGGCGAGTCACTGAGTCTCATTCCAGAGGTGGATGGACGCTATCAGAGATGCGTGAAACAGCATGTTTATCTGTGCTGAAGAAACCTCGTCTTAATTCAGGCCACCATTAGTATTTTGGGTGCATGCCAAATATCCATAAAGCCCTCAGACTCAAGAGGCCCTTGGATAAAAATTCAAATGATCTATAATGATTCCATCTTTTCTAAAATAATTGACTACCAACTTAGATTTAGCAGTTTCTTTAATTATGTATGTAGGTACAAATCACATTACTATATTATCCTTGTCTCCAATGGAAATTATAGATATTCTTTAAAATTTATAATGCATTGTGTAGGAAATTTTATGAATGGTCACTTTTTAGGCACTAGTAGTGATTAAACTCATGCCTATAGTTTGTTACATAATACAACTGGTATAAAAGCATAAAGATAAAAGATGTCTGAGAAATGGTTCAGAGGTTTCACCAGTTGGCTGGCAGGATCAACACCACACACAAAGATAGAGAATTCCTGACTGCAGTTGTCAGTTTTGGCAATTCCTTTATTCACTTATCCTTCCTAGAAGACGAGAAAACTTGGAAAGAAGTTAAAATTACAGCTTCCACTATAAATGTTTGCTCAAGGGCATAGTTGAAGCAGGTAACAGATTGAGCTTTTTTTCATCATGAGACTTTTTTTTCCCCCAAAATGTTGTTTCAAAATGAGGCCTTTACTACCACACACATGAAACAGACTCCCCATGCATGACCAGTGTCATGTGGATACTGTGACAGCAATAGCCATGAAAGGGGTAAGCATTCCCGGAAAACTCCCCTCGGACAGTGTGGCTTCTCATGTCTACTTGTCAAGCAGCAAGTGGAAGAAATTTAGGCATTATTAGTCTGCGATCCAGGATTCTTTTTTCCTGTGGAGAGGAGGTGTAAACAAGATCAGCTTCCTTGAATATCAGAGAATGGCTGACATACTCTCGAGCTGTCCATGTGGGTGAGTGTGGAATTGTTTTGGTCACAACAGCTGCCAAACCTGCTTGGTGATTAGCGAGTGCAGCACAGCTCCCAAGAGCCTCCACTCCTGCCATCTGTGGGGAATCTCTCTAGGAAGGCATTACGGTGCACATAATTCAGTCTTTCATTCAGCATCCTCACCAAAGCTACTCTGCAGTCTTCTCTGGAATGGACTTCTTTGGGCCAAACAAGGAATTTCAACAGAGTGTTTTCCACATGCCCTGACCTTCTAGGTCCTACCTTAGTGCTGGTACAGGCCAATGGGCACCATGGAAGTTTTCTTAGACAACTTGCACTCAAAGGACCCTTTTACCAGTGTGCTGCTTAGGGAAAGATGGAGACCGTTGTCTCTCAAGGACTCCGTACATTTGTTTGCTCTCATAAGACCTTCCCAGTGCTGACGGACAGAATGCCGTTCTATATCCAGGCCTTCTGCAGTGTCAATCTGGTGCAGAATAAGTTCTTTTTTGATTAAAGTATTTTTTTCTTTATGAGTTCATTACTTTTGATGTCTTCACAGCTCTTCTTCCTCATAGGTTGTTCACTAACCTTTTCTCTACTTGGTTAACCAAAGACCTTAGACATCACTGAATATCTTCTGTCCTTTTTCTTATTGGCTGAATAGAGCTGCTGGTTTGTTGTTCTATGTGTGTAATTCTCATTTTCCTGTTTTTTTTTTTTTGGTAAGATGTTCCTCTTTTTTTGGATGTGTATAATATAGCAATCAAGTGTTTGAAGACAATCTGAGAACTCTATAGCATTAGATAACTATGTATGTCCTGTGTATTACAGTTATAGACATTATACCTTAGCATGCTGAGTTATATAGTCAAGATTTCTTTTTTTTTTTATTAACTTGAGTATTTCTTATATACATTTCGAGTGTTATTCCCTTTCCCGGTTTCCGGGCAAACATCCCCCTCCCCCCTCCCCTTCCTTATGGGTGTTCCCCTCCCAACCCTCCCCCCATTGCCGCCCTCCCCCCATAGACTAGTTCACTGGGGGTTCAGTCTTAGCAGGACCCAGGGCTTCCCCTTCCACTGGTGCTCTTACTAGGATATTCATTGCTACCTATGGGGTCAGAGTCCAGGGTCAGTCCATGTATAGTCTTTAGGTAGTGGCTTAGTCCCTGGAAGCTCTGGTTGCTTGGCATTGTTGTACTTTTGGGGTCTCGAGCCCCTTCAAGCTCTTCCAGTTCTTTCTCTGATTCCTTCAATAGGGGACCTATTCTCAGTTCAGTGGTTTGCTGCTGGCATTCGCCTCTATATTTGCTGTATTCTGGCTGTGTCTCTCAGGAGCGATCTACATCCGGCTCCTGTCGGTCTGCACTTCTTTGCTTCATCCATCTTGTCTAATTGGGTGGCTGTATATGTATGGGCCACCTGTGGGGCAGGCTCTGAATGGGTGTTCCTTCAGTCTCTGTTTTAATCTTTGCCTCTCCCTTCCCTGCCAAGGGTATTCTTTTTCCTCATTTAAAGAAGGAGTGAAGCATTCACATTTTGATCATCCGTCTTGAGTTTCGTTTGTTCTAGGGATCTAGGGTAATTCAAGCATTTGGGCTAATAGCCACTTATCAATGAGTGCATACCATGTATGTCTTTCTGTGATTGGGTTAGCTCACTCAGGATGATATTTTCCAGTTCTAACCATTTGCCTACGAATTTCATAAACTCGTTGTTTTTGATAGCTGAGTAATATTCCATTGTGTAGATGTACCACGTTTTCTGTATCCATTCCTCTGTTGAAGGGCATCTGGGTTCTTTCCAGTTTCTGGCTATTATAAATAAGGCTGCGATGAACATAGTGGAGCACGTGTCTCTTTTATATGTTGAGGCATCTTTTGGGTATATGCCCAAGAGAGGTATAGCTGGATCCTCAGGCAGTTCAATGTTCAATTTTCTGAGGAACCTCCAGACTGATTTCCAGAATGGTTTTACCAGTCTGCAATCCCACCAACAATGGAGGAGTGTTCCTCTTTCTCCACATCCTCGCCAGCATCTGCTGTCACCTGAGTTTTTGATCTTAGCCAATCGCACTGGTGTGAGGTGAAATCTCAGGGTTGTTTTGATTTGCATTTCCCTTATGACTAAAGATGTTGAACATTTCTTTAGGTGTTTCTCAGCCATTCAGCATTCCTCAGCTGTGAATTCTTTGTTTAGCTCTGAACCCCATTTTTTAATAGGGTTATTTGTTTCCCTGCGGTCTAACTTCTTGAGTTCTTTGTATATTTTGGAAATAAGGCCTCTATCTGTTGTAGGATTGGTAAAGATCTTTTCCCAATCTGTTGGTTGCCGTTTTGTCCTAACCATAGTGTCCTTTGCCTTACAGAAGCTTTGCAGTTTTATGAGATCCCATTTGTCGATTCTTGATCTTAGAGCATAAGCCATTGGTGTTTTGTTCAGGAAATTTTTTCCAGTGCCCATGTGTTCCAGATCCTTCCCTAGTTTTTCTTCTATTAGTTTGAGTGTGTCTGGTTTGATGTGGAGGTCCTTGATCCACTTGGACTTAAGCTTTGTACAGGGTGATAAGCATGGATCGATCTGCATTCTTCTACATGTTGCCCTCCAGTTGAACCAGCACCATTTGCTGAAAATGCTATCTTTTTTCCATTGGATGGTTTTGGCTCCTTTGTCAAAAATCAAGTGACCATAGGTGTGTGGGTTCATTTCTGGGTCTTCAATTCTATTCCATTGGTCTATCTGTCTGTCTCTGTACCAATACCATGCAGTTTTTATCACTATTGCTCTGTAATACTGCTTGAGTTCAGGGATAGTGATTCCCCCTGAAGTCCTTTTATTGTTGAGGATAGCTTTAGCTATCCTGGGTTTTTTGTTATTCCAGATGAATTTGCAAATTGTTCTGTCTAACTCTTTGAAGAATTGGGTTGGTATTTTGATGGGGATTGCATTGAATCTGTAGATTGCTTTTGGTAAAATGGCCATTTTTACCATATTAATCCTGCCAATCCATGAGCATGGGAGATCTTTCCATCTTCTGAGGTCTTCTTCAATTTCTTTCCTCAGTGTCTTGAAGTTCTTATTGTACAGATCTTTTACTTGCTTGGTTAAAGTCACACCGAGGTACTTTATATTATTTGGGTCTATTATGAAGGGTGTCGTTTCCCTAATTTCTTTCTCGGCTTGTTTCTCTTTTGTATAGAGGAAGGCAACTGATTTATTTGAGTTAATTTTATACCCAGCCACTTTGCTGAAGTTGTTTATCAGCTTTAGTAGTTCTCTGGTGGAACTTTTGGGATCACTTAAATATACTATCATGTCATCTGCAAATAGTGATATTTTGACCTCTTCTTTTCCGATCTGTATCCCCTTGATCTCCTTTTGTTGTCTGATTGCTCTGGCTAGAACTTCAAGAACTATATTGAATAAGTAGGGAGAGAGTGGGCAGCCTTGTCTAGTCCCTGATTTTAGTGGGATTGCTTCAAGTTTCTCTCCATTTAGTTTAATGTTAGCAACTGGTTTGCTGTATATGGCTTTTACTATGTTTAGGTATGGGCCTTGAATTCCTATTCTTTCCAGGACTTTTATCATGAAGGGGTGTTGAATTTTGTCAAATGCTTTCTCAGCATCTAATGAAATGATCATGTGGTTCTGTTCTTTCAGTTTGTTTATATAATGGATCACGTTGATGGTTTTCCGTATATTAAACCATCCCTGCATGCCTGGGATGAAGCCTACTTGATCATGGTGGATGATTGTTTTGATGTGCTCTTGAATTCGGTTTGCCAGAATTTTATTGAGTATTTTTGCGTCGATATTCATAAGGGAAATTGGTCTGAAGTTCTCTTTCTTTGTTGTGTCTTTGTGTGGTTTAGGTATAAGAGTAATTGTGGCTTCGTAGAAGGAATTCGGTAGGGCTCCATCTGTTTCAATTTTGTGGAATAGTTTGGATAATATTGGTATGAGGTCTTCTATGAAGGTTTGATAGAATTCTGCACTAAACCCGTCTGGACCTGGGCTCTTTTTGGTTGGGAGACCTTTAATGACTGCTTCTATTTCCTTAGGAGTTATGGGGTTGTTTAACTGGTTTATCTGTTCCTGATTTAACTTCGATACCTGGTATCTGTCTAGGAAATTGTCCATTTCCTGAAGATTTTCAAATTTTGTTGAATATAGGTTTTTATAGTAAGATCTGATGATTTTTTGAATTTCCTCCGAATCTGTAGTTATGTCTCCCTTTTCATTTCTGATTTTGTTAATTTGGACACACTCTCTGTGTCCTCTCGTTAGTCTGGCTAAGGGTTTATCTATCTTGTTGATTTTCTCAAAGAACCAACTTTTGGTTCTGTTGATTCTTTCTATGGTCCTTTTTGTTTCTACTTGGTTGATTTCAGCTCTGAGTTTGATTATTTCCTGCCTTCTACTCCTCCTGGGTGTATTTGCTTCTTTTTGTTCTAGAGCTTTTAGGTGTGCTGTCAAGCTGCTGACATATGCTCTTTCCTGTTTCTTTCTGCAGGCACTCAGCGCTATGAGTTTTCCTCTTAGCACAGCTTTCATTGTGTCCCATAAGTTTGAGTATGTTGTATCTTCATTTTCATTAAATTCTAAAAAGTTTTTAATTTCTTTCTTTATTTCTTCCTTGACCAGGTTATCATTGAGTAGAGCATTGTTCAATTTCCACGTATATGTGGGCATTCTTCCCTTATTGTTATTGAAGACCAGTTTTAGGCCCTGGTGGTCCGATAGCACGCATGGGATTATTTCTATCTTTCTGTACCTGTTGAGGCCCGTTTTTTGACCAATTATATGGTCAATTTTGGAGAAAGTACCATGAGGAGCTGAGAAGAAGGTATATCCTTTTGCTTTAGGATAGAATGTTCTATAAATATCCGTTAAGTCCATTTGGCTCATGACTTCTCTTAGTCTGTCGACATCACTGTTTAATTTCTGTTTCCATGATCTGTCCATTGATGAGAGTGGGGTGTTGAAATCTCCCACTATTATTGTGTGAGGTGCAATGTGTGTTTTGAGCTTTAGTAAGGTTTCTTTTACGTATGTAGGTGCCCTTGTATTTGGGGCATAGATATTTAGGATTGAGAGTTCATCTTGGTTGATTTTTCCTTTGATGAATATGAAGTGTCCTTCCTTATCTTTTTTGATGACTTTTAGTTGGAAATTGATTTTATTTGATATTAGAATGGCTACTCCAGCTTGCTTCTTCTGACCATTTGCTTGGAAAGTTGTTTTCCAGCCTTTCACTCTGAGGTAGTGTCTGTCTTTGTCTCTGAGGTGTGTTTCCTGTAGGCAGCAGAATGCAGGGTCCTCGTTGCGTATCCAGTTTGTTAATCTATGTCTTTTTATTGGGGAGTTGAGGCCATTGATATTGAGAGATATTAAGGAATAGTGATTATTGCTTCCCGTTATATTCATATTTGATGTGAGGTTATGTTTGTGTGCTTTCATTCTCTTTGTTTTGTTGCCAAGACGATTAGTTTCTTGCTTCTTCTAGGGTATAGCTTGCCTCCTTATGTTGGGTTTTACCATTTATTATCCTTTGTAGTGCTGGATTTGTAGAAAGATCTTGTGTAAATTTGGTTTTGTCATGGAATATCTTGGTTTCTCCATCAATGTTAATTGAGAGTTTTGCTGGATACAGTAATCTGGGCTGGCATTTGTGTTCTCTTAGGGTCTGTATAACATCAGTCCAGGATCTTCTGGCCTTCATAGTTTCTGGCGAGAAGTCTGGTGTGATTCTGATAGGTCTCCCTTTATATGTTACTTGACCTTTTTCCCTTACTGCTTTTAATATTCTTTCTTTATTTTGTGCGTTTGGTGTTTTGACAATTATGTGACGGGAGGTGTTTCTTTTCTGGTCCAATCTATTTGGAGTTCTGTAGGCTTCCCGTATGTCTATGGGTATCTCTTTTTTTAGGTTAGGGAAGTTTTCTTCTATGATTTTGTTGAAGATATTTACTGGTCCTTTGAGCTGGGAGTCTTCACTCTCTTCTATACCTATTATCCTTAGGTTTGATCTTCTCATTGAATCCTGGATTTCCTGTATGTTTTGGACCAGTAGCTTTTTCCGCTTTACATTATCTTTGACAGTTGAGTCAATGATTTCTATGGAATCTTCTGCTCCTGAGATTCTCTCTTCCATCTCTTGTATTCTGTTGGTGAAGCTTGTATCTACAGCTCCTTGTCTCTTCTTTTGGTTTTCTATATCCAGGGTTGTTTCCATGTGTTCTTTCTTGATTGCTTCTATTTCCATTTTTAATTCCTTCAACTGTTTGATTGTGTTTTCCTGGAATTCTTTCAGGGATTTTTGCGATTCCTCTCTGTAGGCTTTTACTTGTTTATTAATGTTTTCCTGTGCTTCCCTAAGTGTGTTCAGGTCTTTCCTGAAGTCCTCCAGCATCATGATCAAATATGATTTTGAAACTAGATCTTGCTTTTCTGGTGTGTTTGGATATTCCATGTTTGTTTTGGTGGGAGAATTGGGCTCCGATGATGGCATGTAGTCTTGGTTTCTGTTGCTTGGGTTCCTGCGCTTGCCTCTCGCCATCAGATTATCTCTAGTGTTACTTTGTTCTGCTATTTCTGACAGTGGCTAGACTGTCCTATAAGCCTGTGTGTCAGGAGTGCTGTAGACCTGTTTTCCTCTCTTTCAGTCAGTTATGGGGACAGAGTGTTCTGCTTTCGGGCGTGTAGTTTTTCCTCTCTACAGGTCTTCAGCTGTTCCTGTGGGCCTGTGTCTTGAGTTCACCAGGCAGCTTTCTTGCAGCAGAAAATTTGGTCTTACCTGTGGTCCCGAGGCTCAGGTTCGCTCGTGGGATGCTGCCCAGGGGCTCTCTGCAGCGGCAGCAACCAGGAAGACCTGTGCCGCCCCTTCCGGGAGCTTCAGTGCACCAGGGTTCCAGATGGTCTTTGGCTTTTTCCTCTGGCCTCCGAGATGTGTGTGCAGGGAGCAGTCTCTTCTGGTTTCCCAGGCTTGTCTGCCTCTCTGAAGGTTTAGCTCTCCCTCCCACGGGATTTGGGTGCAGAGAACTGTTTATCGGGTCTGTTTCTTTCAGGTTCCGGCGGTGTCTCTGGCAGGGGTCCTGCTGCTCCTGGGCCCTCCCCCACGGGAGCCCAGAGGCCTTATACAGTTTCCTCTTGGGCCAGGGATGTGGGCAGGGGTGAGCAGTGTTGGTGGTCTCTTCCGCTCTGCAGCCTCAGGAGTGCCCACCTGACCAGGCGGTTGGGTCTCTCTCTCACCGGGTCTGGGAGCAGAGAGCTGCTGCGGGCCGGGATCCGCGGTTGTGGGACTTCCGGTAAACACAGAACGTGCCCGGTTCTAGAGAAATTCTGCTTCCGTGTGTCCCAAGCTCACCAGGCAGCTTTCTTGCAGCAGAAAATTTGGTCCTACCTGTGGTCCCGAGGCTCAAGTTCGCTCGTGGGGTGCTGCCCAGGGGCTCTCTCTATAGTCAAGATTTCTAAAAGGAAATTATTGAATATCTCGTGAAAAGTGTAATGCTGTTGTCGTGGGAGACATAAAACCTACATGATATGGTAAGAAATACACCTGATGGTGATGTCTGATTGGAAATGGTACCTGGTACATTTCTCAGTGTTCCAGGGTAAGCTATGCGACTGCTTTTTTCTGCCTAAACCCAGGTACCCTGACATTGCTGGCAAATTGATTTCTGCAGCATTTGTATGGACAATGGCGTGAAGGGAGGTGGTAGAATCATTTAGTACCTTGCAGAGGTGTTCCGTGTCTGTAGTTTCTTCTCAGTAGTTGAGGAGGTTGTAGTAGTTTCCCCTCACAGAGCAGAGACATGCCTTGTTGGTAGATGTAAGGGATATGCTGGTCTCCCTACCCCCAACCTTTGTTCTTTCAGACATTGTGTTTTTGGTATGGCCTACAAGCCACGTTTTTCAATAAGTACCAAATGTAAATTCTTCTAGCACCTAATATTGCAGAGTGTGGCCACAAGACAACGAGGGAGCTGAGTGTGAATTCAAAACAATGGTTGGAATGCAACGCCTCCCTTGTCACTTAAATCAACATTGCAGCCGATATATTCTACCTCCTCATTGATGAGAATGAGTCAGCACTTCCGTGTGCAAACGTTTTTACTCCTGCTCATTAGTAGTACCCACCTATATCCCTGGGGGTGCTGCTGTACCCCCTTTCAGCTCTTCTGAGCTTCTGGGCACAGGACATAGCCTCTCCTACCTCCTTTTTCTTATTGGGCAAGGTCACGCAAGCTGGAATAGCTTTAAAAGCATAACAAAACAAAACAAAACAAAACAAAACAAAAAAACCAAAAACCATGATGCAAACAGCAAGCGTTTCCTTCTGTTTACGAAAGATCCCGGCTCTCACTCTTACAACTTCACCAGTTCAGACTGTAGCATTGCTGTTGCCTCCCTCACTCTGGTGGGTGTTTTGGGCTTAGCCGAACAGCAGAGTAGGCTGCATAGGTTATGACCTTTCATGTTTTATAAAGCTCCCCGGTCCCACTCCTGCATAACCAACATCCTCTTTTATTGCAGGACCTATTTCAGACTTTGTAATTGTGAGCTGTTCCTTTAACATAGACAGCAAAGAATGAAGAGAGGAAGAGAGGAGGAAAGAGAGCAATTCTGGGTTAGCCTATTGACCCTGTGAAATGAGGAAAGGGAAATGATTTTTTTCTCTTTTATCTGAAAGGTGACTAAGATGCGGGCTCTGTGAACAATGAATGACATAATTAGGGGGCTTTTACATGTACAGGAGAAAGGAGAGTGGTAACAATCACCCACAGCTTAAAGGGGTTGGGTTAACACCCCACTGATTTCACTGCAACTGCAAACAAAGCCCCCAAACTATTCTTGGCATTCACTGAACAAACAAACCTAGAGAAAGTTCAGGCCCCAAAGAGCACTCAGGAGGCATTAGGGTAGGATCCTTATGTCCTTCCTTCTCCCAGTCTTCCAGGAAGTCTGCTGCACATGGTTTAAATTCTGGAGGCATGTCAATGTATGTTTACTGTGAATATGATCTAGGTAAAGTGCGTTATCAGAGGGAAATGAGAACACGAGGTAAGTGCTGTTGTTATGGGAGCTGCATGAATGCAAAGCTTTCCTTGTATCTTTGGTCCAGGAACATGTGCTGTACACCAGGCTGAGCATCGAGTCTGTGGGCTGTCAGTCAGCACGTGAGTAAAGCTCGTCCTTGACAGAGTAACTGCTTTTTGACATGAACTGTGTCTTGATGGAGCACACAGTATATGAGTTATGAGCTCTGGCCTGGGAGCTATGAAAGATGACTCAGAAAATACAGCCCTGAAAACGCCTCTGAGAGCAAGAAGTCCTGCATAGACTTAGCTCTTGTTTTTGGTTCAGGCATGGAACCTTAGAATGGTACATGAGAGCCACCAACCCCATTTCTAATCTCGACCATTTTAGTGTCTTGATACCCCTTGTCTTCTTCGTGACAATGTGTAGGGATAAGTGCCGTGTGTGGGTAAGGAAAAGGGGGGAGTGTTAAGACTGCCTCTCTGAGGGTAACTAGAAAGGTACACATCGAATGCAATGGGGGCAAGAAGTTAGCATAAAATGTGTTATGAAAGAAATAGATCTCAAGAGGCATAAAATTTATGAGGAGTTTTAGTAGCAAATGTCCTATAACTGTAGGCAAGGGATACAGTTTAATAGTAGGGTACCTACTGTGTTCCAGATCCTGCATTCGATCCCTAGCACCATGAATAAAATGGAGACCGAGATGGAATGTTCACATGGTACAGCAAAGGTTGTGAAAGAAAGAAGGGAGGAACCAAACGTGAGCGTGAGACCAAACTCTGTGATAGTTGGAGGGCTTTGGCTTCATTGCCATCGGCTCGGTTTTCAATGGATAGGAGAGATGGCATATATCTAATAAGGAGTTTTAAATATCAAGTAAGAATAAAAATAGAGAAAGAATAAAGTAGGAAATGAATATAAGACTTTAAGGGATTTTTCCCCCCAGCAATCAGTTATCATTGAAATGGGAAGAATAAATGTTCAGCTAAGGGGTTATTGTGAAGGGTATGTTTAGATACATAGGTTATTAGAGCTAGAAAGAGTACTAAAGAGACCCTTTAGTGTATGTATCACTTTACAGAGGGTACTAGAGACCAGAACTGTTATTCCAAAGGTCACAAGTCCAATTTATAGTCACACTGGAACTTAAATAAAGGCATTTTGGTTCTTAGTCTAGGATCATAAGAGTTTCCCTCCCTTCCTCTGGGAACGTAATAGGAAAACTAAAGGCCAAATGCTGTCTTGAATTGCTTAAGGTCAGTCAACACATTGGAAGCATATGTGGAAGCTAGAACCAAGTCGTTTCTGGTTCAGAGCATGAGTTTACTTGACATGGCACCATCTACAGTTTCATAGGTTGGGCTCTTTGGGATTATATCACATTATAGGGCAGGGAGTTTATTAGACAATTCTCTCAGAAGGGAGGTTGAGCTGATGTGTAATGCACTGAAGACCAAAGGTGATCCGGATGATTATGAGTTGAGGCACAAAGAACAGATCTTATGAAGTACCTTGAAAGTGACTGCAAGTTTAGTAAAGATGTCCTTCATTCAAGGATCTTAAATATGACTCGCAGGTGAGGGCTGGCATCATATACAGAAACTGGTAGAATTGTCTTGTCATTCCTAATGACCACCTAGACAGCATGTTTCAGCCTACCATTTATTCTATCCAGATGCAAGTTTCCACAGGCATGCTTGAAATCTAGCTTCTGAGATTCTAGTGAGTTTCTTCTCCAGGGCGGGGTTGTCTCATAAAAGTATAATTGAAGCACAAACTGTTGCTCTTGCTGTAATATCTAGTTTAAAACAATATCATTTCCCTCACTCTTTGATATTCTTGATAGCTTTCCTGATGGCATGACTCTAACCATGTTGAGGTTAATGTAGTCTCCCCAATTAGCCTTATTTTGTATATTTACCAGATAACTCAGACGGGTGAATCATCTTTCTATATGCCTCTTCTCCTATCTCAGAATCATTTCTTTCTCTCGGTGATCATGGTTGAGTAAAACCAGACCTGTATTACTTTCCAAATATCAGTTCCTAGATCTCTGTACTCAACCAAACAGGGGCACAGCACACATCACCAATTAAAGACTATAGTGCACCAAGCTGGTCCTCTAGCTTTGCAAGCTATAGGCTATTCTATTGCTTTATGGAGCCAGTAGTTCTTGTGACTAATAATCACGTGGTCAAGTATCAGGTAATTATTCCCACACTTCTTTGGTTTAAAATGTATACTTTGATCTTAGCTATATTTTGGAGGATCTCACAATGATGTCTCAGACACTGGAAGTCCTCAAATATTAGTACTAGCTGAATTAAACTGGGCAGAAATGCAAATATAATGCTCTTAACATGTGCTTATTCCTGCCAAGATGAAGTATTACTGCTCTTTCAAGTGGAAAGGTTTGTGTTAACCACTCGTCTCCTTTCTGAGACAAAAATCCTGATGAAAGCAACTTCCAGAAGACTTATTTTGGGCCACAGTCATTGGCTATGGTCCATCATGGCAGAGGAAGCATGGCTGTAAGCACAATAATCAGCTGATCGCATTGTGTCTGTGGTCAGAAAGCAGCAGAAGGTGAACACTGGCTCTCTGTTCTGTATTTCCATTTTATTGGTTCAGAAACCAACCCCATTGATAGCGCTGCTCTCGCTCAGTGGCCGTGCTCTTCCCTATCACTTAAACCTCGCCATAAGCATCATGGATGCCGCTAGAAGTATTTCTGTGTTGATTCTAAATCCAGTCAAAGTGATAATGAAAACTAGCCATCACAAGTATGCAGTGTATTCAACTAGTCACCAGAGGAAAGTTTCTTTCTTCTGTAGAGATGACGGTGATTCTGGGTAGTTAATGTTGCTATCTTTTTCTAACAGACTGCACACTTAATATTTTATGAGACCAATAGCTTAAACAGCTTGGATAAGTAAAAGCAACACTACTGAGTCCATCTATAATTTCTGTCCCCAGCACAATGGCTATTTCATTTATGCTACACCATAGCATTGGGGAAGCTGACTACAGAAATTGGCTGATGCCAATTGATCTGATGATATTGTCTCTCTTGTTAGTACCTCTTGCATGGCAGGAGCTCTCTGGTAAGTATTAATGTTGAGTTATGCGTGCGTTGCTTGTGTATCTAATTCAGGGCCTTACAAATGCTGACTTGATGTATATCCTCTTCCCACTTTAGTCTTTCCAAGAGTTGACTGTTTTCATGGAATCCAGTATATGATTTGGTGCTGGAATCTTAGCAATGTAATATGCCGTCTCCAAAAGACAAATGGATATATGTACCAGACAAATTGCTTTCTTTTGCATGGTAAGAGGAGAAAGTTGCAATTGGATACCATTTATTTATTAGAGCTATCCAAAAATTCCCAAGACAATGGGATGCCTAAAATGTTCATGGATATAACAAACCTGTAGATTCCATGTTTATCTTTCACCCTCTTTGCTCATGTATTTTACCTATACCTACAATGCTATAAACATATACATAAAAAGAAAAAAATCTCATAAATCATATTATAACACAGAAGAAGACTTAACAATTATTGGACAGACTAGAAATGTGTATTGTTTGCTTTAAGTGAATGTGAGCTCCTTGATTCTGCTCTCAGTGCTAATCTATACTTAAGAGCATAGTCTTTTTGTGTACTTGCAAAGACACAGTATTTGTTATTGCTGCCTCTTGAGTCTCTGATATTTATTCACTGCTGCCTACAAGGATTAATATTCATCTGGACAAGTGGTATATGAAGGGGAAATGTGAGAGCATCAGCACCCTTGTGTCATGTAGGATTCTGTAGTGGTCTAAATCACTACTATCCTCACAGGAATATGATAGCTTGTCAGGGATGCCCTGGAAAATACCCATGAAGAGAAGAACAGAGGCAAGACTGGGCAGAAAAAAACAAGCTGTACTGATCTCAGTGTCACTGCATGCCATCATGGATGAATTCTTGGTATCGACTGTTTCCTGAGTTGGGGAGAGGAAAATGGAACTTTAGAACCTGAAACTTGTGTGAATCACCACTGGATATCAGCTCTTCGGCGAAGAACATGACTCTAAAACACAAAATAATACATTTCACACATTCTTTATTAACAGGTAAAGACTTATAGAATCTTCTTGTATATTTGAAATGGAAGATAGTTGAACGCTTGGACAGAGGAAGAGAAATGACCCTGCTATACTGTAATTACACAAAGGATCCTATTTGCATACAGAACAGACATAGAATTCAGAAGATGGTACTGTAGACTGATGTATGAGTCTGGAATAAACTATTTCCCATAATTTGCTTATGTGTAGTTGGAGATACCAAGAACTAGTTGCCTCAGGCTGACTTTTCTTTACTACAGGGCAACAAGTGCCACTTCTGTTACGGAACTCAGTGCAGTTGGAGTATATCCCAGCACCTCCACAAGGGATCCATGTATCTGTGGACTGAATTAATAATGCACAATCAATAATGATGCTCTCTCTTTAAACATTTGACCTTTGATGAGACTTCATGAAATTACCATAAAGTATCAGTTTACATGTAACAATATTATCAGTTATCGTGAAACGATCAATGTTTCACAAGCTTCTACATGAAAAAAAAAGATGTGTTTTATTAGAAAACTCAAACTTGATAAATCAGTTAAGAGGCCTCTGCAGAGATCCTCAGTGCAGCAACAATTTTCTGTTTCTCTCTCTAATTTTTACACCTATCACTATATCTGATGCTGTTGGTATTATTCCTAGGGAAGATGTGGACAAACCTCTACTCAGCCCAGATAGGGAACCACTGACAGAACAAAATAGCAATGTCTCTACGGTCCAACTTTATGACCGATGAGTTTATCAACGATGCTTTCTAGAGTATTGGTGAAGGAAATGTACAAGAGCAGAAATGATTCAGAGGTAGCTACATGACTGGAAGCCCTCCCTAGCATGAGTGACATCTCTCAGAACCTGGAACCCTGGAGTGGACTTCAGTACTGGCGGGTAGCTCTAACGGTGAGAGATGGTTTGCTTCTCAGCAATTTTATGTTCCCTCTCTCTTGTGGCTCTGAGAATGTTCCTCAGCATTCCTTACTAGTTATAGAACCTTGGGTGTGTTTGGGGAGGGACCCCATGCATCTAATCATTTTCAGGGATCTCCTGATGCTTCTGAGTTGTTTGCTCCCTGAGTCTTTTTTTTTTTTTTTTTGGAGCTGGGGACTGAACCCAGGGCCTTGCGCTTGCTATGCAAGCGCTCTACCACTGAGCTAAATCCCCAACCCCTGCTTCCTGAGTCTTAACAAGCCTCCTTTTAGAACTTTCCTAAGGATGGAATGTTCACCATCTTTTAGAACCCTAGTCTGAAGTGCTTCCCTCCAAAATGGAATGTATCATTGGAGAATATAGCACCATACAAGAAATATATAATATACAGCAGTCATTCATAGAATTTGGAGCATGTTTCATGAGAACAGGGAATTGATCTATTTAATGTCTAATGCCATTAACACTTAGAAGATTCTTGGAACATAACAGATCCTTAAATTTGGGTTAAATGGTGAACCAATGGATATATGAGTCATATTCTATTTGCTTAATGTATTTCTATACTTTGGCATGGCATATTATTATTAAAGCTAAGGTCATCAGCACGATAATTAACAGTTAATTATAACGAGTTCTAAAAATAAAATTATAGTAACTTTTTCTTCCTAAGTTTTGACTAGAGTCATTAGGCTTGGCTAATTGACATCTCTGATTTTATTAAGAGCTCTTCAGTCTCACACATCCCAGTTTATTACTGATTCTGACTTTGTGGTTTGTGAGAGTGATTAATGATGTTACTGAAGCACCGATAACAGTGGCAAGGATAGGGCTAGGAGGACTATCCACTGAACAGAGTTTGCTTTTTATTGTATTAATGGTTCATCTTTAAGCTTCTTTTAAAAATATTTGGCATGCGTGTGCATGTACGCATGCATGTGTGCATGTGTCTGTGCGAGTGTGAGATACATGTGGAGTCCAGAGGACAGTTTGTGTAAGTTGCTTTCTTCCTTCTACCATATGGCCTCAGAGATTGAATTAAAAGCCTAGAGGAAAGTCCTTTATCAGCTGAGCCATTTTTATAGCACTTTTATTAGGACTTTAGTATCCATTAATTTATGTGCTGCTCCATATGACTCTGGAGATCACTTTACTACTAACTGATATAAAGACAGAGTAAAGAGAACCACCCTTCTGCAGCCATATCCCTGGCTGGCTGTAGAACTAGCAGGTTGATGTTCACGAGACTTAAGCCAGAGATTGTTACTGTGACATTCTGGGAACAGAGAGACGGCACATATCACTTGAGTAATTCTTTTTTTTGCAATTAAAAGTACGATTTCCTCAAAACTGTGTGCATGTAGGTGGGGTTGGGCGGGTTGAGAGATTTGAAGAAAAATGCCACTGTCAGGGGGAGAATTTCAAAGTCCATGAAAGCAGAGGAAGAGACAAGAAGCTTGAGAAGAGACAAGCTAAGATTCTAGAGGAAAGTCCATCTCAGAGAGTCTAAGGAGTACTGCAAGGACAGAGCATAAAGAGTTGATAAGGTGAACACATTGTCACGAGTGCCATATACAAAGTTAGTCATTTATTCGATGTGGTAAGAAGAACAGAGGCTACCCTAAACCCACTTCACTCTCTATGTGAGATCCTACACTATATCCTAGGTATTCTGAAGGTGTATATACGTGCTGTTTGATTGATGGTAGGGCCATGTCCTAATAAACTCATTGCAAAGGGTAAAAAATTAAAAAAAAATCACAAGTTTAAAATATGTCTGAAATACCCAGCTTACTGAAATCTATGCCTCATGTTAGCCTTGTCAACCTTAAACATGCTCAGAATACTTAGTCTAGACTGTAGCTAGACAAATCATATAGTGCTAAGACTGAGGTAAAAGACACGGGACAGTTATCATAACTTGCTGGACACTGTTCAAGCCATGATCCTTGTATATGGATACTTCCCGCTAATGTACATGTGATGGTTTGAATGAAACCTCATTGACTCACAGGGGTGGCATTGTTGGAAATGTGTCCTTGTTGGAGTAGATATGGCCTTGTTGGAGGAAGTGTGCTGCTGGAGCTGGGCTTTGAGGTTTCAGAAGCTCAAGCCAGGTCCAGTGTCACTCTCCCTCCCTGCTGCCTGCTGATCCAGATGTAGAACTCTCAGATTTGTCTACAGCACCATGTCTGCAGTCATGTTGGTGTGCTTCCCACCCTGATGACAGTGACTAAACTTAGGAACTTTAAGTCAGCCCCAATTAAATGCTTTCCTTTATTTTTTTTCTTTTTTTTTTCAGAGCTGGGGACCAAACCCAGGGCCTTGTGCTTGCTAGGCAAGTGCTCTACCACTGAGCTAAATCCCCAACCCAATGCTTTCTTTTATAAGACTTGCTGTGGCCATGGTATCTTTTTGCAACAATAGAACCCTAATAGAGAGCACATAGCAGGGGATCCCTGGACCTGAAGGTTTCTGCAGTATTAAACTGCTTGATGGTGGGATGGTTCCATGGAAGGTCATCAATTTCTCTCTTCTCATGAGGCTTGAGAATAGCTGCTCCAAGTCACTGTGACCCTGGCACGGGCTAATGGCTTAGTGAGCATGATGTTCTTTGGGAGGATATCAAGTGTCAACTGTACAGTCTGCTCTTGTCATTGCACGTTTCTCTCCATCAAGCAAGAGCAGCCCACATCTGCTGGCAAATGCTTGCAAATCTCCAAGAGGGCTGAGCTGGGTTTCTTCTAATGTCCGCGTCCTCTTACTGATGCCAGCAAATGCCTTGGCAGCCTTGCTTATTGTGAAAGTTCATGGTGTCTTGGGTCTAACTCCTTCTCCTTCCTCCCATCCTTTACCCCCTTCCTTCCCCGGTTCAATCAACACCTCACTGGAAAGCTGCTCCCTCCTATGACAACGAGCTCATGAATATTCGCCCTATCAATGTGCAGCTCTATTTCCCAAGCCCCAACACTCGGCTTTTTACTATTTCATCAACAGAAGAATCTTTGTTAAAGCCTTTGAATGCATTCACATATGTCTTCAAAACTCTCTTCCAAATGCCACTCATGCATTTCTGTGTGGCTTCCCATAATGTATGATGTTCTGCATCTCATTTTAAATGCTAAATCTTTCCAAACCTCTGAGTGCTTTGGAGAGGGATCAGCAGCCCCAACATTGTGCACAAGCATTCAGAGTAAACAGCATGTAGTAGTAAATAACTGCTTTGAGTGTAGCTTTTTGGTAGTGACTGCACTTTGATCTATTGGTTGAATGAGTCCTTAGTGTCAGCAGCAAATACGCGAACTTTACATTAGGTTGTCCATTGCAAATATGTTGTGAATGCCCTGAAGTTTTGCGAAGGTCTGAAGAATCGGCAGTAGGGTGTCATTTTGCTACAATATGCTCCTGCCCATGCAGCCAGCAGCACAGCTCCAAAACAAGTCTTTTATGCTGACATCACCCAGGTTTTCTTGTTATGGTGATTGGAAACAGGAAGGCCATGGTTGATCACAGACTTGAATGCTCTAGGGTTCTCTGAGTGGCAAGTGAGGAGAGGCCCGGTCTTGGACACTGCAGTCTTTCCAGGGCAAAGCAGCACTGCGAGATGCTTAATGCCTTGAATCTTGGCATTGTCGTGGCCTCTTGATGAGCACATGCATGCTCTGGCATGTGCTTCTAGGGCAAGCTGGCTTCATCAACACTAAATAGTCAGATGAATACTTTTTTTCTACTATTGTCCTATGTAGCTCTTCTTTAAAAGCCTGGGTGTTTACGCTCTTGGCACGTACTGCCTCACTGCTGGTCATCACATTATTAAATTTATGGTGCCTTTTGAAGCGTTGGAACCAACCCTGGTTTTCTGTGTTTGTGTACATGTAAGGTCAAAGGCATGTTGTTTTTGTGTCTTGAAACGGCTTCTTCCTCTGTGTAGACCATCAGAGAGCTAAGCAGCATGTAACTCTGTGTCTGGTTTTCTATTCATATGACAGACAGTCTTCCACATCGTTAACTAGCCTAGCTCTTCACTGTATGACGACGGTGGGTCTGATTTCACCATGTCACAGATTAGCTTATCTCACGAATGTGACTGTCAGTTGTGAAAGCTCTAACTTACGTATCATGGCTGTGAGTGGCTTGCCTTCTTCATGTTGGACAATTGAATCTCATCTCAAGAACAGTTGTCACATTGTTCTAAGCAGAAGCTTTGATTTTTGTCTTGCTTGAGCTTGCATAGGATGCTGTCAGAATCGCTGTGAATTCCCATGTGCACCTTCCCCATTGTGTCCGGAACACACTGTAGACATGACGGAATGCACAAATACAAAACAGGATCCAAAACACAATGGTAAAACAGTAAGTACCCTTTGGAGGACTGGTCATGGGATCTGGGGCTCACTGCTGCTGCCCAACACTAAGAGACCATGTTGTACCATGCATGTATTGTTAGCATGGGAAAATGAAGAGAGTTAGAGATTTCAACTTTGATTGCTATTGGACTTTTATTATTCCATATAATTGCAAAATAAAAAAAAATCTGTCAAACTTTTGTAAGTCAAAGTCTATTCTTAAAAGTATGAAGAACACGTGCATGTGCATTTTAGAATACAATAGTAACTACACTACGCCTTAAGAAGTAGTAAGAAGTGTGCGGCAATCAATTGAGAAAACCTCTCAAATGCAAACCTCTGAGCCTGCAAACAAACACAGCACTATCAATAACGTTGTCAAATAACCTGTGGAATTATAGTGGCATTTTGTTCATGCAACAACTCACATTCCCTGTTTCTATCTTTATCTGAATTAGTCATTTGGTTACACAGTCCATATTTGCATTAACATACATGTACACCACACACGCACACACAACTGCACACATGCATGCACATGTACACACGTGCATACACACATGCACACATGCACACACACATGAAGACGTATGCATACACACACATGGATGCACCCCTCAGTATCTGTGCAGGATTGGTTTTAGGACCTCTGTGGTACTCACATCTATAGATGCTCAAGTGTCACGTTACATAAAGTGGAGAGATGACTCAGTAGTTATGAGCATATATTGCTCTTCCAGAGGACCCAAGTTCAGACTCTGTATGCGTGTCAAGTGACTCACAACTGCCTACAACTCTGGCTCCAGGGAAATATGACACGCTGGCTTCAGTAGGCACCTACATTCACATGTATGTACCCCACACAGACACACAGATATGCATAAGTAAAAATAACCAATTTTTCAAAAATGACATCATATTTGAATAAAATGTATACCTATCCTCCCACATACTTTTCATCATGTGTATATTATGTAGGGCATCTCATATGTAAATGTGCTATAAATTATGCTTTGTTGTTTCAAGAGTCGTGAGAAGGAAGAAGTCTTGGTTGTAGCTAAAGCCTTTGAGAGTTTCAGACTTGGTGGTGCTTTAACCACAAATACTTTATAGCACTTGCTATTCAAGAACAGGGAGATTCTTTTTGATAACCATGACACAACTGTCAAAATCATAACGCTCTCCATGGATCCCGCATTAGCATCTCACACACACTGCATTTTCTGATGTTATTTACAATCTCGACAACTTTATCACAGTCTCTTTTCTAGACTCCAGCCAACATCACGCTGTGTTGAGTTCATGATGCCTCAAGAATATTTAACTCAGAAGATATCTTCAGTCTTTTGTTTTCATGGTGTTAGCATTTTGGAGGGTGAGGCCAATTCTTTTGTAGAAAGAGCCTCCATTTTTACGTGCCTGTTTTCTTATGTATGGGAAATCTGTCAGGATTCTCTATAGCAATGAATTGCTATTCCCTGCTTCAAAATGTTGAAGCATCATAATGAATTTATACATGATGGTTATAGCCCCAGCTAATAATAATTGTTTTAATGTATTATTATTGAGTGACTGAATGTATTCTGTTTTTAATTTGTTTCATAGTTCCCAGTTGGAATTTTCAATACAATTTTTGAGCAATTTCTCATTGGTGGAATTACACTATTCTTGTACTTCCCTTTCTCTGGGATCAGCTATTTCTCCTGGTAGCCCTTATTCTTTCCTTTCTCTGGGATCAGCTATTTCTCCTAGTAGCTCTTATTCTTTTATTGGTAAGTGGTATCTTAAAACCATAAGCTTGGATTCTGGGTGTGCTCAAGGACATGTGCCATTGAATAACAACTAAGTGAGTGCTTGCTTAAGGTGCAGTGTTTGTGGAGGGGCTATAAGTTATATAAAAAGCTAGAATCCAATTGGAATTGTGGAAATGCAATTGTTATGTTTAAATATTACTATAAAGTATGACTATATGATCTTTTAATATCATCTTAAAATAAATAATCAAATCTCATGGAAAAAACTGTTTGGTGACCCATATGCTATAACCTTGGCGTTCTGAAACTGTGTTCTTTGTCCTTTGATTTGAAAAGAATACTGTAATTCCCTTGGTAATATCAAAGGTAGTTCTACCATAACCTTGCAATATGTAAGAAATTATAGAAATAATAAAGAAAAATTTATCAAGCATGTATTATTAATGTTCTAGAACAAGCATGAGACTATATCTAATTACATTGTATTTCTGTACATTTTTTTCCATTAAGATGCTAGAAGTACTTAAATTATTTAAGCATATTTAACTTTATAATCCATTTTGGAATGAATAAAATTAACTTAAAGGAAAAATAATTTAATAAATTAAACGTTGAAGAGGTACATCATAGAGTGAGTGTTCTCCATGCACAAAAGCCCCATGATATTAAAGAGTTTAGGAGTAATGTGTGTGTGTGTGCCCATTAGCTTTTATGTCAATTTGACAGAGCTAGAACCAATTGTCTGAGAGGAAGTAACTGATTGAGAAATCACCTCCACAGGCTTGGGTCATAGGCAAGCCTGTAGGGCTTTCTTTTTCTTTTTCTTTTTTTAAATTAGCAATTGATAGAGGAGCAGGGCTTAGCCTACTGTGAATGGGGCCAAGTAGGACAATAAGAAAGCAGGCTGAGCAAGCTATGAGGAGCAAGAGGGTAAGCAGCACCCTTCATGGCTTCTGCACCAGTTCCTGCCTTCAAGTTCCCATCTGTTTTGACGAGTTGCCTTAGTTCCCTCTATGGACTGTGATTTCAGATGTGTAAGCAAAACAAACTGTTTCCTTTCCAAGTTGTTTATGTTCATGGTGTTTTAGCACAGCAGTAGAAATCCTAACTGAGACAGAAATTGGTACCAGGGTAGTAGGACAGACCTGACCATGTTAATTTGGGAGGGTTATGGAAGGACTTTGGAACTTTGGCCTAGAAAAGCCATTGAGGGTTGAGAGCTCAATGAACTGCAATGTGAAAGCCTGAGCAAAAAGAATGCTGAGAGCAGTGCAGATGACAGGTGCCTGGCTTGGCAAGTTTGCTGTTTTGAATTAAGAAGCTATGGCTCTGGTCAGCTAGGGCTGAGAAATCAGCCTTGATTAACAAGAGACCTGCAGCACTGAGGTGAAAACTTTGTTTTACTGGAATATCTGACCCTGGTCAGTTGGAGCTGAGAAATTGGTGATTAAGAAGAGACCAGCATCTCTGAGGTGAAATTTTCTAAGGGGTCTTGCCTCAGAGTCAGCACGTAGAAGGTATGTTCCTGAGATGACCAAGTTCAACACCTTATACTGAGTCTCTTAGGTGATACTAGTTTTGAAGGCATGAATGGGTCATGGAGAGAAAGCAGTTTAGGGGTGGTTTGTCAGCCAAATAAGCCTTTTCTTCCCTAAGTTGCTTTTGGCTGTGGTGCTTTGTCACACAATGGAAACCCTAACTTTGACCATGGCTTTCCCTTGGGGGAGCAATCTAGGTAGACATCACTGTGTGCGCTACAATTGCTACAGTGGTATCTTTTGTAAAGCCAAGTAACATGTTAGAATGTGTAGATTTGTAAACTACCAACTATGGTACCAACCCTGAAGGGGACTTAAGTAAAAATCAGTCATTTCATTACTTGGAAACTTAACACAAGGAAATTCAAATACTTGCTAAATGCCATTCTGTCAAAATACCACAGAACAGGGTCAAAAAGAACAGGGTAAGGGGATTATACTTCAGGTCTTCATATGCTGTCGTTCTCACTATTCCATACTAGCAATTAAGGCCCCTGAGTGTGGTAATCCTAGAAGTCTGGAGGCTGAAGTGCTAGGTTAAATCTCAGGAGTTCAATGCTAGCCTAGGTAACATAGTGAGTATCAGACCATCTTGAGCTAAATAGGAAGAGCAAAAGAAAGATTTTAGAAGAACTCAATTAATTAAAAATCTCCAAGTGTTCCTGATGTCTGCCGTGATCTGAATGTGATATGTCCTCCATAGACTCAGTTTGGGAGGGGCCTTGAGGTGAGGCTTAACTGGAGAAAGCAAGACATTGGAAGTAAGCCTAAAAATTAGCCAGACCCCACTTCCTGACTTCTCTCTGTTCTCTAACTATAAAACAAGGTGGGCAGCCTTCATTTTACTCCATGCATAGCCATGTCTGTCATCATGGGCTGTAGACACTCTATGCCCAAAGACATCTTTCCTTACTTTTCTTACAGTTAGGTAGTTGCCAAGAACAAAGAAACTCCCACCATGTGTTTCCATGTAATGCTGAATTGTATGGTAGAGCTGTCTTCTGAGGTGCAGCAGATGAAGAAGTGGATAGATAAATGTTGTTCTGTTCATTTCTTCTGCTAAAATTTAAAGGTGAAAAGATGCATCTAACCAATCAACCAACCAACCAGCCAACCAACCAGCCAACCAGCCAACCAACCAACCACCAACCAACCAACCAGCCAACCAACCACCAACCAACCAACCAGCCAACCAACCAACCAGCCAACCAACCAACCAGCCAACCAACCAACCCACCAACCAGCCAACCAACCAGCCAACCAACCAGCCAGCCAACCAACCAACCAACCAGCCAGCCAACCAGCCAACCAACCAACCAACCAACCCACCAACCAGCCAACCAACCAGCCAACCAACCAGCCAGCCAACCAACCAACCAACCAACCAACCAGCCAACCAACCAACCACCAACCAACCAACCAGCCAGCCAACCAGCCAACCAACCAACCAACCAACCAGCCAACCAACCAACCACCAACCAACCAACCAGTCAACCAACCACCAACCAACTAACCAGCCAGCCAACCAACCAGCCAACCAGCCAACCAGCCAACCAACCAACCAACCAACCAGCTAACCAACCAACCAACCAACCAGCCAACCAGCCAACCACCAACCAACCAACCACCAACCAACCTACCAGCCAACCACCAACCAGCCAACTAACCAGCCAACCAACTAGGCAGCCAACCAACCAACCAACCAACCAGCCAGCCAACCAGCCAACCAACCAACCAACCAACCAGCCAACCAACCAACCACCAACCAACCAACCAGTCAACCAACCACCAACCAACCAACCAGCTAACCAACCAACCAGCCAACCAGCCAACCAGCCAACCAACCAACCAACCAACCAACCAGCTAACCAACCAACCAACCAACCAACCAACCAACCAACCAGCCAACCACCAACTAACCAACCACCAACCAACCTACCAGCCAACCACCAACCAGCCAACTAACCAGCCAACCAGCCAACCAGCCAACCAACCTACCTACAACCAACCAATCAGCCAACCAATGAGAGAAAAGCAACCCCCACAAATAACAACAACAACAACAACAACAACAACAACAACAACAACAACAACAGAAAGAACTAGTGACTGTTTATTTGGCTAAGATAAAGGTGTTGCCCATAAACAGGACTTACAGGTAGGAAAAACTGTCACCATTATTGGGGCGCTGAAGTGAAGTACTGCCCAGAGGCAGTGAACTAACTCAGTATAGGGCAAGGGTCCCTCAACAGTTCGCTGTCGACTGAATTGGGAAAGTATTATTGTTTTTAATTGGTTCCCATTTGACCTTATTAAAAGTTTAAGTTGTGCTTTTTCTCTGACCTTTTATCCTTTTGACATTTCTTTCCTGTGTTTTACAGTTCCTTTTGTCTTTCTTCTCCATAATTTCCCCTTCATGCTGTGCTCTCTTTGCTTGGGGAGTGGGGAGGGCTGTCTCTTCAATGTATTAAAGGGGCCAACAGCAACATTTTTTTTTCAGGATGAAATTGCCTTTATTAGCTTAGTTTCAAAGAGAATGGTCTGAGGCAATTATTTCTTACTTCTCTAAGACCTCACTATGCATTCTAAAAATAATTCCTCATAAATGTGTTTGTATTATGCTGTATCTGTTTGATAACAAGGATGTTTCTTCTCGTTGGGTTTTCAACATTTGCTAGTTTCTGACACATGGTAAGTGTTCAGTAAATGTTTGTCGAATGAGTTAGTAATCGGTAATATCATCCACTTTAAGTATCTGTCTCTTGTGCTAAAAGAATTTGGAGATGAGGATCAAACATTATCAACTTTTCTATTCCTATATGCCCTTCACAAACTACCTGGATGATAGCTACTTGTACTGGCTGGCTTTGTGTGTCAACTTGACACAAGCTGGAGTTATCACAAACAAAGGAGTCTCAGTTGTGGAAATGCCTTCATGACATTCAGCTGTAAGGCATTTTCTCAACTAGTGATCAAGGCGGGAGAACCCAGCTCATTGTGGGTGGTGCCGTCCCTGGGCTGGTGGTCTTGGGTTCTATAAGAGAGCAAGCTGAGGAAGCCAGGGGGAAGCAAGCCAGTAAGTGACATCCCTCCATGGCCTCTGCATCAGCTCCTGCTTCCTGACCTGCTTGAGTTCCAGTCCTGACTTCCTTTGGTGATGGACAGCAATGTGGAAGGTGTAAGCTGAATTAACCCTTTCCTCCTCAATTTGCTTCTTGGTCGTGATATTTGGGCAGGAATAGAAACCCTGACTAAGACGTGACTCAAACACATTTCAGTGGTTGAAAGAATGAAAAAAAAAAGACACCAAGTTGGGTACTCACTACTTGCATTTTTACTTGAGGGTTTGTAGGGAAGCTTCCTCTAAAGCTATTTCTCTTTATGTATGTCAGAGATAAGGTCAATTCTACCGTGTAGCTCTGCTCCATCAGCTGGTAAGGGGGTCTCTAGACGGAGACAGCTCATGGTTTAGTAAGACTTAAAGGTCAGTTCTAGAAATGCATGTTCTCTTTCTGGGGTGAGGCTGTGCTGGCTACCTGGAGGGTTAAAGGATTCAGGAGACAAAGAGATGGAAGGAAGTGTTGCTCCCCTTGTGATGATTCCTGTGTCAACCCTGGGCATGACCGAGTCACCGAGACACTGTAAGCAGAGAGTAATTCCATAAGCAGCAGCTACACAGGAGTAAAGTGGAAGTAAAGCCTTCTAGTTTGGACCTGAAACTCCATCACATACTTGCTCATGTCTTGAATACTTGCACCCTGGCTTCTGGCAATATCTTGAAGGCTGAAGGCCCAAGAGAACATATCAGAGGCCAAGTGTGCCTTTCTTGATGGTGAGGGTGACAGTGAGGGAACAGAGGTTTCTTTCTTTCTTTCTTTTTTTTCCCCCGTTTTTTTCTTTATTAACTTGAGTATTTCTTATTTACATTTCGAATGTTATTCCCTTTCCTGGTTTCCGGGCCAACATCCCCTAACCCCTCCCTCTCCCCTTCCTTATGGGTGTTCCCCTCCCCATCCTCCCCCCATTACCGCCCTCCCCCCAACAATCACGTTCACTGGGGGTTCAGTCTTGGCAGGGCCAAGGGCTTCCCCTTCCACTGGTGCCCTTACTAGGCTATTCATTGCTACCTATGAGGTTGGAGCCCAGGGTCAGTCCATGTATACTCTTTAGGTAGTGGCTTAGTCCCTGGAAGCTCTGGTTGCTTGGCATTGTTGTTCGTATGGGGTCTCAAGCCTCTTCAAGCTCTTCCAGTCCTTTCTCTGATTCCTTCAACGGGGGTCCCGTTCTCAGTTCAGTGGTTTGCTGCTGGCATTCGCCTCTGTATTTGCTGTATTCTGGCTGTGTCTCTCAGGAGCGATCTACATCCGGGAACAGAGGTTTCTAGAGCTGTTCTTGTGCTAGAGAGGAACTGTGAGGGGGATTGTTTTGGATTCTGCTGATGGAGGAAGGAGTGGCAGATCAATTACCCAGGCCTATCAGCCCTTCAGGATCCTAGTTATTCTGATGGGCATAAAAGTTGCTGGCTACACTGTTTTCACTCAACTGTGATCATGTATACCTTTGCCGTTGTAATAGTTGGAGGGTAGATCTGCCTGGAGGAAGTGGGTCAAGTAGGAGTAGGCCTTTAAAGCTCACTGTTCCTACCATGTGCTCTCTGCTTTCTGATCTCTACCACGTGAACAGCTGCTACTCCGTGTTTCTGTCACCACAGGCACAGCTACTCTGCTGTGCCATCCCATCAGCGATAGAAGGACATTCATGTGAAATGGAGCCAAAATTAACCTGTTCCTCCTTAGGTTGCTGATGTTAGGCATTTATTTGTGAGGCCAAAGAACTAATACAAAGTAAAATGAGGCCAAGGAAGAAATTCGAGGCTTCCTTGGCTCCTCAAATTTAAATAGCTTTCACGGTTTAGTGATCTAGAAGCTGTGATCCTGCAGTAAATGCTTTGAGCTGCACTGTGTTCAAGAGCTCTTGCCAGTTTATCGGGATGTCTGATGCAGAGTGAACCTCTGTACTTAGCAAACGACATGTTTACAGCTGGGAAAACCATGGGAAAGAAAAATGCCTGGCGTTTGATGTATGCAACAATGGGACTGACCTAGTTTGAAAGGTCACCGGCAACCTCCCCAAGGAGTCTCCACAGATAATACAAGAAGGAAAGAAAAATAGGCCCTAGCGACACAGAGAAGCAGAGAGAATGCTTTTTAGAAGTGAAAGCTTGTGAAAAGACCCTAAGGCAAATCAAAGTTGAGTGTTCTTGGAACGGAAAGAAAATGGTTGTGGTTGAAGGTTGGAGGGAAAGGGAAGGGATGGAGCCAATTAAATTTGGATAGGAAAGCGAACACTTGGGACAAATTATTCAGTGCCCGGAGGCCAAAGAGTTTGGTTTTATTTTAATGGGAAGACATTGAATAATTTAATCCAATTTATGGGAGGGGTAGTGGCTGACTTTGTATTTTAGTTTTTTAAATGTCTATGGAAGATCACAAAGCAACCCAAACTCTTTTGCCCCTCAGAGGCCAATGTCTGATGAGTGATACCATACCAAATCAAGCTCCTTGTGGTGACTGGAAATCAGTGAAAGATCTAGAACAGATGAAGGTCCAAGCAGAAAAAAGCTCCAAATTGTAGGAAATTTGTGACATTCCATTCACCTTTGCCCCACTCTCTCCCTGATAGGGCAGGGGAGGAAGAACCAATTCCTGGCTACTCCTCCAGGATGCCATCTGTCTGAGCGTCTAAGCTCAAGATAGTGAAGACTGGACATATGGGCACATTTATTTCTTTTTCAGTGTCCTTGGGAACAGGTTGTGAATGAGAGAGGGGGGAAGGGGGGAGGGAGGAGGGAGAGAGAGAGAGAGACAGAGAGAGAGAGAGACAGAGACAGAGAGAGAGAGAGAGAGAGAGAGAGAGAGAGAGAGAGAGAGCACACTCAGGACCTTAGTGACCAGATCCTGGTGACCCCATAGTGCCGTGGGCATATTCCGTTAGAAATCAAATTTGTCATAGAATATAATGTGTCACTTTGCCTGGTCCTCAGACCTCAGAAATACACATTATTTCCTTATTATTCAAACGAGGCAATTAGAGTACTACAGAGGTTTGGCATTAGTCAAGGTCACACGTTACGTGGCAGAATCAGGATTTCAAGCTGGGTCCTTCTTCCTTAAGAATATGGGCTCTTTGTCTCTGCCAGTTCAGATAAATCTTTGAAAGAAAAGGCAATAGTGTGACTGAAAATAGGAAATCAACATTCTCTCACTTCTCCACTTCATTTCCTAAGAGGATTTTGCCTTATGTGTTGGCTGTTCGTTTGTGAGTAACCTAACCACCGGTATAGGTTTACCGGCCTCTGCTTGTGACTCTTCAAAGCTTTTTCTTTTTCCATGTGTTTTTGAGACTAATAATTGGTTACTTCTAGTATCGTGTTAGGTGGTTTTTACTAGAATGACTTCCTCATATCCCCTCTGCTATAGCTGTTTACTTTATTTATACTTTACATGCTTAATATGTCCATGGCTACTTTGCATTTTCCTTCTCCTAGATCCTTTTATCACCCAAATTTGATATTGATCGCATTAATAACATCAACTCTGCCTTCCTGTGATGTGACCACATTGCTGGCAGATAAAGAAATACAATTTTTTTTCATAGTGAGATATGTAAGTAAAAGAGACCTGAAACAGACTTCAGTACTTAAACCTGAAGTACAAAGTCTGGTCTACTAGTAATATTAACAAACAGGAAACGATACTTTCCCCACCCTCCTCAGTTTCATGCATGCTTTTCTCATGATCAGGTTCCAGATATGGTTTGGGGAAAGTGATCTTAACCCAGCTGCATGGTTTATCAAATCCAATCCTGGTCACACACTAGTGTTGGTCAAGTTCCTCTACTGTGCCTTTCCCCTCTCCTGCTTCCTACTGCTTTGTCTCCCTGTCCTCTGCAAGAGCTGCTGTACAGAGCTACCATTTAAGGAGCAGGGAACGACCTCCAGCTTGTTTGAAAGCAGAGTGATTCCACGGATTATCTGGGATTCTTCTTGTAGGACAAGTCATCTCTTTATTCCTTCATTGATTGAGTAAAAATGAACTCAGATACTCCTTGACATTATAATAAAATATGCATGTTTGATAACTGTAAATATCTCTAAAGTGTTCCCAGAAGTATGTGAAAACACAATTTTATTTCACTTCAACTCTTAAGCTATCACCAAATAGATTATTCCATTTATTTTCTTTTGACTGTAGTAACCCACTCCAACAGTGAGATTTATCCTGTCAAGTTTTCTTTGAGCTCATGTATGCTCTAGCTTTACTTTGTCTGGAAAACACTATTTCCTTGGAGTTTTACCTCTGATCCTTCTTTTTAAAATTTTTTGTTAAATATATTTCTTTACATCCATTTCAAATGCTATTCCCCTTCCCGGTTTCCTGTCCTAAGCCTCCTCCCCTCTCATTGACCTCCCCAATATGGGTATTCCACCCATACATCTCCCTTACTCCCCCCACTCCCATATTCCCCTGCACTGGGGGTCCAACCTTGGCAGGACAAGGGCTTCCCCTTCTACTGGTGCCCCAACAAAGTTATTCTCTGCTACATATGCAGTTGGAGCCCTGGGTCAACTCTTTCAATAATTCCTCTAATTCCCCCCAAGGGGTCCTGTTCTCAGTTCAGTGGTTTGCTCCTAGCATTGACCCCTGTATTGGACATGCTCTGGATGTGTCTCTCAGGAGAGATCTATATCAGGTCCCTTTCAGCATGCATTTTTTTTTTAGCTTCATCAATCTTATCTAGTTTTGGTGACTGTATATATATAGGCCACACATGGAGCAGCTCTGAATGGCCATTCCTTGAGTTGCTGCTCTAAACTTTGTTTCGATATCCCCTCCTATGGATATTTTTCCCCTTTTAAGAAGGAGTGGGAGCATCCGCATTTTGGTCATCCTTCTTCTTGAGCTTCCTGTGGTCTGTGGATTGCACCTTGGGTAATTCGAGCTTTTTGGCTAATATCTACTTATCAATGAGTGCATACCAAGTGTGTTTTTCTGTGATTGAATAACCTCACTCAGGATGATATTTTCTAGTTCATTCCATTTGCCTATGAATTTCATGAAGTCATTGATTTTGATAGCTGAGTAGTACTCCATTGTGTAGATGTACCACATTTTCTGTATCCATTCCTCTGTTGAAGGGCATCTGAGTTCTTTCCAGCTTCTGACTATTATAAATAAGGCTGCTATGAACATAGTGGAGCACGTGTCTTTGTTATATGTTGGAGCATCTTTTGGGTATATTCCCAGGAGAGGTATAGCTGGGTCCTCAGGTAGTGGAATGTCCAATTTTCTGAGGAACCTCCAGACTGATTTCCAGAGTGTTTGTTCCAGTCTGCAATCCCACCAACAATGGAGGAGTGTTGCTCTTTCTCCACATCCTTGCCAGCCTTTGCTCTCACCCGAGTTTTTTATCTTAGCCATTCTAAGTGGTGTGAGGTGGAATCTCAGGGTTGTTTTCATTTGCATTTCCTTGATGACTAAGGATGTTGAACATTTCTTTAGGTGCTTTTTGGCCATTTAATAATCCTCAACTGAGAATGTTTTGTTTAGCTCTGTACTCCATTTTAAATAGGGTTATTTGGCTCTCTAGAGTCTAACTTCTTGAGTTCTTTGTATATTTTGGATAATAGCTCTCTATCAGATATAGGATTGGTAAAGATCTTTTCCCAATCTGTTGGTTGCCATTTTGTCCTAGTGACAGTGTGTTTTACCTTACAGAAGCTTTGCAGTTTTATGAGTTCCCTTTTGTCGATTCTTGATCTTAGAGCATAAACCATTGGTGTTTTGTTCAGGAAATTTTCCCCAGTGCTCATGTGTTCGAGACTTTTCCCCATGTTTTCTTCTATTAGTTTGAGTGTACCTGGTTTGATGCGGAGGTCTTTGATCCACTTAGACTTAAACTTTTTACCTGGTGATAAGAATGGATTGATTTGCATTCTTCTATTGCTGACCTCCAGTTGAACCAGCACCATTTGATGAAAATGCTATCTTTCTTCCATTGGATGGTTTTAGTTCCTTTGTCAAAGGTCAAGTGACCAAAGGTGTGTGGGTTCATTTCTGGGTCTTCAATTCTATTCCACTGATCTATCTGCCTGTCTCTGTACCAATACCATACAGTTTTTATGATTATTGCTGTATAATACTGCTTGAAGTCAGGGATGGTGATTCCCCCAGAAGTTTTTATTGTTGAATATAGTTTTTGCTATCCTGGGTTTTTTGTTATGCCAAATGAATTTGCAAATTGCTTTTTCTAGCTCTATAAAGAATTGAGTAGGAATTTTGATAGGGATTGCATTGAATCTGTAGATTGCTTTCAGCAAAATGGCCATCTTTACTATATTAATCCTATACTTTACTATATTAATGAGCATGGAAGATCTTTCCATCTTCTGAGATCTTCCTCAATTTCTTTCTTCAGAGACTTGAAGTTCTTGTCATACAGATCTTTCACTTGCTTGGTTAAAGTCACACCAAGATATTTCATATTATTTGGGACTATTGTGACTGGTGTCATTTCCCTAATTTCTTTCTCAGCCTGTCTATCCTTTGAGTAGAGGAAGG
The DNA here is from genome assembly GCF_021556685.1 of Rattus norvegicus. Lineage (NCBI taxonomy): Eukaryota > Metazoa > Chordata > Mammalia > Rodentia > Muridae > Rattus > Rattus norvegicus. The sequence goes on from NC_141549.1 coordinate 67,297,389, forward strand.
CTACTGATTTGTTTGTTAATAATCATTCTACAGCCTCTTCCACATAAGTCACTGAGACTTGATGGGAGGAGTGCATACAGATATGCACTCAAGACTGAATGCTTCCATGTCTTCTGCTCGTGGTCTAGTTATGGGTCTCTAGAAGCATCGCAGATGAGGACTGAGCCAAGCACTGATATATAGGTTTAACAATATGTCATTAGGAGTCACTTTTTTGCTGAGTTTATTTAAACAGATTAAGTGCAGTATTTTTGTCTTTAGGGCCCATGACAAACCCAATCTTGCCCTCAGTTATAGTCTGGCAAATGTTCCCCTCATAGGACATTTCTTCAATACAAGCAAAAAATGGTTGATAATTCCTATAAGGTTGGTGGCCCTAATGCACAAGTGGGTGGGTCCATCTTTCCAGAAGGTTGCTAGTATAGCTTAGGAGGTTCATAGTTGGATTCGGTTGATGATTACTCCCCCTAGCAATGTGTATAGTATATTCCTGCACCATGAATATTAGTTGGGGTGATGCTTCTAGTTGAGCACTGGCCTGATTTAGCTACATTCAAACATAAGTATGTGGTGTCTTCTGCAATAGTCATATGCCAGATGGTAGAGGGCGACATTGGAAAAAGCCTGTAATGTTTGGGGCAGGGGAGTCTATGGGATATTTTTGTCCAATGACTCAAGAAGATATGACCCATTCTTGGCAAGAGGACTTTGTTTGGTATCATTTTATGAGTAGTAGGAGCAGTGTCTCAGCCATTCCATAGTAACTCCATTTAAACCCTTTTATATGTATATATTTTAGGAAGCCCCTACACTAGTAGGGTTTGATATGTTTTTTTAAAAGCCTTTAATGTTAAATCAATCTTCTCTACATCCCTTCCTCCACCATGCCCTCTCACCCATCCTCATTTAATCTTCCTATTCTAGCTTACCCCTTATCCTTTGATAATATTATGTTCTATTTCCCTTTCATTGGAAGATCATCTTATCATCCCTGGTCCCTTATTAGCTACATAACCTCTGTGAATATTCTGAATAAACCACACATCTCTAGAACTCAAAACCTAACTTACCCATAGAATGTTTCATAATTTCATTTTTCTCAATAGCTGCACACTATTTCATTGTGTGGACGCACCACATTTTAATTATCCATTCATCTGTTGATGGACATCTTTGCCATTTCCAATTTCTGGCTATCATGAATAGAGCAGCAATAAACATACACATAGATGTGGAAATATCTTTGTAGTAAGATACAGACTCCCTTAGGTACAGGCCAAAGAGTGGTAGAGCTGGTTCCTGTGGTTCATTTTCAATGTTTTGAGGAACCTATTTTGGCTATTGTAGTTTGTACTATCACCAGCAATAAAGTTATCCTCTTGCCCCAAATCCTTGCCAGGATATACTATCATTTGTTTTTATTGATCTTGGCCTGGTATATTGACTGGGATAACTTAAAATCCCCAAATAGTTTTAATTTGTGTTTCCTCAGTGGCTAAGGGTGTTGAAAATTTTATACACATGTTTCTCAGCTCTTGTTTTTCCAACTTTTAGGAAGTCTTCATTAAGTTCTATATCATAGTATAAAATACAGCTATTTGCTTTCATGATGTTGAGTATTTTGAGTTCTTGATATTAAGACCAGCACAAGTTCAATGTAGACAAGATCCCATTACAGAGAAGGGAAATTGGATAGACAATTCCACCCCAACCAAAATAGCTGCTGGAAGAGGTGGAGTCAATTTCTTCAGTGGTGTGACACTGGTGACATATGCCACACCCCAGGGCAGGTTGCATGCTCACAAAACAGACACCATGTTTTGATTTTATTTTCATTCTGTGCTTTTCTGGTTTTGTTTTGTCTTGGGTGTTTTGATAAAAAAAATAGACTATGTCATTGTGGGGTGTTAATGGGAGAGAGCTGGGAGCAATTAGGGGAAGGGAAGGAATATGATCAAAGTATCATGTAAGAATGATTAAAAAAGAAATTTAACCTGTTTAGTTTTTAGAGACATCCATAGTAATCTCAAACCACAGCATCATGGGACATAGTATAAAATACCATGCAGGGCTAATATGTAATCCCCTGGACTCCAACCATTTCCAATGTTTCATAGGATCGCCCATCTCAGTAAAATTGTCTCTGGTATTAGCAATGCCATTAGATCTTTTGCCAGAATATAATTCTGTCCTTGGGTCCATTTAGCACTTAATGACTTAAAAATTTGCCTGTATTAAAGTTTGTTCTTTATGTTGTAACATTCAATGTGTTGCAACAAACACAAAGTGTCACGTGTCATTTATAGTGTCATGGACAGTAGTACCACTGTTTACAAATGCTTACTGTCCTATTTTACACTGTCCCTCCTAAGTTTATAGAAATAGCTTGGATTTTCTAAGGTGTCAGGATCCTAGATGTGGGACTTCTCAGACTGTCCACTTTCACTTAGCAGTGAAATGTGGTTTATCAATTCTTTCGTGTGGCTTGATAACTCTTGCTTATACCACTGTGGTGTGGACTTGTGGTTTATGCATTTCCCTGCTGGAAGCATTTTGGCTGCCTTTATATGGGTATGCACTGTTGGGTTTGATAGTACACAATTCACCTCGTTAGATCATGTTTATTTAACAGCTCATCTGTGGCCTTTAAATGGTGAGTTGAAGCTATTTGCACTTGAGGTCATTGTTAGTAATAGTTTTCTATTCTTTATGGTTCTATTGGTTGTTCTGGTAGGCTGAATTCTTGGTAAATCAACCCCCCACCACCACTTTAGTATAAAGGTTTTGCTAATTTTCTCTCTTGGACATTATGGGTTCCTTTCCAGCTTTCTTCTCCAGGTTTCTTCTGAATTGCATTCTTTCTTGAGTCTTTATGGATGAGGCTACCTTTGTTCTCTAATTTATAATGTTGAACATATGTTTATATATTCACTTTCCATATATATAATATCTATATATCTACCGACCATTTTAAAAATGAAATGGGTTTATTACTGAATAGTACTTAAGCATATATATGTACATATATGTGAACATATTTTCTTCCTATGTGTCTTTTCTATTCATTAAAAAAGCATCTCTTAAGATAAACCCCAAATATTTTTATTAATATTTTTTCATATATGTTATTTTTGTTATGGTATTTAAAAATGTATCAACACTGGGTTTTTATTAGATAGTTATGGTTATTGGCAGCATTAACATCCCAAGTGGCATTTCTTCATTCATACTTATACATATATGTTTAAATACATATGTATGTATGCATATCCATATGCTTATATGAATATATACTTAAATGTTTCTTAAGACACATGCTTTAGTATGTTCATAGCAGCCTTATTTATAATAGCCAGAAGCTGGAAAGAACCCAGATGCCCTTTAACAGAGGAATGGATTAAAAAAATGTGGTACATCTACACAATGGAGTACTACTCAGGTATCAAAATCAATGACTTCATGAAATTCATAGACAAATGGAATGACTAGAAAATATCATCCTGAGTGAGGTTACTCAATCACAGAAAAAACACACTTGGTATGCACTCATTGATAAGTAGATATTAGCCAAAAAGCTCGAATTACCCAAGATGCAATCCACAGACCACAGGAAGCTCAAGAAGGATGACCAAAATGTGAATGCTCCCACTCCTTCTTAAAAGGGGAAAAAATATCCATCGGAGGGGATATGGAAGCAAAGTTTAGAACAGCGACTGAAGGAATGGCCATTCAGAGCCTGACCCACATGTGACCCATATATATATATATATATATCCACCAAAACTAGATAAGATTGATGAAGCTAGAAAATGCATGCTGAAAGGAACCGGATATAGATCTCTCCTGAGAGACACATCCAGAGCATGTCCAATACAGAGGTCAATGCTAGCAGCAAACCACGGAACTGATAATAGGACCCCCTTGTGGGGATTATTAGAGGAAGTATTGAAAGAGTTGAAGGAGCTTGCAACCCCATAAAAACAACAATGCCAATCAACTAGAGCTAAACCACTACTGAAAGACTATACATGGACTGACCCAGGACTCCAACTGCATATGTAGCAGAGAATAGCCTTGTTGGGGCACCAGGGGATGGGGAAGCCCTTGGTCCTGCCAAGGTTGGACCCCCAATGCAGGGGAATATGGGGGGGCAATAAGGGGGATGTATAGGGGGAATACCTGTATGGGGGAGGGGGAGGGGGCTTATGGACAGGAAACCGGGAAGGGAAATAACCTTTGAAATGTAAGTAAAGAAATATATCTAATAAAAAATTTAAAAAAAAGGAATCATAACATAAAATTCATCAACAAATCCAAAATCATACAGAGTTTTCAACTTTCTTCCAAAAATGTTATAATTTTTATACCTGGGTGAAATATCAATTTTTTTAGTTAATTTTCTTTTCCCCATTTAATTCCCTTGTGGGGTGGCTTTTTTCTTATTTTTTTTGAGAAAAATAAGTTGACAGTATTTGTTTGAATAGATGTCTGTCACCTCTAGTCTCCTATGTGTCCTACTTTACCGACACTATATCAACAGCTTGGTGGTGGCACACAATTACAATTACAAAGGTTAGATTACTAAGGCAGAAGGAACATGAATTAAAAAACCAATCTGGAATACATAGGGAGATCCCTTCCCACAGGATAAAATAAAATAGAACAACATCAAAACACTATAGTAAATCTTAAAATAATAAGGTATGAATCCTCTGATTTATTACACTTTTTTAAGATGGTTTTTCTGTTCTGTTTCCTTCTCACATCAACTTTAGAATAGATTGCTTGGATTTGAGTGAGATTATCTTAACTTTGTAGATAAAAATTGGGAGGATCTCATCTTTTGACAATAGTCAATAGTCTTCTAGGACATGAGCATAGACTATTTCTCTATTTATGTTGATCAATTCCCTTTATCAGGATATTATAGTTTTCTAATTGCATATATTTTGTTTTATTTGTGTTTAAATATTTATAGTTTTCCCATGCTGTTGCAAGCAATTGCACTGTTAAGTGAAACTGGACAAAATAACATTGTTTTAAATTTTGAAATTCAAATTGTTTATTGATGATGCATAGGAAGGCAATGCCCTTTTAAATACTGACTTTAAATCTTAGAATATTTTAGTATAAGACATATTTAAATTAATCTTGATTTATCTTCTATGATTAATGACTTATTCAAGTTATGGTCTTCACTTTTTAAATACTTGGGGATTTTTCTAATTGGCTTTCTGTTAGGCATTTCAAGTTTAATTCCATTGTGGTTTGAAGGAGTACTACTTATAACTACATTATTTCTATATTTTCTAATGTGGGGGTTTATGGTGCATAAGGAAGTTCATCTTGGCGGGTGTTCTAAGTTTCAGAAGAATGTATATTCTGACTTTATTGAGTGAAATAGTCTATAATTGTCAATCAGATAAAGTTGATTGATGAAGACTGATGGGTGGTCTGAAATGTTTACTGATTTCCTGTCTTCCTGACTTATTACTGAGCGTGGTATTAAAGCTGTTAACCCCAATGATGCAGTTGGCTATTTGTGCTCTTAGTTCTTCCAGCTTTTGCTTATGAATTTTAATGCTGCATTGTTAGATACACACACAATCAGGGTTACTGTGCTCTTGGAAAACTGACTATAATTCTGCAGCCCCCTCTTTGGTCCTGCTTATTTTCCTTGCTTTGAAGTTGAGCTTGTCTGACATTAATATAGTTATTACAGTTTCTTTTGATCTATATGAATATGGTATATCCTCTCCAATCCTGTACTTTGAATATATTTGATAGTCCAATTTTAGACTTTTGAATATGGATGGTTGGTTTCCTCAAAACTTCATTAAAAAGACTGTCATTTCTGATTGAGACATTTTGGCCTCTTTATCAAAGATCAGTTGGCCTTATATGCATGAGTATATATATATATATATATATACACATATATATATATATGCCTGTATATAATTATATATCTGTATATATTTGCATATACATGCATACACACATGCCAGTATCAAGCTATTTTGTCAAGTAATGTAATACTTCTAGCATAATTTTTGACTATGTATCTTTATCATTGCATGTGAATTATATAGTTATCATTTCTATTTTTTATGAAGAGTGACAAAGGTTTGTTTGAATTTATAGAATGCTTCAGGTAGTATGTATATCTTAATATTGATTGTTCTAATTCATGAAGGCAAAATATCTTTCTTTTTGCATTTTCTCCAAGTTAATTAATTAATATTTTATAATTTCAGATAAAGATGTTTTATGATCTTGGTTAAATATAGTCAGGGTGAATGCTATTATTCTCTTAGTTTCCTTTTAAAAATTACTATCAAATGTTATGTTTTATTCAAGACAACATCTCTCTATAGTCTAGAGATAATATAATAGTAATAATAATAATAATAATAATAATAATAATAATAATAATATAATTTGGTCTGCAACTCACTATGTAACCCAAGCTGGCCTCAGATTCATGGCAGTCTTGATGGATCAACCTTCCATAAGTTAGTATTACAAGTGTGATCAACCATGTGCAGACAAAAAGTTACACATCTTGAACTGTGGATTGTTTGTAGATCATTTTAGTGTCCAATGAAAAATATTAAAAATATATTTTTTCAATTATATAGTGAAAGCCTTAGAGCATAGTGAGAAAGAGCAGAGTGTTGAGACGTTAAGATGACTACTTAGCAGCAAATCCAGGCAAACATCCAGAACAAACATACCCTGGCAAGTGAGAACAATAATATCAATAAAAAGACAGGACACAGAGAAATAGCATCATAGCGAAGTGCAAACAAAAGCTGATAAAATGCTGGGTTTGAGAATGATAAGCAATCTCTTTCCTGGGATTGGAAAGAAATCGTAGTTCTGAAATGGATTAAAAAATGTCACAAAGAAAAACCAAGATTTTTATAGTTTTTAAAAGTTTATTGTTATTTATGCATGTGTGTGTGTGTGTGTGTGTGTGTGTGTGTGTGTGTTTTCAGTGTACATGCCACATGAGGGAGTGTCTTCATCGGGCAGAAGAGGGTGTCACATCCTCGAGACTGTAGTTACTGGAAGCTGTGGGTCACCTGATAATGGGTCCTGGTAACTGGACTTGGGTCCTCAGAAAGACCAGTCACTGCTGAGCCATTTCTCCAGCACTCACAGGTATTTCCATGCATCACAAGTCTACAAGTGTCTCTATTTAAATCATCTCCCATAGTCCTTGAGTAGTCAGGTCTACGTGGTTCATTTATAAAACTATCGACAAATATGAACTTTGACCCAGCATATTTCCTTTCCTCTGAGTCTGGGACATGAATGACCTCATCAGCTTTCCCTCATAGTCTCAGGTGGTGACATCACAAACTCCTCTTTGATGGTAGAAACATAGGAGTCATGTTAGAAAACTCTTTATGGCGAGCATAGGTTCTACTAGAACTTCCATATCTTATTTATCCAGTAAAAATTACATGATGAGTCAATGTTTAATATGTCTTCTCTCACAGACCAGAAGTTATTACATGGTACCGTGAACCTGTGTTTCTGATGTCTTCAAGATTAGGTCTTCTTTGGTGGGGTCAAATGTTTTGCTTAATTTCTCTTTAGAATGTATCATCTCTCAATACAGATATTTATTTTTATGGTTAAATGTATCATCTTTTAATATACTTATGCATTTTATGCTTACTGAGAATGTGTATCAAAAGTTAATTAGCAGCACCATCCTCTGTAGTTATCTGTGTTCTTGAAGGCTCTTTATTTTAACTTGGGAAACTGCGGGCATTTGCATAAATTGTGAGTGTCTGAAGATAAACATAGAGATGAGCTTTTGGGGCTTGCCTATCTCTTCTAATTGTCCTTTTTTCTTTCTTTTACCTTTGTCCCCCTCATCACCAACCTCCCCATCATCCCCATCCTCCTCTTTCCCTGTGGAGAGAGGTTCTCACTGTGTTGCCTGCCTTCAAGTGCCTATGCTCAAGAGATTCTCCCACCTCACCTTCCAGAGTAGTTGAAACTGTACCCATCCAACACCGTGCACAGATGCAATTGCCCTATCTTAAAATGAAGGATACTACATGGGTCTCCCAAGCTCGTTAGGTCCCATCCTGCTCTGGAGAGAATCTCTTCTGTGGTTTACCAGTCTGCCTTTCAACTCACCGGCTTGGCTCTCATTCTGTGAGAGAAAATGAGTCCCTTCTTTGTATTTTTAGTTAAAATGGGAGTCTACTGAAGAACAGTATGTCCAGAATTTCTCACTGGGGAGGCTTAGGAGAAGAAACAAGGCAAGAGAGCTGGCTCATGGCAGTGTTTCTCCAACTGTGGGTCACGAACAATTTTGGGGTCACATATCACTTATCCCGCATATCAGATTTTACATTACAATTCATAACAGTAGTACAGTTACAGTTATGAAGTAGCAATGAAATAATTTTATGGTTGAAGTCGGTCCCCACAACATGACGACCTGTCTTGAAGTGTCACAGGTTGAGGACCCCTGGCTTAGAGCTTATTTGGAGTGTTATTTTCATAACATGGTAATATTTTTACATATAGGTTCAGAGATGAGGCAGTGTAAGCAAGGGGTCCGGGGGGTACCTGGAAGAGAATGGGGGACAAGAGACATGAAGAAGGACGCCGAGACAAGAGTCTGACCAAGGCGACAATTTTATTTTTCTACAAGGCTGAATTTATACCATAACATGGGTAACAGAGGGAGGGGGGAAGTAAGAAACATTTACGTAGGCAAAGGACACAGTATTCATGTGGTCAGGGAATCGGCTGATGTTGACAGGATGTCAGAAAGGTCACAGGTTTGTCATATCTATTAGTCAGCAGGATGTTGGTTTTTCAGAAAAGTTACAGGTCATCACATTGGGCGTCTTGATATATCATATTATTATTCATTTTGACCACCAGATTTGTAATAGTCTTCTGCAGCTGGCTGGGGATTTTCCATGAACCCAGTCATACTTAATGCTAACCATAATAATAACATCAACAATGGAGGGCTTCAAGGGCATCGCTCCCAACAAGGGGGTAACTCAAATGTCTGCAAAATACCATTCCTTTCTCTCCTGACCATTCATTAGTAATTATTTTTTACATGTGTATGTGTGCATGGTATGTACAGCTACATGTTTGCAGGTGCAAATGTATGTTGCTGTGTGTGTATGCGGCTCATCTCTCAGCCTCCATCAGAGGCTTAAAGGTGACTGAGTCTCTTCCTCAATCATGCTCCATTTATTTGTTGAGATGTAGCTAGCCCGATCGTTGTTCGGGTCTATGTTGACTTGATACTGAAGCGCTGAGGCGTTTTTAAATTTTTATCCGCCATAACTAGGGCTTATGTTCTATTTGCAGTAAGAGCCCACGATGCCTGCTCCCACCAGCAGAGGATGGCAGTAGGGAGAATTTGCTGCACACAGACAAGCCCAGAATCTAGATCCTTTTTTCTATTTCAGATGAACATCTGTGGTGTAACAAGCATGAGATGCCAAGGGGTGGTTTCTCCTCCATGTAAACAGTTTTAGGACTATGCAACCCTACTGAGCATAATAGTATTTGACTTAGTGCTAAATAGCTCATAGCTTCTTCACTTCACCAGTGGACCTGTAGCCTCAGGGGTGTGCTCCTTCCCAGGAGCAAGTAAACCATTTCCCAATAGCCTCTGGATTAAAATTTTACAGAAATCTTAGAAGGTGCATCAGCTCTCACTGGATAGATCAGCTATGAGCTCCTCAATTTTGGTCTTGACTTATGGGGGTTTTGGGTCTTTCCCACAGGAAGACAAAAAAGACAAGATAGACAACCATAATTATAGGAACTATGTCAGTCTTTTGGGACTTGAAAGCCATGGTAACAACCATCTCTCCTTGTCTTCTGTAGCCTTCTTCAGCAGGGTGTCATGGTTCACAGGGTGACACTGATGATCCCTTACTGCTGGAGGGGTGGCAAGGACCACAGGGTATAGTCCTTTCCATGTTAGCTCTAGACTCTATGTTGGAATTCTGTTTACTCACACAAAGGTACCAGACTGGAACTTGTAGGCAGGCTCAAACAGACAGGGGCTTGAACCATCTGAGGAATAGTCCTCTGGATCAGTAGCAGGGCCTGTGAGGATGTTGGGAGGGAATGGTTAGTCATTTCTGCCCTATGAAATTCATGATACGAGGTACATCAGGCCCTTAGGAAGGCAAAAGTTAGGAGGTTGGCCCAATTTGCCCTGGTCTCAAGAACATAGTTTGCTTACCTATCTTGAGTTTTGTAGCCTCTAGGCTCAAGGTAGTTTCCAATCAACATTTAGGACCTTTTCTAGATTTAAGGAAACTTCAGACATGAAGGCCAGACCATTGTCTGACCACAGGGAGCAGGCTAATCCAATTGTCGGAGTAATATCTGGGCTGAAGTAACTCCTGAACTTTAGTTGTCCCCAAGGTAGGTGGCCTAGGGGGGAGTCTAGTTGCCAATTGTTTTCCAATAATAACTGGAAGTATGGGCTTCTTATTCAGCAAGAACTATTGCCCATTTCCTAGTCACTAACACCCTCCAGCTTGGGATCTTTCATTTTTGACTATTTAGTTTCTTTGTTGGTGGATCAGGCTCTGGTACAGTTCAGATTTAGGTAGAAAGGTTCCACTGGTTCTAGGGCTGTCATCACAGCTGTAGCCACACTCACAGTGGGAAGTGGAGCATGGCGCTGGTAAGGTAGCCTGGTGGCTGAGGTCCCAGGATAGCTCATTCTCCGCCTCCAGTTTAGATCAGTTTCTCTACCCAACTGAACTGACAGACCACAGAGAAAAACACATAAAGACAACCAGGGGTGGCTATCACATATTCCTACACCTGAAGAGACTTAGGGAGACATCTCACACAGATCCTAGACACTGGATCAGTGGCCACATTTGGCCTCCTCTTTCTGTTATAAACAGAAGGGTGCCTTAAGCAGACTTACATCAGTGGTGATAGGCCAGGTGACTTTGATTTTGTGGTATTTAGGTGCCAGATTCCCTTAAGGCATGAGGGATTAGGTAGCAATTGCTCAAGGGGGGTCCCAGGGGCCCTGGGGTGTTTCAGGTTGTACTCCCTAGGAGTCCCTTAACCACTTCACTCTTTCTGCCAAGGGACTCTGAGAGCCTGGTTGTCAAAGGTCAAAGGTCTCTGGGGACCTTCAAAAAGGTTTTGGGTTATCCACTAGAGAAGATGACTTATACAGGTCTAAGCCAGTAGAAGTCTATTTTTAGCCAGCTGGCTACTACAATGGGTTCTGAGGCCTGAGTGGCATTTCCATCATGGAGTTTGTTGTGCTAAGGTCTGGGGGGTTTGGAAGGCTGTGACGTGGCTTCCCAAGTGCTGGATTGTAAGTGGTCAACACACCTGCCCATCTTTACTTAAGCTCTAGATATCCCAAACAATGTTTTCATATTTAATACTAAGTATTTAGAATACTTAGTATTTAGTAATATTTAATATATTTAGAATATTTGTACAGAGTTATAACAAGTTGAAGACATTGCAAAACTTATTTTTAATCAGTTTGCCTCAAGTACTTTTAAAAGGGTTCATTTCATCAGAGATTCTATTGGGTATATTTACCTCCTTATCTTTATGGCTGTGCATCCCCCACAGCCTTATACGAGCTCATTTCTACCAGTACAGAAAGAGACTACAGTTCTTAAATAGGCAGTTTGGGGAAAGAAAAGATACCTAGCTTCAGCTCTTTAGGAGTAAGCTGATAGTAACATTCAAGTGTTCTTGAGCAAAGCAAGCAATTTGCACACACACCTGGTTTAGATCAACAGCTTTCACCAATCTATGGATAAAAGAGCAATTCATCGCGGATTCCCCGTGCGGCACATACAAGAGCAAGTCTTCAATTTAAAGGATGTTATAGCCTGGGAGCCCCTTGAGGATCTAGATTAATGGGGCTGCTTGGAGAATGGCAGAGCAAAGGGAATCGAGCGAGTGACTGTGTAACACTTGGAACCAAAAGCTGGGATGCTATCTCCCGAGGCAGAAGCCGAGAGAAGAAGGCCTGCAGATGTTATAAAATACTGATGACGCAATACCGATGACGTCACCTTTCCTTCTCATGTCTCTGGCTCTGCGGCTGCGGCGGAGGTTGACCTGTCAGCATGGCAACTGTAGAAGAAGGGAAGAGAATATTCTGGAGGAAACGGTAAATTATCCCAACTCAGTTTCCACAACCCCTTGGGATCCAGCTACCTGTGATTATCAACAGACGAAGCTGGCTCCCACCTGGGAGACTCTTTCCCTTATTTGCATGTGAGCCGGACATTTTGACTTAGGACTCGAAGTAGAAAACACAACCTATGAAATCAGTGCAGTTGAGAAGGTAAACGGCAGGTCACATCCTCACAGACAAGATGTGGTTAGCTGTGTTTGAGAGCCATGGTTCTCAACTTGGGAGTCACCACCCCTTCGGGGGTTGAATGACCCTTTCACAGAGGCTACCTGAGATCATCAGAAAACACAGATATTTATATTACAATTAATAACAGTAGCAAAATTATGGTTATGAAGTAGCAATGAAAATAATTTTATGGGTGGGGGGTCACCATACTGTATTAAAGGGTATCCACATGAGGGAGGTTGAGAACCATCATTTTAGCGGAAGAGGAATTCATGGTTCAAAAGACACAGAGAGGTGTTAGTGCTGAGCTTTAAAGTGCCGTGCCTGGCTTTGTGAGCCGGTGCAGGGGATCTGAACTCGGGTCTTCCTGCTAATGCATCAGTCTATTTACTGAGCCAGCCATGCCCTAGCTAGTCATCAATCTTTTCAACAGAGGAATCGATACAGAAAATGTGGTACATCAAAACAATGGAGAACTACTCAGCTATCAAGAACAATACTTCATGAAATTCATAGGCCAATGGGTGGAACTAGAGATATCATCCTGAGTGAGGTAACCCAACAACAAAAAGCACACAAGGTATGCATTCATTGATAAATGGATATTAGCCCAAAAGCTCGGATTACCCAAGATGCAATCCACAGACCACATGAAGCTCAAGAAGGACCACCAAAATGCAGATGCTTCAATTCTTCTTAGGAAGGGAAAAATATTCATAGGAGGAGATATGGAGACAAAGTTTGGAGCAGAGACCGAAGGATTGGCCATTCAGAGCCTGCTCCACCTGGGGATTCAGCCCATAGACATACAGCCACCAAATCCAGACAATATTGAAGAGGCCAAGAAGTGCATGCTGATATGAGTTTGATATAGCTGTCTCCTGAGAGACTCAGCCAGAGCATGACAAATACAGAGGTGGAGGCTAGCAGCAAACCATTGAACTGAGAATGGGTCCCCCATTGGAGGAGTTAGAGAAAGGATTGAAGGAGGTGACAGGGTTTGCAACCCCATAAAACAACAATACCAACCAACCAGAGCTCCTAGCGACTAAACCACTACCCAAAGAGTACACATGGACAGACCCATGGCTCCAGCTGCATATGTAGCAAGGATGGCCTTGTTGGGCACCAATGGGAGGAGAAGCCCTTTGTCGTGCCAAGGCTGGACCCCCCAGTGTAGGGGACTGTCAGGGTGGAGAGGCGGGAACGGGTAGATGGCTGGGTGGGGGAACACCCTCATAGAAGGAAGAAAGGGGATGGGAGAGGGGATTTATGGGTGGGAAACAGGGAAAGGGAATAACATTTGAAATGTAAATAAAAAGAATCCAATAAAAAAAGGAAAATAGCTTTAGTGAAATTTGATAAGAGTTGTTTGCATAACCCCAAGGCCTCTCTCACTGTCCAGCATAAGTACAGCAGAGGGAAGGAATGGATTTATGGAGAGAAACCAGCTAAAACCCAAAGTACATTGATTTGTTTTCTTCTTTGGGGGTGGCGAGAGGGGGCAGTTGCTGGGGATGGAACTTCATGCTTAAGCGTGCTGGGCGTGTACTGTGCACACTGAGTTACACTCACCCAAGCCCTGCTTTAATCTTAAAATGGGGAGCAAATCAACTCAATGGTTGAATTGCAAATATGCCTCAATAGAAAGGGGTCTAAGTTAAAAAAAGGGCAGGGCGGGGGGGGGGGGATTGAGGCAGGCAGATCTCTTAGAGTTCAAGGCCAGCCTGGTCTACATAGCAAGTTCCAGTACTGTCAGAACTACCTAGAGAGAAAGACCCTGGCTCCCAAACCAAACAAACACCAAAACATTAACAACAAAAAGAAATGGTTCGGTTCACAATGAAATCTAGAGACCACTGCTAACTGCAAATTATTTTATGGTATGCTGTTGTAGAAGCACACGTTATTTTTATGTTTGTCTCTTTGAGCTGTAGAAGCACAGGGTTTCTACATTCTCCCTTATTTACCTTTTTTGAAACATGATTTTGTTGTCAGTTGTCAGGAACTCTGACGTAAAAAGCAGAATTTTTGTCTATTTTGTTCCTACACAGATCATAATCGAAGAATGTACAGATGTTTCTTCATTGTACCAGGAAAACCAGTCTCCCCCTTCCCCATCTCTTCTCTCCTCTCCCCCCTCTCCCTCTCCCTCTCCCTGTCCCTGTCCCTCTCCCTCTCCCTGTCCCTGTCCCTGTTCCTCTCCCTCTCCCTCCTCCCCCCCTTCAGATTTTCTTTCTCCATGTTCTGCATTACCAGTTTGTGTTTATACCTCCCTAACTCGTTTCTTTTTCAGAATAATTTCCCAAGAGTCAAATCCCAGCCAAGTGTAACCTTTATATATCAAGTTGGGCATAAACTCTAGCTTGAGGCTTTTTCAGAAGTCGTAAAAGGTTGATGGGTTCTTTATTGGTGGGCTCGAGAATAAAGTTGTAGAGGTTTTCATATCAGAACAGCTGCACTTAAACTTTCCATCCCAAATGCCCCTCCCCCGTGTTATTCAAAGTTGGAGGATAATTAGAAAACCAGCTTCACAAGAGAAGATACAATGGCTTTAAAACACACGGCCTGCATGGCTAACCACTGACCATCCTGCCTTTCACAGTAGCCATGGTGCAGCCTCTCACATCCTGCCTGCCTGTTTGTATTGGCCATCTATGTTTACACTATTTATGGCCTGTTTGTGTGATGGCATCTCCATCTCCTTCAATTATGCCACGCCCCTTTATTGTCATGTGAACAAATTCTTTCACTACCCACAGGATGGGAGACAGCATGGGAAAACATTATACACACAGTTGTGTAAAACTGTAGACTAAATGGATTCTGTTTTTCTGGATAGAATTTACACAGCTGCAACAGTACACTGTATCTCTGAGATAAACATTACCTTCTCCTCTTCGCTGTAGCTCTGCGATCCTTTTGGTGGAACAAAAGTTTTTAAAAGGCCCAAATGAGAAATTAGTTGTTTCTCTTTAACCAAAATGGCAAATGTGTCTGTCAAACTCCTTGAAGAACTGTAAATGGCTTTTACTGGTGAGGTTTCAGTCTCAGATGTAATTACATTAAGTAACTTTGTTTCCAGGGGGAGTGTGAATAATTAAAAAGCACCTGCTGATCTCTGATAGCGAGAGAAATGTGTCTTAATAATACACAAGCACAAGAAACTGGCAAGCGAAGAGAGCTTAGCGCTTAGGTAGAAAGATCGTTTTTAGAGTAACAGATTTCTGGATTTTCGCATTTCCAGCTTATCACTGGGCTCGTACCAAAACAGGCTGGCTATGAGTTACACATGGATGACATTAGCAAGGCATCAGCTGTGCTGTTGTGTGCTTGATGTAGATCCATGACAGATATTCCCCTCTTTCCCCTTGATCTGTCTGTCGCCCAACTCTCCACATGGGAGATGTGAACTCCAGTTGACTCTGAATGGCCCGTGGGATTGCAGGGAGAGTATGGACGAATGAAGTTCACAGATAATCTTAGGACAATTTAGCTTCCACATCCCCAGCCCCCCAATACCTTCAAATCATTTCAGAGACACGAATACAGAAAAATGTACCAAGTACGCTTCCTCATGCCTCTTTTCTTGTGGAAGTTGATGACCTTAACAGAAGTCTAAAGAAAATGTAGGTATAAGGGGGAGGGGAAAGCCACCGGCTTTAATTCCTCAACATTAGGTAAATGTGCCTATGTTCTTTTTTCCTCTTGCTGACCTGCCCTGCCCCCTGCCAGTCCCTCTATCCACCAGCTATAACCTGTTTTCTGGTGAGACTAAGCCTTGAACACGTTGAGCACTTCCCAGAGTGAGCAGAGATTAAGGGTCCAACTGATTATGTGCAGGATTTTAGCAGAGGTAGTATGTATTCAGTTGTTGATTGTCCTACCGATAGTCCTAACATTTTTATGGCCCAGCGGGTGTTTCCCGCCACATTCTACGGTCGGACTGAGACTGAGGGGAGGGGATGACTCCATCTCGTTTCACCCACCAGCTGGAGATAAGATACAACCAGATACTTGAGAAGTTCCTACCTAGCCTCATAACTTTGATAAGGCAAGTTATTGTCTCTCTTTGGGGGCTGTAATTGTGACAAGAATATATCTTCCAGTTTCTAAGCAATGATCAGTTATTTTGGTGGATAACTAAAAATAATTTATTAAAAAAAAAAACCTGATGTAATTTCTCCTGGAGACCAGCTGGTAAAGTTGTTTTCTAAAGCAGGGCTGCCCTATAAATAGTTGTCGTTTTCTTCTTTTTGAAAAATAAATGGATGGCTAAAACCTAGTATTCCTGCTTATTCATTTTCCAAAAAGAGCTCATAAGTGAATTTATTCTGTTTTCTTTTTAACCATAAAAATGTCACTCCAGTTTCTCTGGCTTTTGCGGGGAAAAGTCCGTCCTGAGCATCTAAGATTTTAATCTTCAGTATCTAAACACCAGGAGGTGCTGTAAGATAGCATTAAGTAGTACCTCCAACCCAGAACTACAAATTCCAGTTACATAAAGATAGGTGGCAAAATTCTTTATGGGCCTTGGGTGTTCAGATTTGAATGGATTGCAGCAGACTGTCTCTGGGTCTGAAGAATACTTCAAGAGAGGAGGGTGGTCCTGTC